>NW_028262391.1:600000-900000 GCF_047370975.1 Nipponia nippon
CATGGGCACCGTGTCCCCTGTAAGACAGCCTCTTCCAAACAGCTTCTCCCGTAGCACAGTGACGGAGCCCACCTCAGTAAGTGCATCACATTGGGATGAAGACTTTAATATCACAGAAAGCAGTGCTTTAATAATCTTTTGCCTCACTTTGAGTGCTGTTATCTAGTGACGTCTATCAAAATCCTTTCATTGTACAGAAAGCACCAGATTTTAAGGGGTCAGAACTCTTGCAACATATTTAAACTGCGTTTTTGCATGTTTCATGTTCACTTAAAAGTGCATTATCATCAGTTCAGCTTTGCAAACCAGTTACTCAGAAGGAAAATAGAGGGCTCCTGACAATCTGCTGAATTTCAGGTGATATTAAAGTGCAGATGCATTTTCTTCTCTCGCCCCTCATCTCCCCATCAGGTGCAACAGTTCCCAGGACCTATAGCTGCTTCCATCAGACAGCCAGATTTTTGCCATTGCCTACCTAGCTATTGAAAGCTGTTTAGTATGGGTATAAAATTCTGCCATCCTGAGTCCGAGGCTCTTTGCTGCCACTACGACCGCCGATGCATGGAGTCATCTTTCCTCTTATCAGCCATTTGGTCTAAGCCACTCTGCTCCCTTTATAATCTGTGGCTGTACAGAGAAAACCTCAGAAAGGGCAGTTCATCGCAGCTATTTAGACATGTATCTTAGGATGGGATGCAGTTCCCTAGGGAGGTATCTGTTTCTCTTCATCAATAAAAAACGACCTCACTGACTAGTTTAGACTCCGTAGCCAGCTTTCAGGTGCTGGGGGTCAATGGGAGGAATCCACTCAAAACCTGATGCACAGGGAGCCAAGGCCCTGCAGGGTCAACGGGAGCAGAGCCTCGTCCCCAGCAGAGCACCCAGAACATGGCAAGCGACAAGCAAATGAATGACCTCTGTTGGTGGAGAGCTACGTTGCTTTGCACAGCTTATTTCCAAAGGCTAAATCTGTTTCCCTCCCCCAAGGGAAATAATGTGCCAATAGGTATCTGACTAAAGGGGGCTGCGGAGAGCGGACCGAATAAACGCTCTAAACTCTGTTGTTTCATCCAGGGCATGCTTACAAAAGAGTCCTTGCAAACTTGGACTTCTCTGTAGGTGTGACGCTCACAGTACAAATGGCAGCACGCAGGCACATTTAACAACAGCCTGAAACAGGGTGCACCAGGCAGTGACGACTCCCGTGCTACGTAGTCCCAGTGACTGAACTAGGACTCTCCCAGGATCTACTGAGCAGGATCAGTACCACAGATGGTCAAAGGATACAAGACTTTCAACATAAAATCTGACAGCTGATGTCATTTTTTTTAAATATCAGAACAGAACATACGGGAATGCGACTCCGTTCCCCTGCTCCCCTGCGCTCTCCCAGTTTAAAGCTGGATTACTGTACTGAACCAAACGCAGCTCTCCTGGCATAAGAGTAGAGTGAGTAAAGTAGAATCCAGCCGCTGAGATTTAAAGTATTTGTGAAGAATTTTCAATTATTGCTAGTATCAGTCTGAGTGCTGTAACAACCTGTACAAATCACAGAAAGGAAAACAAAGAACTACTCATATAGATGATCCTCTTGCCCAACTGAGCATGTGAATGCGCCTGAGAATCTGCTTGTATACCTTTAAAACATGGACTTAATATCTTAATATATTAAGAATATAACTCCTTCAAATGCCTTAAATTTCAAGAAGGTTTTACTTTCCATGTTGTCTTTTAAGAATGGGATGCATTAATAACAATGTAGGCAGGCAAATGCTTCTTTAAGCATCAAACTGTGCTCCAAAGGCAAATTAAAACATGAGATTTACTGAGTATGTTTCCTAATATATCAACAGAGCAGGAAAGGGGAAAAAAGATCAGTGCTGGTATTTTCAAATACTTCTACTCACGTGTTTTCATGAATAGAGCAGCCGCGCTTGCTGCCTCACTAACCTCAAGAAGCAGACGCAATTGCACTGCGTGCAAGCACACAGAAGCTAGACAAAAGGGACTCAACCATGCAAAATACTCATTGAAACTTGTGGCTATGGCACAGATAAGCAAATCCTAGAACTGTTCAAGTATTTCTCATCCATATTTAAGAGTCTATCAAAGGCAGGCATAACCACCGGGCAGTGAGTTAGCAATAGTCTGAACTGCTATTTACTGAAATCAGGCTTAGAGAGGCCAAGCTTGTCAGGGAGTATATGTAAAACAGTTTATAAAGCCAGCTGCATTGCTAATTCAGGATACGTAAATCATACTGATTTCTAGTATATGTTATGTATGTAATCTCGTTGTTTATTTGTATTTTCCTCAATTTTACTTTTTTAAGGCTCCAACTGCTAACAGCATATCAATGACTGCATCACATACATACTCTTGACCTGCATCCATGTGCTCAAAGATTGAGTGTGGAACTGTGTAAATACCCACTAACCTACTCCCTATCTATTTGTCTTTATGGGAAACCAGACGCACAAGAGGATACCTCACAATCTTCCAGAAGAACAAATGTGCGTTCTACAGCGCCAGGCTTGGCCAAGGATGCCATGCCCCCTTACCAATTTCTTGGAGGATTTCGATAGTTCGGGTGGATGATCTCAGTTGTTGGCAAGGCTCCATTGACGATGCCATTGCTATGCCATCACACAGCGGTGTTTTCTAGGTAGTGCTCGAGGCATTCACGCTCTACTGTCTTTCACCTACACGTGGTGCTGATGACTTCAGCGATGAGCAGGTGTGGTGGCAGGCGTGAGAAGAATCTGCCTTCCTGCGCTTTGACACAGTCCCCCACACTGAGGACATCCCCTAAAGGGGAAAAAAATCCTTCCCTCTCTCCGGGATTTGCCTCAGTAACAGCTTCAGAATTAACGATACACTGCAGCCCGGGGTTAGCGCATTGGAGCGCTGTTGGGAGGTAGTTATCATACCTCAGGTGAGTGAAAAAGCATCACAGCCAGGGTCCTGCTCCTCACCAAGCTGCTTTGGTACTACTGCTCAAACTCAGTGATACCTCAGTAAAAACCGTCACCTTTTCAATTAAAAAATCTGTTCCTTGCCCCTAATTCAGCACAGGCTTGGACAACAAATTAATTTCTATGCTTTTTAGACCTGTTAGACCACAGATCCATCAAAGCCAAGAGAGAAGGAGATCCAGTCTGTCCTCCCTTTGCACAGAGAGGACTGTTTATCCGACTGCATTCAGCCACACCTGGGTAGTCTCTCTGAAAGCAATGGGTGGCACAGATGTCACCGTGAGTCTAATTTGACCTGCAAAACCTTAAATACTGGTAATAATGTGCAAGAAGGAAAGAAGCCAGCTGGAGCTAGAAGAAGTGGCAATTAGAAAGAAACATCTTTGCACCAGCAAAATGAACACATTTGATGTGAGAAATCAGTGAGAGACAAACATTGAAGTCCCTGATGTTACCCTGACAGTCCTTTTTTCAAGGAAGAATCATACTTAAATGGAGAAGGAGAAAAAAAAAAAAAAAAAAGGCGCTTACAGATTTTGCTGCACGGGAATAATGTAAGTCTGAAACCAGAGGGGCTGACGTAACCCCCGAGCAGCCGCAGCCGGACGACAGAGACTGGGATGAACTGAACAGCAGAGCCCGTACGGCAGAGGGAAGAAAAGTGGTGAAAGATTTCAGTTTTAATCAGAATTGAGTTTGGCAAAAATTCTCATCCAATTCTGTTAGATGGTATGCTTGAATAAGTTATTCACCCAGGCCAGTAACATCTGTTCAGGAAAGGGGCCAACTCGAAAATGTGTTTTTTCATCCCACAAAACAAAGCGTAATCTAGGCTATAAATACACATGTTTTTACTATGCTGGATAAAGTATCTCATGAAGAAAAAAAATCTTTAGTTTAGGACTTTTTTGTTTCTAGAGACATTACTCATCTGATCCTGGATCCTTTACATATTCAGGAGTCCCACTGCTTTCAGTGGGATGCTTGGGGCTGCAGGCAGTTTTGCCTGAGTAAGGACGAGCAGACTCAGAAATGTTCTTGCCCCTTTACGAATTCAGAACCGCCCTGGTCCACTCTCCACTGACGTATTTTTCACGTCGTGTATAGTAAAAGACTTCCAGTCTCTCTGAGTCATCATCACAGACAAAAATCACTCCAAATGCCCCATTGTCATGTGAAACTAGTGACAAACTTTGAAATCATTCAAAGCAAACAGAAAATAAGACATTTTCCACTATGGATTTTGTTTGAGGTTCTCGACGAGGTCAGTATATTTTAATGAGACACTTTCAAGCAGACACATACACACACTTCAGACAAAGACAACTATACCTCAAAAAAACGTTTTTAAGTGGTAGTTTTTAAGTGATAGATGACTGTCGGCTTTGCAAAAGCTTTGCGTGCAGCGGCTTGATAGCACAGAATGAAAGCAATCTACAAGTGCAAGTCTGTTTCTTTTGGCAGCAGAAGGACTTGCTAATGGATTCATCATTTTCTGTTAAGCATGAGTGTTCAAACAAAAAAAACATTTAGGGCTCTATTCATCTGAGGTTCCGGCCCTACACTTGCCAGCCATGGAGGCTCTGTGGCTTAGTGCTCCAGAGCTCAATTCTGATTCATGCCTCCCAAGTTCAGAAACGAAGGTCCTGCGAGACCTGGAAATTGGTGTGACAGTCCTTGTCCTCCCCGCCAGTGCCTGCACTCTGCAACGGTGCGGAGGTGCGAGGTCCCGCTTCCCAACCATTAGTGTAGCCACTGGCCATCTGTTCCCTATTGACCCATCCCGTAACAAATTCTTACACGGCAGCTGACTGATGGCAACAGGTCTTGAAGTTGGTCAGCCACGAAGGACCACAGAAATGCACCCACCAGTGAAGAATAAAATTGCTAGAAAACTAATTGTAACGAGCAACAGAGAACCACAAGAACACTTAAGGAGGAGACTTCCAGCAAGTGGGAAACAGGGTACCAGAGAAAAGGGAAGAGAAAAAAGGCTTATTAAAATGATATTTGGCCTCCTAGGAAAAGGCTTATTAGTGCAGAGGCCGTTAAAGGTGTTTGCACATTACTGCACACACATCCAGTAAGAAGATAAAACCACTGACACCACTACACAGATCGTGCGCTTGGTACACTTCATCCACTCCAAGGCAAGAGGCACCTTCATCTTCTGCCTTTTCAAAAACATCTGAAGGTAAACAAGGTGAAACTACGACAGCTCGTCTTTACTATTTACTATTTGTAGGGCACTCGCATGGTGTCTAATGTGCTTCAGATGAGTATTTTCTTTTCAATACGTTGGAATTGGCGAGATGAGAATTTTGCCGATGGAAGGATGGAATAAAGGGAAAGGGCCTTACTGGAAATCACTTCACCGTTTACTAGCAAAATACTTTACTGTACAACAGCAATAGTTCATGGCAGGGGCTAAAATTACAGCATTACACTGAAATATGTCATTAGGGTTGGCTTGTTGCTGTCATTTTTTCTTTTAAAAAACCTGACTGTCTACAGAACAATTTATAAGAGATTTCAGACACTCAAAATATTACTTTAACTCTACAGAATCATATTTTAGATGTCTTGTTTCACTGATAGTTTCAACAAGGAATGCACAGAATGATCAAACCACATATAGGTAGCAGCATTTATTGGTACATTTCAGATGAGCACAGCGTGAAGGATAAGTCTAAAGAAAGATTAAGACCCAAATACTAAGGGAGAAAAAAATGAAAAGGTGGAGCAAAAAGGTCTGAAAAGCAGGAAAAGACTAGCTGTCCGCAGGAAGCTTGTACTCTTATGTGCGGTGTGAGTGACCCAGTCTAGGCTGGAAGGTTATCTCTATGTGATCTACAGAATTTCTCTCTTAACTGTAGCAACCGAAGAAGAGTGAATTAAAGTCTTAAAGAGAAAAATCAATAAAGGAAAAAAAAAAAAGGAATATGGCAGAAGAGCCTTTCAATGGCTGTATAAAATGTCACTTGAATGATCATGGGGAGCAACCCAAAATTTCCATGCTCAAAACAGAAAGATCTTGTAAAAACAAACAAAACAAAAAAGAGGATCTTTTCCCTTTTGTTTTGAACTGTATTCGTCAGTGAGTCTCTCTATTGCATCACTGACTTATTAGGTCACAGTGGGCTTTTCACTGATGCTTCTGGCCCCAGAGTAAACTTCTGCTTGTTCTTCCGTTAGGATCTTGAGGTTTACCCCAGTTTATCTGTTGGGATAGACGATATTTAGCCCCAAACTCCAATGAAAATGTCCAAAGGCTAATAATATCTGGTTCCTTGCAGCCTTGTCAAACAATAAAGGTCAGTGAAAAGGTTTACTCTAACCACCCTGTCCTGCATTCAGTTTTATCTTTAATAGACAAGTCCTGCTCTCTGCGCATCTAACAGTCACCCTCTAATAAAGCTTTGTAGGTTCCTTTGGTTCGAGCTGAACGGAAGCCTGCTGTTCAGGCTTTTGCTCAAAATCCGTAGCCCCTAAATAGGGCACCTCTCTTCTGAGAGACAAGGCTTTGTGTACCTGCTCTCTGCAGCCAGCTGGAGTATTTCCCTTTTCCCTCCAGATTGTCTTAACCTTTTCCCCACCAGCTGCATGAAATGTGATATATCTTTCATTACAACATGGAGAATCGGTGTTTACTAATCAGTAGGAATTTGCCATTTGTTTTCTGCTGGGCAGTCAAGGTCCTTTGCCAAACTCAAGGCATATGAGGAAAACCTAGAAGGTCTGAGGTTCACCACAGCGGTTACTCCTACAGTAATCAAAATAAACAGAGCAGCATATCCACGTGTTCCCAGCTCTCATCCCTGCCTGCAACTTCAGGGAAGGCAAACCTTTCTAAGCCTGATCATTTTTCAAGCCCTCACCTGAAAAATCGATGATTGTTGCAGTACAGTGCACAGCCATAAAAATTACCTTCCACCTCCTCCTGCCTGCCAAAGCACTGCTGAAGCCCAAGAAGCCCAAGTCCAACAGGACAACTAAGTTTAGAAAAGCTAAACACGTACATGAGCATTTGAGAATGGCTGCCAAAACAAGAGCATGTTTTCTTAAAATCTAGAGAACAGATTTTGAACTCCGCTTTCCAGGGTTGAGAGTTACATCACATGGTGAAGAAAAGGATTCATTGAGAGAAGGAGTTGGCACCTCTGGACAAAGAGCTGACCTTTTGGTTGGGGGCCATGAACAACGACTAGCTGGTTCAACAGGGGGGAAAAAAGTAATTATTTCAGAAATTAGATGGATTCTGTTTGTTGCTTTCTTTTCCAAAGTAGTTTATCAAACTGTTATTGAAGCTTTTAGAAAATAATCATGAGTAGTAGAGATTGCTCCTGAGCAATGAATTTAAGAAAACTGAGATACAAGCTACTCAAAACCATAAGACCTGGAACTAACTCTGCTTGTCATTTAGAGGGGAAAAAAAAAAAGAAAGCGTCTGAGAAGCTTTAACCAAAGAAAGGCTTTTTTTTTTTTAAACAGAGCAAAAGAATTCACAATATTGCTTCCCAGCAACAATCTACCACCTACCACCATACCTGTTCATGAGGAACTTACAGAATAAGCAGATTTACAATAAGGTCTATTGTGTATCAATGGAATACTTCCCGTCTATTCAATAACACCAGAATAACACCACAGACCCACAAACCCCGCTTATGCCTACAGGCAATCACCTCATCGCGCAGCCTCCATGCTGGGGCTTACCTCACTTCTGTGCCCATTTCTACCATCGCTGAAGTAACTTTTCACTTACTGCCCAAGGTCATACAGCTGGTAAAGGACTCAAGAACAGAATACGACTCTTGGTGCCGCTCAATAACCCCTCAATGTGTGATAATAGAAATCTGCCCAGACAAAAAAAAGAAATGCATGCGCAAGAGATAGAAAAGAGAAAGCCGATTTTTAAAAACAGGCGGTGCTAAGTGCGTCTCATGTGGCTTTTCAAAACCAACTGTTTAAATACGCAAATACTGCTGTTCAAATTTCATCACTTTACAAAGTTCAGGGGTCAAAAGCAGGCCAAATATGAATCACAGGGCCCTGAGTTTTTATCAGATGCCTGCATTACCAGGTGCTGAAAAACAGTGGGTGTTGGTTTTTTTTCTTAATTCTTTCTTTTGGAATCTCTAGCACATCAGTATCATAAACTGAGTCAGTTGTCATTTTAAATAATGAAAGAAAGAAACATTTATTTGTACATTATAAATGGGTGGATTATTTAATAGCGCTACCCACATTCTTTTAAGGTTTGGCTTGGAAATAGAGACACGTTCCCTAAATGCAGCCAGGGTTTACATATAACATACATCCACATTGGTCATGGGGAAATCTCACCTATTTTCCAAAACTGACATTAAGGTATTTGAAGGTCACTAAAAAAAAAAAAAATCAAAACAATTATTGTTGGGAGACAACTGCTCCTTGGACCTCAACTGCAGGTGCAGTCATTTCATTTCATGAATTACCAAAGTAAAGGTAAGCAGAATTTTTTTTTCATTAATCCAACAATTTTACTGACCAACAGCCTCTACAGAAAAATACAAAGATTTCATAGAGAGTTGCGAATAAAGAGAGAAAGTCTAAAAGAAGCTCAGTGAAAAATTTCAATATGTTTTCATTAGTATTTGTCATGTCCTGCAGGCGGGAATGCTGCCAGCACCTGGTGTGGGAAGCAAAGATCTGTAAGCAGGAGACAGTATGTGGACAAAGCGTGCCGACAGGTACGCGAGGCATTTCCTAGAGCCGGGTGCTGGGTGGAGGAAAACAGGCAACTGATGGATGCACCAGGTAGATGGATGCAATGTCTTAATTACCTATTTTGCTTCAGACATTGGGACTATTAGTTCACTGGGAAAAATAAGTGTTAATTAGGAACTGTCTCATGACTGGTTGCCATAATTACATGCCTAATGGCTGATTGACTGGGTGACAGCATCTCGCCCCGGGAGCGTGTCTCACACAACCAAGCTGAAGGCTTTGTGGGATTGCTGACAAGCCCTTTCTCCTTCCCTCAGATGCTCTATTAAACACTTAAGGAATGAGTCCCCCAAGTTAAAACCAAGTCAAGCGGCACACACGCAGCACGTCTGGTACAAAGATTTCTATGGCACTCACATTTCTCCCATGGGAGAGCTAGCAAGGGCAAGCAGTGCAAGTTATTGCTGGTAACGAACAGGTTTACCGTATATAATATTCAGACAAGTTAGGCAGGTTTTAATGTGATCGTTTCATATGTCACGACAACTTAAGAGCAAAAGAGTCACCACAGCAACTGTTACATCAGAGAGTTGAGGCGGCTGCTCGATACCAGGCATGGAAGAGCTGTCGCATAGAGAAACACAGCTGCTGATGATCCAATGGCAGGTATCAGGCTGAGCTGCTATCAGGCCATAAATAAACAAAAATGACAGATTTTTAACCCATCTATGTTTTCCCTTAGTGAACATTTAAAATTTTGTGTTGCAATGTACATGTAGTGCATTTATCAGGTACGACGCAGGTAAAATATTAATAACTTTAGACTGGAAATCAGGAGGCTTCTCAAGGCAGTGTGACTTTGAGACAGCTTCCCAGGGCAAATACTGGAAAGAAGGAGCCTAAGTAGTTTAAAATGGAGATTGATACATTTACTAGTTTTCTATTTAAAATTAGGAATTTTCCACTAAAAAGCAATTTGAATTTTTTTCTATGACAACTTTTTCTTTCCAGTTTTCACAGTGAAATGCAGCAGCTGGCTGCCCTCTTTGGTGGTGCCCAGGGCAGCCAGCAAATCCCTGCGAGCCGAGGGCGAGCTCTGTTATCCAGCGAGAAGACCAGAAACCGAGAGAGCGCAGTTGCACAAGAGGGAGCGAGAGCAGTCCCGAAGGTCCCAGCTCCGCCCCAGGGTGTCAGAGCCGGCACCTGCTGCTGGCTGGCTACTGGGGAGCCACACCAATTTGCACTGGATCTTGGTCTGGTTTGGCAAGCGTGTCATTGGAACTGGGACTTCTCCATGTTTTGACAGATATACGTGTTCTGCTCAAACCATGTCTTATCAAAATATTCCCTCCCATCTCTGAGAAAGGCTCTCTGAAACTTTGAAGTGGTTTTGGGGTGGAGGAAAAATGGGAGGGTGGGCGAGAAGATGCGAGGGGCTGGCCAGTGAGGCACTTCAGGACAGGGGAAAGCTGGAAAAGTGCAAGTATGGAAAGGGAGAGAAAGGAAAACCGGTTGAGACACGAGAAGATAGTAGGAGAGCTACACTTGGGGAAAGAGCTTGCCAGCTGAGGTAATGGGAACCAGGGGGAAGGTTTCTTCTCTTTTCCTAGATGGTGTTTGATCCTTGAGTGCTCCGTCTAGCATGCGAGGGCTGCAGTATGACGGCTTTGCATTTGCTGTACACAAAAGGAGTGGAAGATCCTGTCCCAGTGGGATAGCCAGAGCGAAACCGAACTTACAGTCCACAGCAGCCCCTATGGTCATGCCCAAACCAAATCTCTCCTCTTAAGGCTCGGATTTAACTGGGAGCTCAAGACCAGCACCACTTCACAGTCCCAGCACCAGTTCCCTGTCTCGGTGCAGCATCCTCAGAGCATCTTTCCAGGGAATTGCCCTTCCTAGATCCCACCACTTGGACAGAAGCAGGAATATGACTTAAATTAAAAGAGGAGTGATGGATTCTATCAAGATCTGCTAAGACTCAATGACAGTCTCCTCCTGTCCCCTGGTAGGAGAAACGCGCTAGCTGCGAAAGAAAGAACTACTAGAGATAAACGACTGGTGTTGCACACAGCCTGCTCAGATGCCTCTTGGGCGGTGAAATACGAACACAAGCATTGCCCCGTCAATGGGCTGTGCCAGGGCCGGAGCCTGACTCTGCCCTGCCCGGACGGAGAGCTCTGCCTGAGCAGCGCACGGTGGCCGCGGCCCGCTCAGCGGCCCAGCCACTCAACATTAGTGAAGCCCTTGGTTTCTGAACACTGAGCCGCACCGAATTTGAATGCTCCACTGATGACTGAATTGGTTAGGAATACAACTGAACAGCAGGCTGAATACCCAGCGAGGTATTGTGGGTAATTAGAGATTAATTACAATCCCATAGTTTGTATCATGGTCCGGGGTCAGCACGGGGTCAGTGCACATGGCAAACTTAGAGAGCTGTGACTGGATGGATGACGCCAGCTCCGAGCGGCTCGGCAAAGTGAAGCGTATAGAAATGAGGAGCCAGCGAGGCTGGGGAGCGGACTCACAGCCAGGGCGCTGGCGACAGCAGTGACACTGAGCTGTGGGGCCTTCAGGCACCGAGAAAATGTTAACAAGCATCAGAGAGAATACAGCTGCACTAACTATCCAGCTGCAACCCTGACTTTTCCAATTAACCTTTTCCAGGCTTTCTAAGATTTGGGAAATCTGGGGCACTGTCCTGTTGTCAAAGAAAGCTCTTCAAGAAAGAAAAGTGGTGAGGAAAACTGCCAAAAGAAAAAAAAAAAAAAAGGAAAAAGGAAAAGGAAGAGAAGCCTCTGCTATTTAATGTGGCTATTAAATTTTTATTTAAGGCTAAATGCAGAAAAATGTTTTGTCAGGCTGCAATGAGGAGGTGGCATTCATAGGAAGTGTGGAATATATGCTTGCAGTGCAAAGCCCATTTATCATTAAAACCCTTCCCCTCCCATTGCCAAGAACAATTTGTCATATTTTTATCAACAATCGAGATACGCAAATAGCCTAAGACAGCTGAAAAGGCAAATTCATAACCCCAACATGCAAAATAGACAAGTGATAATGCAGTAAGTGGAAGATACAGAACAGAAGCGTCTGGTGGAGAGAGGAATAAATCAATATAAAACTCCCAAGTGGTCATTTTTGGCAGTTAATTATTTGCAGGAAGTTTTTCTCTTTTAAATAAACCTTTTTTTTTTTTTTTCTCCCCTAAGATCATTAAACTAAAAAGCTAGCTTGTGGCATTCAGAAGAGGGTGAAGAGGAGACTGGTTCTTGCAAGGGACAGCTGGTATCTAGAGGATATACCCGTTCTCTTGTGTGCCCCCAGCCGTATCCGCAGGTGGCTACTGCCGCTGTGCCTTACTGAATGAGGATCTGTGTAAATTCCCAAACATACGAACATCAGTTCCTTTCTGTACAACAAGGGAGTATTTTCCCTTCTGCCTGGATTTGATTTCCAGAGGCATCTGTGCATTTGCCCAATTCCTGCCCAGTGCTAGGAAGCATTTCCAATTATTTTTTATAATTTCGAGGATGGTGGTAATATTTATGCTATGTCAATAACAGATAAAAACATTCGTCATTTCCTTTTTCAGCACTGGCTCTCTGGATATGAGGTGTTTCAGAAGTGTGAAGTTCCTGATTGCATTGACAAAATAGCACTGTTTTTTTCATCGTTTGCATCCATACGTATCAGAGCTTTTAATACAAAAGCAGGTCTCTAGCATTACGTCCGTTGGCAACTGAAAACAATGGAGAAATGAAGAGAATTGACCTAAGTGATGCAAAAGGCAGTAGCAGAGATGAGGCCGTTACCAGTCCTGACTCCTCGACCGTTATCCTTGTCACCAAACCACACTGACAACAATCCACAAGAATCATCATCTTTACCTTCCAAAATATTCAGGATAATCTCACGCTTGTGGTTCCTTCTTCAAATACCTACATCAGAGAAATGAGCCTATGAAGACCTCTGACTCCTGAACTGGGAGAGGTGGGAATGGCCAGAGCAGGGGACGGCAGGAGCATGAATGCAGAAGAAAAGAGAATAAGGAGCAGTTCGCTTGCCCAGAGGGCTGGGAAAGCCTGAGCCTCCCAAGGCAGAGAGGCTGGCCGGTCATGAGGTAGCGGCGCAGCTATTGCCGAAGCAGAAATGTTGAAACACAGCAGGTCGAAGACCAGAAGTGGTAGCAATGGTAACCTGTCTAGCACTTTCCCACTTGCTTCTGAGCCAGCTACCACCTGAGCATCCAGAGGTCTTCTCCCCTTTCAAGCCCAAACAGTGTTTTCTCCAGTCTGTACCCTGCATGAATGCTACACAGTTTACACAAAGGGATTTTGCACCATAAAATAACTAGTATTTGAGTTTCTCAGCTAAAAATACCAGTCCGCCCTGCCGGTTTTATCAGATGAGCATCACAGCTATTCTGTTTTATTTATGAGGCTTTCTCTTATGCTTTCCCCAATGACAGATGATTTTGCCTTCTTTCATCCCAGGGTTACCTAGCCCCACAGAGCCATTGCAGTGCAAAATCAAAGAGCTATTCTTCTGCGTTTATCATTCTAAAAATGAATAAAAAGTACGTGAAGTGCAATTTGAAATGCTTCCTTTAAAAATGCCTATTTTCCAGCAATGTATAAATATATTCGCACATCTCAATGTGCTATCCATGGCTCCGGGAATCGGGGGATTTCCTGACACTAAGCACTAACGCTAAGTGCATTAGTACTTAACACAGTGGGAGTGCCCGACCTGCCTGTGCCAAAGGATTAAACCAAATACCGCATTTCTGCTTACGTATGGCTCTGAGCTAGGATGTGAGGGGTGATGGGTTGAAGAGACAGCTGGAGGGACGTGGGTATCCCTCCCAGTATATCAGAAATTAATATATGGTGAAACAGAACTGCATGGCTGAGATTGTGATGCTCCCACTCCGAAGATCAGTCCAGGTTGTCCTTTTGTATTTCATTACCACATCATTGCACTCAAAGCTCGAACTAAACAATGTCAGTCACAGAGCCAAACCACCTGGGCATACACAGACACAAACGGCACCTACAAATAGCATTTTATATCACAGAGTTTCTCTTATAAGAGTGGAACAGATTAAAAAGAGGGACTCACCAGGCCTATAGGTTCAAACCTCCTAGATTTGGAAAGAACAGGTCCATACTAAAGCCTAAATACTTGGCATTGTACCAAAGTGCAAAATGCTGTCTTATTTTCTTAGAAAACCCAGAATAATGCATTTCCCTGTGAACCTCTCAACTCCACAGGATACCAAGAAAAATCTGACTTGTAACTCTTACCAACTTTAAAAGAAAGTAATTATTGTCTGTGAATAAAAATTACCTCATATGAAATATGTTATTTGTTGTCTTCAATTTCCCTCTAATGTAGCCAGTGACCTACTTTACCTGTGCAGAAATCCAGCCCTGATTCATTCTTTGTCTCCCGGAGCCGCCATGGTAAAGCTGTATTTTTGGCCTGATCCCAATACGCAGTTGGAGCTGGATGCCATAGTGGATTTAAACATACTCATGGCATACAAACATGAGTTCTTTTCACTAATCCATTTCTGTGATTTCAGGGATGGTGAGCCAGTTTGTTCACAAAAACAAGATCAGTTCTTGCAAGGGTCTGCCTTTACCCATAGAGCGTGATTCTCCAGGGACACAAGAGAATGAAGGTTGCAGAGCATCCACGGAGATCTGCCGTTTCTTTTAGGGCTCTTTGTTCTTTTCATGCAAACCTCTTCAGCTATAACAGAGCAAGGAAAACGATGGGCCAAAATGTTTGTTCCACTGAAATAAGTTGCAAAATCCCACTGATGCCAGGATTCCTCCCTGATTTCCAAAAAGAACTGAGAATGCCCTCAAGCCAAGATTTATCCTGCAGTAGAGGCTGACAATGAATTACCAGAATTACTTTAAGCAACAGCAAGAGAATAGTGTCTTGGAACCAGACATTTAATGCAGTTCAAGTACGTAAAGCGTATTTGTAGAGCAATGGATAACTGTTTGTAATTTTCCACATAATTTTCTACAGAGCTGTGCATTTAAAAGCAGTTTACTGAGAGGCTGTGAAGGGACACAGCCTTTTGCAAGCTCTCTGTCTGCTGCCGACAGAGTCTCATTTTCTCTGCATTTCTCTTTGCGATCCCACTGTTGGCCCTGCAGCCATACTTGTGGCCAAAACACGTGACATTCCAGATCAGCACCTCAATGTAACAGCCAACAGAAGAACATGACAAAACTGGCCATATGGAATAATTTCAGCCAAATGATCATTGATCTATGCCTCCGTGGAAGCTTTCAAAGGTGGAGCAGGCTCCTGCAGAGCACAGAACCATAGGGCTGCGTACAGAGATGGAAATCTGCAGAGGGAAAACAAAGCCCAAACCCAGAGCAGCCTGACTGTACGGCTGATATGGTCGAGCAAGAGTCAAGGAACGAAGGCACCTTCTACTCGAAGGTCCCAGATGCAAGCACAAGGAAAATATTTCCTCAACAAAGGAATCAGAAGAACGATTTCATTAAAATGCAAAGAGGATTAGCTGTGCCACACCTTGGGAGCTGGAGACAACCAGCGGAGCCAGCACGGCACTGCGGAGCACCCTGCCACTGGGTCCGGGCAGCCCCGGCTGGGTCGGGCACGGAGGGCCCAGCACGAGCAGGTCTGCGGGGACAGGCTGCGCGGGCGCCTCCTCTGCCACGCACCTCAGCAGCAGGCGCCCTGCTACCTTTGCGACTTTTGTAAAGATTGTCATCCCAACGCAGCCTCCTCAGAGGAGAACAGAAATTAATTGTTTTGAAACGTCACCTTTTTAATACAATTTGAAATTTCCTAGAGAATGGAAATTCTGAATTTCTTTAGGTTCTGTAGGACACTGGCAAAAGGCAGATGCGTAAAAAGCAAGAGAAAGCAGGGACAGCCGAAGCTTGGATAATATAAATTGTGAAAACTCACCAAATTGTATGCCTTAGACCCTTTTCTTAAAGGAAAGCTCACTGTACCAAGAAAAGTTGCTTCAGTCATGAAATACAAACTTTAAAGAACATGCAGCTGTAAAATTTTCTGAGCCGTAGGTACAGACTTGTCTGTTTTGAATTCCTACTCCCATGCAAAGTGAACCAGTGTATTTTTTTCATGTATACATGATCACATTGATATATTATTAAAACAAGCTAATCACTACTGTGGAAAGAAGTAATATAAAATAATTAATAAATAATTTGAAAGTAAGGAGCATATCCATATTTTACCATCCCTCATTCAACTACAACTAATAAACTTTATTAATCATCACTGTTGACCAGCCAGTGGCTAACCACTGTGTTACTTGAGACTTCCCAGACCATATTTCAGAAATTTAAGAAAGACAACTCATGTTTCATGGAAGTAATTAGACAGGCCCAGTGGCTAATTATCTGGGAACATTGCAAGGATGATTGACTGTAATTTACTTACTATGAGATGGGGTACATTTCTCCCAGAAATATATCTTGATGGTGCATTTTTGCAAAAGATCAGCAGCCACGTTAACAGAGAGGTGAGAGCAACAGTGATCAGCAAAGCAATCCTGAGCAAATGCAAGCCCTGGTGGTAGCACCCAAATCTGAGTCTACCAAACACTACTACTAACATTTGCGATCCCACCATAGCAACCTTGTAATTTAAGTGTCCTCACATCCTTGCACCATCCCATCCTTGCTCATTGGCAATTGTGCCACTAACTTCAACAGGGATAGGTTTCTAACACAGCAATGCTGAAAGAGAAAAGATAATGACAGGCTCTTCCAGGAGAAGTCAAAGAGGAGACAACTGATGGATTCTCCACTCTCAGTGGTGGGTTAATGCCAACGTGAAGGCCCTTTGGCGTTGTGGTAGAGTCGTGTCTTCTGGGATGTGACCTCAGCATACAGAGCCAGATTTGGGTTTAAACTAAAATTTGCCTCAATATATTCTGGAATTGCAACCACTGCTTCATTCATTCATATCATTTCATCTAAATGCCATTCTCAATTGAGAGCCAACAAAGTTTTAAAAACCTGAAGGAGTTTTTGGCCAACAGTAAAAGTGTCACATACTTTCCTTAATCAGGTGTGTATTTATTACAAACTCCTGAAACTCAATTTAGTAATTTCAGTTCCAAACCAATTCTCTTTGGAAATTTTTTTACTAATTTCAATGCAACTTGGTTAGAAGCACTGGAGAACAGCTTGTTGTCTGATATTACTTTCTACTTCATTTTTGCAGGTGGCATACCAGCAGAGAAAAAATTTCAGACCAAATCACTCCTCCATCTGCTTCTCTCTTTTGTAGGCATATAGCTTATAAGAACTTATTTATCTTAATCTTTCTATTTGGTTAACGTTTTCCGAGTGGGAGAATGACATACAGTACCAGTTCACAATTCTTTAATGGCCAATTGAGAAATTAAAGAAAAATCATCATCTCTGAAAGAATCCCTGCCCCAATAAGATTAATACTGCAAATGCTAATTACCTCCTTATTATCATTTCTGTACGACAGAAGCATCTAGTGACATTACTTTGCAGGCAAAAATCACTGACAGCTGCCATCCTTAATCCCAGTTCAGGCCTGCTCTAGGCAAATCTTACATCCTTATTATTGGGAATTTGATTGAATACAGGCAAGGTCAGCACTTTCAGCATAGTCCCCAGATAACTCATTTTTCACTTATCATTTTATGTGTATGAACTACCTACATTATTAAAAGATGAAAAAAGTTCAGACGCTTGAATGGAACTCTATGGGTACGATACTGCTGTTTGCCATGGGTAATTTTATTTACTGTTCTTATTGACACACTGGTATGTTAACGGACAAATTTATGCAAACCAGAGAAAGACATTTGTTTCATCTGTCACATTTAATGCCTCGACAGCCCTACAGCGCATTCAGAGGTGCCCCAATAACCACCAAACAGAGGAGGGAAGCGCGCAGGGGAAGAGGAGGTCACACAGAAACTTACAGACGAAGCAGAAACAGAAACCCATCAGTAGCGGGATCAGTTCTCCTGATGGTGAATTTGCCCCCCAACATGATTAGGAGCCTGTGGGCTTCAATGCTGCTGAAGCTCATACTCTGAAAACGGGGGTGATGAACAACTTCATGTAAGATTTCAATAAAAAACATAAATAAAATTATGTGTTTTACTTTTGCATGTACAGCTTCTGTGTAACTGCATGGACAGAGAAGCACAATTGTCATGGGCATTTTTATTTTATGCTGATCAAATGGGGTATTTTTAATGATCAAAAAATAGAAAAGGGATTCTTTTAAAAAAAATTGCACAACTGGTTTTCTGAACAAATTTTTCTTTAAAAAAATCGGTAAATTACTTTAAGCTTGCAAAATTTACCTACTCAATTACCGGGCTTTTCTTTGGTGGTCAAATAAATC
The DNA here is from genome assembly GCF_047370975.1 of Nipponia nippon. Classification (NCBI taxonomy): domain Eukaryota; kingdom Metazoa; phylum Chordata; class Aves; order Pelecaniformes; family Threskiornithidae; genus Nipponia; species Nipponia nippon. Next base: position 618,117 of record NW_028262391.1, read on the forward strand.
ACTTTTTTCTTCAGCCTCTCATAATTGTCATGCCAGTGCAAGTACAAAATCTACTTACCTACTGGCAAATGCTCATGACAGTTTTGTAATGCTGAGTGATTCATTTGCACTGTGGTATTCATATACCATAGATAGGCTTCATAAAACCTTCAGTGATTATAGTTAATAAAAGTGAGCTCCGGTGACAGCAAAACACACTGAAGGTGCAATTAGAGACTATGTATCGGGTGAGTAATGAATATGAAGCTAATTAAAATTCTACTACTCCCCACAAAAAATGGCTGCTGAAGTGTGATTCAGCCCTCCTAATCATTCTTTAAAATATTATACACCGTACGTATAAATAAATCCTCAGGCGGTTCATTACCTATTTTGCATAATGGGATAACTTTCAGTCTTCCCAAACTTATGGACATTTTACTCTGTTTCTAAAAGCCACCCATAATTTGGCAGGAAGGACAGTAAACAGGACTTTAAACAATCTATTTCTGAATATTTGCTAACCATTTCTCCTTCTTACATATGTCAATAAGACCGAATTAACTGGGCTTGGCAAAAAGAAAAAAAAAAAAAAAACGGTGACTGGGCAAGTAATTTTAAGCCAACCATTTATTGGGTAGACTTTTGCATCATTTTCTCTTTGAAAGTCTTGATGGCTGTTAAACCTGGACATACAGGTCATATCATGTAACTCTGAAAAATTTCCCAGACAGGTATGAAAATACAGAAATGAAGGTACCTCCTTGCATGGCCCACTGCCAAAACCATCCTTTGTGAACCTGGAAGGATGATACGCTCTATTCTTCCGTTCCCTACCTGTCCCTCACAGGCAGATACGGAAGGGGTAAAGCATAACAGGTCAGGAAGAGCTGCGATGCCCTAGCAACCCACTTTTTAGGCTTGGATGCTCATACTTTTATTTTCCATTTCAAAATTCATTTCTGTATACATTTTTCAACATTCACTTAAATGTTTTCATGAGTATCCCTGCCGCAAGTGAAGGGGTGCCTGCACAACGTAAGCAACTTCTCTAAAAAAGCTAAGAGAATTTTATAGAAAATCAGCTGCAGCATTTGCGCAGATCTAATTATCCAGAATTACTTAGCCTTGTTTGCTGTTCAGGTAGAGCAAGCCACAGATGTACGTCTGCTTCCATCTTTGGGTAAGCTGGACATACAGACTGTCATCAAGCTGCAAGTGTTTTGCCCTGGAAACCATGCTTATATATAAAAGTATTCCAAAACATAGCAACGAGAACATTTCTTACACTCTTCATGGCAACACACTAAGATGCTTAATAATGACTCAGAAAAGTGTGCAGAATGTGCACAATTCCTGGCTTAATAAATTACAAAATATTCCTTTGCAAATTGTTTCACTTAATCTTCTCATGCCTGTCGCACAACTAAGGTTAAATGCAAGTGTTACAAGCTCAGGTGCCCACCATATTAAGCTTTAGATTTAATAGTTATTTTAAAGGTATAACTCACATTCTCAGCCCAAATATCAACAGCACGTGTGTCAGACAAGGACAGAATAAATGGCTGCCTGGAAATTTAGAAAAGCATGCTGTCAAAACCACCCTAACTCTATAGAGGTGACAGAAGAGAAAAACATAGAATCATAGAATATCTCAAGTTGGCAGGGACCCATAAGGGTCATCGTGTCCAACTCCCTGCTCCTCACAGGAGTTAAGACAGAGTTAAGAAAACTGTAGCAACTGACTGGGATGTTGATGTTTGTTGATGTTTCTTTAATCCTGTGGCCTCAGGGAGCCTTCAGCATCCAACAACCACTGGAGATTAGGTAGGCAGAGGGTGAATTCAGGCAGATTCCTCTGCTTGCTGCACACCGAGTAGTCACAACTTTGTTACCAAAATCTGTTTGGTTACAAGCCCGGTAATCTACCCTGGACTGCTCCAAAGGGGCCTATTTTAGGTTAAAAAAAGTTAGGTTGGACATCTTGGGGCATGAGTGCCATTATGAACAGACCTGCCATAGCTCATGCTCCCAGTGATGCTGACCTCCATTTCACAGCAGCCATGTGTCAGGGTAGGGCAAGACAGTCGCTGTCTCTGTAGGGCCCTGGACGCCAGAGCAGGTTCGCCCCATTGTGCCAAGCTCCATCTCAGATACGTCTTCCTAAAGAAGCACCACAGAGAAAGGAGCCTGCTGGGAAATACCTCCCTCGGTCCAGCCCCAGACCTCCCTCCTCTGGACTGAGCAGCAGGTAATCTGCACGCACTCCGTCGCATGTCCCGGCACTTTGACACACCTTCTACCGCAACAGCTCAAGAGTAGGGTTTAACACATCAGGAGTTCAGAAAACTGAGATGCCCATTCGCATCTAAACACTCTGACTTGTTAAACGGTTAGTTAGACACGGTACCTATCTAACGCAGGGCCGGTCTGACTCACAGCGTCTGCTCCCACGCAGCACGTATCTTAGGAAACAAGAAGCACAAGAGTTACATGACGAAGCAGAACAACCCGCAGAGGAAGGTCTCCAGAAGTCAAGTGGAGCGACTGCACGTCAGCTCTCACTGCAGCAAAAGTTAATTCAGGTCCTGTTTGACTCTGAGGCATATACCCCGGGGCTGCACGTTTCATTACGGCAGAAAGGCTGCCTGAGACCCGTATGCACTGCTACAGCAGGAGTATGGGAGTCACATCAGGCACAGCTGTGCCTTTCTAATCCTCTCCTAACTAATAATTAGTGCTCTACCTAGGGTAGGCACTGGATTGCTCTGGAAAACAGGAAACAATGCGAGAAGCATTACTCTGGCAAGTCCAGATGTTACCCACAGTATCTGGAGGGCATACATGCATGACACAGATGTTTTCACGAAATTGGTTCCAAAACACACCAGAGCTACTGCAAAAAACATTGCTAAGCAATTATAATGCTCTCCCGTTTACAGGAATGCACGGGCTGAACATGTGTCCACTCCGCTCCTAATGAGCGCGACCCAGCAGTCGCTTGTGACCCGGGTCAGTGATGTCTCTACAAGGGTAGTGGTCAATTAACGATCATCTTCCTTCAGAGCCAGCACAGGCTTCTCACTGGTGATTTTATTTAGTCAGTTGTTTGGAGCTCTGATACTGGACAGAAAATGAGATGAGAATCGATGCTGAATCACCTATGGATAATATGCTTTCTTTCCTATAGTAACAGATGTCACTGAAATGAGACTGGACTGTGGCTGTAGTCACAGTGACATCGGATATCCTTTTAATGTTTATTAGATCCCATACTTTAGACTGTGTGCATTACCTTATATTACAATGGAAACTCTGAAGGCAGTTGACATTTTACTGAAGGCTGAATAGTTGCTTCTAATAAAAGAGGACCGATCCTTTGCTTTGAGGTATGCGGATCGGACATATTTGTGTTATGGTCACTGACACGCTGGGGCTAGGACGAGCGAGTTCCTGGTTGGAAGATGTGGCTGCGGCCATGTACAAAAACGCCGCTGCACCACTGCTGTGGGAGCCTCTACCTTGGACTGGGATCCACCCAGATATGCAAGACGACTTTCCTTTTCCTTCCTATGCCATGCATACAGGTGTATTACACTAGCTGTGTTCTCTGTACTAGCATTCTGTTATCACATTTTCTCTCATGCACTTTCCCATTACAACTCTTCTTCTGGGACTCTCTGGGCCTCTCTTAGCAGCACCACTAGATCAACGACCACAGCTCCAATTAAAGGCGAGCTCCAAGGTCCCTCCTAGGTCCCAAGTAGCAGAGCTTATCTGGGTTTAAAGCCTTGTAAAGCCTAATGAAAAGAAAAAAAAACCACAAAAAACAAAACCACAACATAATACTGGGCTAACAGCTAAGACAGAGCCGGTTCTAAATCACACCCATAAAGATTGCTCAAGGAGAGGGAACTGGGAGGGAACTGGGATCTCTGGAGCACTGTCAATAATCACACAGGGTCTAAAGCAGGTTTAAAGGAAAAATAGGCAACAGGGTCTGGACCTGTCAAAGGACAATTCTTTCTGAAAAGTGCAAAGATAAGAAGTGAAACGTCACTGCAGATGGGCTTTCTCTGTAGCCCTCTTCACTCCAAACAAGGAGCGTGAACAGGACGCATCTTTCCTATGAACTGTTGGAATTGCTCACCAGTCAGTTACTGCTCTGAAAAGCTCCAGTAGTCAATAAAGCTGCAACGATGTCAGCAAAGGGCATTTGTTAAAGAAGTCAGTGGCCTGTGTTAGCTTTCTTTGCAATGATAATGTGCAAGAAGGAAGAAAAAAATCAGCCCACCACAGTTTGAATCTCACAGCATTGGCTGACTGGCTTTGCCTTCACTTGGTCGCTGCCTTCAGCTTCTTATTCACAGGTAGAAAGGCAATCCCGGACTGTCCGAGGGCCAAGGAAACGCTAAAGCCTGGATGCACCTTTGCCCTGTAGCTTCGGAGGCTGCCAGGACCATCTTCTCACGCAGAACTGGCAAACTTACCATGGATTCACAAGCAAATATTACGGTGTCAAAAGTGAATCTCACCTCTGCAGAACCGCAGATTGCCAAATTCTGAGCAGGAATTAGGTTAGGGTAGGTAATAAAGCAGCTACCAAGAGCTTGCTTTCCTTCTGTTTGTATCATCTAAGAAAGGGACAAAGAATAAAACCAAATGCTGCTCTTTTGCTGGGCTGGTTACTTTCACATACTGCAATACTTTGCAATGTTTGCTGAGAAAAAGATAAGCAAAGAAGTTTAATTTCATAGGCAAGATTGGTTTAATTTTGCCAAACCTGCAAGAATTACATTCTTCGGCCCAAGCCCTCAATTTCCCTCTGAATTTACCATCTCATAATAATTTAAATTTGCCAAGAACTATTTGGTGAAAACCAAACACTTGAATTTCTGCTCACCTTGCCAGTCGCCCTGCCCTTTGCCAATAACAAAAGGTTTTAAGATAGAAACTGGACTATTTAACCTTCATTAATCATTCATACTGTTCAAACACATCATCCAGTAACTGAAGAGGGGTTAATGGTAGCTAAGCTTGAGGCTGTTGTCAAAAGTAGGTTTAACTTTCTATGAACTCACTGGACACAAAGAATGCAGCCTGCTCACTATTCTGAATGTCACCAGCTCACAGCAAACTGATGACTACTAATGGTAATTAAATACCTCTGCAGCTATTTGTACCAATAACAAAGAGTTACTGTCAGAACTTGAATGAGGTCCATCTGCCCATTTTTAAAGAATGTTAACATTCTGTAAGTGATAAAGCAGATGGCAACCCAAAAAGGGGAGACAAAATCAAACTTCTGCATTATAGCCCCTTTCTGGACCTGCTCTGGATCCCCTAATGTTTCTCCTCAGAGACAGAAGTTTGTTTAAGAACAAGACTTCCATACACATCTGTTGTTTCATGGCAGATTTTCCCACTATTTCCTTTTACCACAGGTTGTAAATCCTCGGTCCCAGTGAGTTGATGAGGAAGGGCCATTCTACCTCTGCTCTGTCCATCCTCACTTTGCCATGGTCGTGTAACACGGTGTCAGTCAGATTTGAACACAGGATGAAGACGCAGCGACTTGTCTGTCTTGGTAGGCTGCAAACTGTACCAGGGACACTTGGGCATATTTGCAAAGGCAGCGCAAAGGTTTCTCCAAGTTAGTCCCGTACAGTTTTATTGATGTGCTTGACTGTCACGACATTGGTGAGTACAAATGGAAAAGAGCTTTTCTTCTCTGCTCTTTTTTAATTATACTATGTATTTTTCTAAAACTTGTCACCCTAGGGTTTATGCTCAGTTCAGGAGAATTATTTAGCCTGAATCCTTCTGGGTTTGTCCAGTTTATTTCACTTGCAGTTAGGTTAAACACTCAAGCATTTAGTGACTCTGTACTGATTCAGTAGGCAGTCCCTACACGGTGTGCAAAGCTTTGGTGGGGCTGGGCTGCTTCCCACTGTAGGGTAAACGCTTTGTCCAAGTGACTCCTTGGTGACAGCAGCTCGGGCACGATAGGGAAAGTCAAAACTTCTGCACCTATTTACTGTTCTTATCGACACACTGTTATGTTAACAGGCAAATTTATGCAAATCAGAGAAAAACACTTGTTTCATCTGCCACATCTAATAACTCAACAATCCTGCACTGCGTTCAGCCGTGCCTCAATAACCAGGTACCTCTCTGTGGGTGAAATATTCCCACTCCCGGTGCAACCGTTTCCAGACCCAGCACCAGGATTGGCGGCTATGGCCCACCACTGCCGCTTCCTTCCATACGTCTCAAATACATTTGTGATGACCAGTCTGAAACAACATCTTTTATTGTCTCTGGAGGGTCACCTTAACAGACTTCTGTATAGATCCAGTATTGTCATGAAGGCACGTACTTATTGCTACCATTTTACAGATACAGCAGCTGATTCCTCAAGGTTTTTTTACTGTAGCAAATACTACTGCTGGCTGCAACTACATTTTCAGCTTTCAGCCAGGATCAGAAACAAAATAACTTCCCTCCTTGCATTTCAGCGTCTTTACAGTATGTCCTTCCAATATAGGGAACTAGTTAAAAAAAAAAAAAATCTGTAAAATCACTGGTTTTGATTGCAAGTTTTCTATTTTCAAAGGAAGGAGCAGCATTGCAATCATTACTTTAAACACTCTTCACATTTATTAAACTCCTGCCTCATTTTTTAGTAATTATTCATACTTTTCATTGCTGTGTTTGAGGAATGTTTAAGGACTTTTTTCCCCTGAATTAAAAAGAATAAATTAGAATAATAAATGAAAGTATGCTCTGGAGCCCGGAAAGCCAGGAACAACTTACAGATAAAATTCACATCTTTTGTAGCATCAGCTTCAACATCCCAACTCTTGTTCAAATGAAAAAAACCTTTTCTTAGGTCTTAATTTAGGAAGGCTCTAAGCATGTGCCATGTAATAGCCCTGCTGCCCTGGAGAAGTGAATCTCTTTGAGGTCAGTAGAATCACAGAATGGTTTAGGTTGGAAAAAACCTTTAAGATCATCAAGTCCAACCGTTAACCCAGCGCTGCCAAGGCCACCACTAAACCATGTCCCTAAGCACCACATCCACCTGGCTTTTAAGTCCCCCCAGGGACGGGGACTCAGCCCCTGCCCTGGGCAGCCTGGGCCAGGGCCTGACAGCCCTTTCCGTGAAGAAGTTTTCCCTAACATCCAACCTAACCCTGCCCTGGCGCAGCTTGAGGCCGTTCCCTCTCGTCCCATCGCTTGTTCCTGGCGAGAAGAGACCGACCCCCCCCGGCTCCAGCCTCCTTTCAGGCAGTTGCAGAGAGCGATGAGGGCTCCCCTCAGCCTCCTCTTCTCCAGGCTGAGCCCCCCCAGCTCCCCCAGCCGCTCCTCCCCAGCCTTGGGCTCCAGCCCCTGCCCCAGCCTCGCTGCCCTGCTCTGGCCACGCTCCAGCCCCTCCATGGCCTTCTTGGGGTGAGGGGCCCAGCGCTGAGCACCGTACTCGAGGTGCGGCCTCACCAGCGCCCAGCACAGGGGGACGATCCCTGCCCTGCTCCTGCTGGCCACACTGTTCCCGATACAAGCCAGGATGCCACTGGCCCTCTTGGCCACCTGGGCACACTGCTGGCTCATGTTCAGCGGCTGTCGACCAGCACCCCCAAGTCCTTTTCCGCCGGGCAGCTCTCCAGCCACTCTTCCCCAAGCCTGTAGCGCTGCATGGAGTAACTGTCACTGTACCCATACTCATCTAGTTAACGTGTCTTGCTGAATCAGGAACTGATATGATGCCTTAAATGCTCTGTCTGCATTTGCATCTACTGCTGGTTTTAAATTATGTGCTCATGCGATGGCTGCGGCTCTTACCAAGTTACACCTGTTGAACGCTGTAATACTGTGCAAGTGGTCAGACGGGCCGTTTACAAGTACCGGTGTACAGATGTCCCTCTGTATCCACAGCTGCCTATACAGATGTGTGCTTCCTTCCACCAAAATATACCAGAACACACATCTGGACTGGTTGCATACTCAACCATTTCTATCAGCCCGTTTTGACCACTAGGAGTATAGCAATGTCCTGAAACCGCTACTACAAGCACATACTCAATACGCCATCAGTTTCATACTGACTTGTACAATTTAAATTTATTTCTGTAGAGACAGCAAATTGTTTTTTATAATCAGATCAGAAATTCTGTGATCACATAATGCAAATCCTTTTGGTGTGTCAAATTTGTTCAAAAGCAGCTTGTGGGAACAACACTTGGATCTAGATTAATTCTGCCAGATTTGGTACTGTGGGTCCCCGTCACCCTAGCAGACTGGCAGAAATCATGTAGCTAACGTTAAACTGGTGTAAGACTGTATATCCACAAAAGCTGCGTTATTTTACCTAAACGGACTTGAAGTAAACTGATGCAATTTCCAAGTGTGGATTGCTCTGCTGGAGAGCGGGGGTGTTCAAGGTGAGCAGCAGATGGGCCACCAGCTTCACAGACTGCTCATTTTACAGCAGACGTTTTCCACCACCATTTGTGTTTGACTATTGTGCTGCATATTTTTAATACAGGTGTAGAAATATAAAAAGTACTAAGGTTTTCGGCTGTTCTGGTGAAATAAGTACTCATCCATACAGTCACCCAGATTCTCGGGGAGGAAACCAGCTGTGACCTGCCTGGGTTTCACTGGCCTTCAAGGCCTGACTTCGCAGATCTCGTCCTTAACTTTTCCAGAGGACAGCCCCCTCCCTCCACCAGCTCGCTGTGGGAAAGGTGCCGTCTCAGACAGGCTATGACAGACCCGCAGCCTCCGAGCGCTTCCCAGCCCTCGCTGTACCGCACACTGAGACTACCCAGGATTTCGGAGACATAAGCTGGTGAGAGCTCAGACCCTACTACTTCAAAAAGACCCCCAGGCACTAGAACTAAAGGAGAATCGCACTTCACATGCACTGAAGCACAGCTGACTTTCCACGCAGGGAAGAGCAAAATAATTTTTTAGAAAGTTAACCGAACTTTTTGAACATCACCAAAGGTTCATTTTTGAGATCACACTGAGCTCCCTGTGAAGATCTGGGCAGCTTCATATCCTCGCTGGCAGTATCGCAGCGAGTCATTGCTAAGCAGATAACGATCCATAAGGAGGAGCACACCTCTCCTGTGCTGACGTCAGGAAAACGTACTGAGATGTCAAGCCATAGGCGTTGTACGTCAGGCCCGCCCGATCCTGCGAGTAATCGCTCCAGAGTTAGATGCGCTATACGCTTATTAAGCCTTCTGTGAGCAACCATCACAAACTGCTGGCAGCCTTCCCCGTGTGGCCCAAGGCTGACGTGCGAAGGAGGCGCTGAGGACACTTCTTGCCTGCATACGTGTCAAAGCTGAGCGGGGGAATCACACCTCCGCAAATTTCAGAGGACTCATCTCTCCCCAGTTCGGTCACCTTTCCCCAGGGGAGGGTAAAAACTAACGCTCCAGCAGACTAAAGCTGCAGAGTTATTCTATCTCCTCTTCCTTGGGGAACCAATCCTATCAAATTTCCACATTGATTTCCTTGATGAACCAACTCGCACACTGCGTGGACAGCTATGAAGCTATAACAAAGGCGTGCGCCAGCCAGACACAAGGCGGCCAAATGAAGTTACAGAACTACTTCTTTAGTGAATGATTTCTCCCTGTGATTAGATTGACTAATGGGCTGATAAGCATTTGTTTCATTAGGAACAAACTGTTGATTTGTCTGCAGGATCTGTATTCACAGTGCTCCTGAATGGCTTTTGAAGCTCATTTGCAAAGCTGTCAGGCTCGATGCAGATAAACATTGTGTTTGATATCGGTTTTGCTGGGAGAGATTTGTAAATTACATTGTTAATCCCTCTTTGAAGGAAAGAAGCATTTGTCGTCTGTTTAAGAAAAGCGACCTTGTTAGGTGACATGTTTTTTGATGACAGAGAAGTGCAAGTGCACAATATTTTTCTCTCTGGGATCCCAAGCGAATGAAGAAACTTCTTCTTCTGGACAGGAAAAATAAGTAAACATTTTCCCTAAAGCAGCAATAGGAAACTCATCATGATCACACAGTTTACAAGAGCCCTGTTCATCTTCGCACCGCTTTCTGTCTCGCTGTGCTCCCATCCTAGTTGTAGTTTAGTCTTTAAATTCTTCAGAGCATCAAGATACAATTTACCGCTGTTCAAACCGCACCTGATAGTTCAAATAACATCCCCACGCTTAACTAGAGACTGACATAACATATTAAAACCAAGTATCTAACTTGATCCTGTAATGAAACATCTAAAATTTATAAAACAAGCTCATGTTCTTTTCTCTGCTCTGTTGTGCACTCGTACTGACCTACACGGTGCTAAGGAGCTCCCTGTCAGCTCCCTTGCGGTTTGTCGACTCTTCAGAATTTAAGATATTGTTATTTATCATCATTGACATTGTTATTCTACTGCGAGCGTATTTGAGACTGGAGAGTGACTTAAGGCAGTCGTTTTGACTGTGTGCAGGTCCCGTGTGCCTGGAATTACCTCCCCTTTTCCCAACCACTTTACCTGGTCTGATCACAGGTGTTACCCCTCCCTAAACACCTTGCTTTTCGGATACCCTTAGACTAACAGTGCAACATAGATGCAACCCTACAGACAATTTCACTTTCAAAACACCTACTCAAATATTTAAGCTCCTAATGGCGTAATAGAACAGCTCACGCACACCTCCCCATAGAAGAACATTATTTGAGGAACATCTTTAAAAACATTTGCAAAATAGTTCTGCTGCCTTTAAAAACTAAAAATGCGCTCCTGGCACATTTATTTTACTGACTTGCTTGCTGGAATTCTAACATTGTATTAACACAATAAACCTTCCAAAATTAGAGTTGCAAGGTTATACATCGCAAACAGCCTTCTGGTGCCAAGTGTCAAGCAATGAGCAGAAACAAACAAGACAGAACGAACTAATATGGAAGAAATCTGTGTGGCTCAGGAGCAGGACAGGAGACCCAACTGGAAAAACAGACAGACAAGGAAAATCAGCAAAGAATTAAACAAAGGACACCGTGGCTGCCCTACCCAGCCTTTGAGAGTTCGCCTGGCGCCCACCTGCCTGACCTCTGAACGAGGCTCACAAGTGCCAAGCATCTCCTCTTCGGAAAATCTTTGTAGCTGCACAGTGGCGTTCCCTGACTGGTTGCATACAGCCTCAGAAACACCGCGTACAGAAGAAGTATGAAGTTGGACAACAGTAATGCAGATGAAAAAAACCAAATGAGGTGAGGGACCTACTCTTGCAATGACAGAAAAGGCTGGACTACAAGCGTTTACTCCGGACATACAATAGGTGCTGTATTTCTGACTGGTGAGATGAGATACACGCGAGACCTGTTAGCAAAGGGACACGTTACGTGGTGAATCATCTCTTGTCACAGTCCCACCACAAGCTGCGTGTACATGTTCTATCCACAGGTTGCTTATTGGTGCTACTACTGAGCTTACTCACTATGTTCATTTCTGAACAACTCCCCTGACAGCAAAATGACAGTTTTTCCCCAAAACATCCATGCAACTAATACCAATCATGCGGAAATCAATGCTGAAGAAGAGGTAGCACCATATAGATTTATCAGCTACGTTTGTAGTTCACACTCTGTTTGTAGAAAGAGCTGACCTTATACATAAAGCAAAATAATAGAGATCGTGCACATCACAGACAAGAGCAATACAAGTTTTCCTGCCTGTTTGCCCCTCTGCCGTTGTTAGAGAATGGGCCTCAAGAGATGGAGACGGGTAGTTCAGACTCCGTGGCCCACTTGGTCCTTTTTCCTCCCTCTGGCTGTGACACTAGACCCCAAGTACAAACAATGGCTATAAAGACAACGGGCATTTCAGCGAGAGATGAACAAGTGACTGCAAGGCACCTCTCACATCAAGTCTTCTGAGCTATCACGTTGTGAAAAAAGGCATTTCACAGGAAGGCTCAACAACCGGGCTTTGCAAATACCTATGAAACTCTAGCACACTGAGTTACCTAATGAACATCACCTGACTTTAAGCCCATAATTCAGTCAGATAATCTCAGTTATCTCTTTATAATCACAGGCTTCTCCACAGAATAAATCGACACTGAAGTCCTGCTCCACAGGGTCAGAAACTTCTCTCCTCTAACTGCAGAGGAGATATACAGTGAGTGACTAACTTAGCCAGCTGAAAGAGGTGCCTGAAGCTGGGGTATAGCTGCCTCCCCTAGGTCAGGTACTTTTAGAAATGGGTTGCTAGAACTATTAACTCTAAAAAATGACAGCTTCACCGTTCTTATTGTTACTTGCTATTTAGGGTGTAAGATGGTTCCCCTTTCACCCCCAGGATTTAGTGGAGGTTGGTTTGGATTTTCTATGGACAAGAATATTCTCTTTCCTAAATCTGCCCCAGCTTTTTGCTACAAATTAAGATGAAGAGCTCTCTGGCTGCAGAAAGTCACATTGGGTGGAGATTGAAGGGACCTGGTACAGTTTGCAAAGAAAGAAATTTGCATCTCCTCACACCAGCCAGCACCGAAGAAAACCTTCTCAGAGAGAGGCAAATCTTGAGTGATGCAGACTGAAGAACAGAGAGATCTCTGTTGTAATGCACAGGTTCACTGACATGCACTGCAGCAGAGAGATCACGGAGAAAATCCATGCGAAAAGAGCGCTTTCTCCTCTGCCTGTTTCTGTTCAGGTCATTAGATTGCAAGGAGCAGGACGGGGAAGGGAGGAAATGCTGTTATCCCACATTACAGCCACAAAGCCAAGTGAAAAGTCCAGGGTGACACAAAAACTGCCACCGTACAAGCGGCGCTACACCTTGGAGACCGACAGCCATGCCCTAACTACTGGACCATTCTTCCTCTCCTGGACCTGCACCTGCCCGGGCACAGTCACACTCAACGGCACCGGCTAAAACAACCGGCATACGGCAGGCCTTATGGCCTTTGCTTTCTCTGCAGAGCAAATTACCCTGAAAACAGCAAGAAGAAGCAATCATGTGTTAGGCCTGCCTCTAAGCTGGCTGAAATGAAATGGTACAACAGGAAAGTGTTTCTACGTGTACTTTAAGGAGCCCGGGGGCCTACCGTGCCTCCCAAACCCCACTCTCTCCTGGCAATTTCTCAAGCACAGCGAGCATGACCACTGCTCAGCGCTTTGCGCACAAGCTAACACCAAGACAGCGTTGGTCACGTTGCTGACATGACTAGTGCTTTGGAGGGATCCTTGAATACAGCTGTGTCTCTTGTTTGTTAATGAGGGCTTTGAAAATTTGCTCCTCTTGGCTGGTACAAAAAAAAGCATTCATGGAATGGAAACCTTCCCCGTTTAGCTGAAATGCTCTATGTAAGCAAAAGGTTGCTTCGTGTTTGACACTGTTTAGCTAAGTGTGGCAACGAGTGAAGTTTTCTCCCCCTTTACAGACCTTGGTATTTAGATGTGCTCTCTTTTGTGCTAAAAATAACAAAGGGAGTATTTGGAAGAAATCAGAATAGATGAGCTGATACATTATTGATAGAAGTTTCAAGCAGCCTGCCACTCTTTTTTGTCATGTGGTTGAATCTCAATTTTTAATGAAGCAACCTATGAAAATCTGATGGGGTGAAAAACATGACCTCTAAATGATACTGTACACAAAAGTTCCCATCAGATAGCTGAACTGCCCTCTTTCACATCCCATCGGAGTTCTACCTCAACTTGACCCTACAGTTCACAGGCAAAAGAGACAATACCCTGACTCAGACAGGAAAGGTGGCATTAGAGAGATGCACAACCCTGAAAGAGGACTAAGCAAACCAGCCTTTTCTCCTATTGTGCGGAGTTTCCATCACGTGCACGCTGACTAATACTCCATCCTATTAGAAACACACCTCCCATTCGTTGACAACGTGTTTACTGAAACATTATTTGTAAAGAAAAATCCACGCAAATCATACCACTAAGTGCACCAAGAGCAGAATAGCATGCCGAGGAGGTACACTGAATACCCAGAAAAGACTAGCAGAAACAGGTTTTAAAACATATGAGCATGGGATTAAGAGAAGCCAGTTCTGGAGTATTTGTTCTCGATGACGCAAGAATGGAGAACTTCATGCAACTGGTTTTTGTATGGGGCTAAGTCTTTGTCTAAAATAATTATTCCACTGTCATTTTGACTGTGACTCCTTATTCCCCATGGCTATGACAACATCCTCAAACTGCAATCAGAGAAAGTGCTCTTCCTCCTTCTATCTCCATTTTCTCAAATCTAGAAAGAAAGCACATATAAACAACCCTCTTTCATTCAATTACCTTCTAATCTGATCATGAACCGATACACGCTTCTGTTTACCAAAACACTAATGCTTCCGCTATGGAGACTGGCTAATTCATGGCTGCTGCCCTGTGCACAAAGTGGCACTCACTGGCCTGGAGTAAAGTAACATTGCTGATAACAAGGTGAGATCCAGGGGGTTGAATTCAAGAGTTCACGACTCAGAATAAGGAAGGAATTAATGGAAAATGCTTTCATAAAAAATAATTATAAGATGTGTTCATATGTCAGGGAGATAAGTATAAATGATTTGGCAACACAGTATGTAAAAGAGAAGCTTAACACCACGCTTCACAGAGAACATTAAGGCACGAATATGGGCCTTTATATAGTAAAAGCCAAATTTTTCCCTGGCATTCATGAATCTACTCTAATGAAGGCAGTGGAGTCACACCTGCCGGTTTCAAGAGGGAACTGGCTATACGCGGCTCTCTAACTGCCCGGACAAATTGTTCATGTTCGCAGAGACATCATGGCTTGGGATCATAGTGTGAACTTGCCGATCTGTCTTCAACGTAATTTTTAGCTCTCGAATCAGGATTTTTTAATTCTTTAACATATATCATTGCATTTCTGAATGGAACTATATGTTGCTATATTGTGCCAGTCTTTAGAGAAACATTAGAAATAATCTGGAGCATTCACTGGCGCTTCATAAGTGAAACTGATAAGGTACAATGACAACATACTGTAACCCTCCCATCTTACAATTCACGAGCGTGAGAAGGTATTCCTAACATATTACTCAAAAAGCATCATTTGTTATCAGTAATCACTTCACAACAGAGGATAATCACTTTCACAATGGAAGAACAAGGAAAAGGGGAAAAAATAGAAAGCAAAGGAATGGAACAATACTCGTCACTGGAGGAAAAATAAGAAAGAAAATGTCAAAAGGAGAGCCTTTATCTCCTCTGAGTTATACTGCTGTAAATCCACCAAGAGCAGAGGGCCTTTTGCTAAGTGTTGTGTTCAGAAATCAGCTGGCTCTCCAAAGTGACCTACATTCACGGTCATGCTTAATCACAAGACCCCTCTTCTTGCCAGACTTCTGAACTCGGCTCCAGCAGGATATCTTTTCTTTCTCCAATTTGTTTTAACTACTACACTTATTTGCCTCTCTGGTTGGGATTCACAGCCATCTCCTTTTAAATATTAAGCACCAAATTAAAACTCTTGTTTTTCTACCTAGCAGAATGGAAGAATGACCTTGTGATAAAAAGGGCTGGACCAGGATTCAAAACTCTGGGTTTAATTCCTCACTTCAACACAGGATCCTTGTATGACTTCAGACAAATCACTTACCAAATCTCTCTCCACTTCAATTTCTTGTCATAAAATGGGGATAAATTATTATATTATCCACGTGGACATGCCACGAAGATTTGCACAGCCTCTAGCTGCCCGGTGCAATCGTATCTCAAAGAGAGTGACAGGCTGCAATGCTGACTTGGATTCCCTTCCTAGAAGTTGTCCCACATACCTTGCTAGACAGCTTAGGCCTCCTACAAAATCAGTTTATAGGATTCCCTTCAACCAGAAGAAGATAACATTTACAAAACAGGAGCTGGATTAAGCCCCTCAAACCCACTGGAGCAGGCAGAGCAAGACGTGCCATACACAGGCAACCCTTTGGGTGCAACCACTGCTCTGCGGTGGTATCATCGCTATCGCTGTTCGTGGTGATCGTACCCTGCTACAGATGCCTTGCGTTTAGCCAGGGACCCCACCATTTGGCATGGCCCATTAGCATTAGAGTGTTACAGCAGCAAAAGTTGGCTCAAGCTTGAAACAAATCTGACCCGAAACGGACCCAAAGGGAAAACCTGTACCGGCTATGAACCACGCTGCAAGCCCTGCGCTGCTCCCGCAGCCCGTGCCTGCGGTGACCGACCTGGGGCTGCCGGCCAGGACAACTGGTGGTGGCGCGGACAACTGAGCGTGGGCAAGGGCTGCGGGGTGAACAACGCCGCTCCAGAAGCCTGGGGTCTGGGATTTCTTCCCCCTCCCCTGCTGCTTTTCGAGGGTTAACTTTCTCACAATCAGATAGTGGGACAATCTAGAGTTTCAGGCCTGCAGTCCACCCAGCAGCTTGAAGCGAGGGAGTTAAGCATGGTGCCCCTGATAATTTGTGTGTTTCTCATGCAGTTCTGTTTACCTCGGAGAATAGCTCGGATTCATGTGGTGGCTCATCTGTTTGTTTCCCAGGAGTGTCCTCCTCATCAGGTACAAATGACTTGTTGTTTCCCCGTCCCGTCTGCCTCCTTGGTGACGGATAGATGAGAACCGTTCCCTGTGCTCTGGGACTCTAATGTGATCTGGGTCGCTCCTGCGGCAGGCGGGGGCGGAGGGGGGAGAGGAGCGCAGGAAGGGGCAGTTAACGCTGTGAGAACGAACATCTCTTTGTAGACAGCCTGTTTGTGTGCATTTCCAACCTGGCTGCAATTCCCTGCCAGCTGCTTCGCCATCCCCGCCTCAGGGAACAATGGCTCAGGAGCAGCGCTGGCAGAAAAAAAGGATCTAAAAATAGATCTTTGGAGGGCTCAAATCGGCGGGGGGGCAACATTCTGAGAAAGCATTATTTGATTGTTTTTAGTAGCAGGTGTATTTTCTGCAAAGTGAAAAGTCACCACGTTTATTGCCTTGGACTGTATGAGTGCTCCTGAAGGCCTGATTCTACCCCCACTTCGAGGCAAACGGGGAGCCACCCATCCGTTCCTTTTACTATTTACATTTACAGTTATGCAAGATATTACCCAAGTCACAATCCACTGGTTTGCTGGAGGCCTGCCTGACGACAGAAGATGCAATCGTATTTATAAAGCTAGCCTACATTGCCTTTCACTTTTTCTTTGGAAACTCTTTTTTTTTTTTTTTTAAAGGCAGTCTTAATTTGGCAGTTACACTGCGGCAGGGATCACGCGAGCATTCTTCCTTTTGATTCACGTGGTTTCAGGCGCCCTGAACTCCATTCAGATTCAACTCCATGCACAGAGAAACCAAGTTTCACCAGGACTATGACTGAAATCACACGTTTCTGGGAACATCACAGTTTCTACAGAAAACCTTAAACTGACCCCATTTCTGTCAAATCTGGCTAGAGATTCATCAAAAAAGTTCACCAACTCCTTAACAAACCTGAGTAAAAGCTCAGTCTTGGCTCTTAACGATATCCACATGCGTGGTGTTGCTGACAGCAGAGGCAGCAGGATTGGGATCCCAGTTAATTAACCTCCACATTTTACACTGTGGGCAGAAAACATTTCACACAATTCCACTTGCCTCCATCAACTGGCTCAATTAATAAAAACAGGTCTGGGAAGATGCTCCCGCTGGATTTTTGGCAGCATCTTTGGCTTGCCTGCATTCTCTACTCGTGCGACTGGAAGGAAATCCTGTTGATTTCATTTTCATCTTTCTCCCTCTCTCAATTTGAAAATAGAATCTATGATTTTCCATCATTTCCACTTAGATAGAAATATGTTGTGAAAGGTAATTTTATTGCTGAGAAATAATCTTCCTAATGTCAGCCATTATTTCACTCTCAGTGTGACAACTAGGGTAAGTGTTGGAAATCACTGCATGTTTCAGCTAAAGTATCTTGACAACACAAACGAAGAAGAAAAAGGTAGTCTTTTTGTTAATGAAAACTGCACTGTTATTTTGGTCTATAATGGAGAGATTCATGTAAATGATTGCCTGTCGTCTATACTAAAGAAAAATAGCAAAAAAAAAAAAAATCAGCAAGCAGGAGAAGCGGTTTCCTTCCTTCTTCCTTGAATGTGCTCTTATCATCTTCACTGTAATCAGCCCTTTCACAACATTTTGCCTCTGATATAATTCTCACAGGCTCTCTTAGTAAAATAAATCAAAATCCATCACCAGACCAAAGTCCATCACTACCAGCTTTGCAAAAACTAGGGAAACTACTGAAATTTTAGCCATTCGCTGTTATGAGTAAACATTATCCTGTTTATAGCTCTACAGGGATTTGGTATGTAATAGTATACAGTAAAACCATCCTAGCCCATGCCTCTATCATTAGCACAACCACCTGTATGTCAGTTCAGAGGGGAGGATTCCTTCCTTTGGGGATGGAGGGACAGATGATACCTCTTACCGCTATCGCCCTTCAGGGCTCCTCTGCAATGCCACATTTCTCCCCTTCCTCCACTGCACCTGCAGACAAAAGAGCTGTCCTACTACGTCGGCAGCGCAAAATTCGAGTTCAGAGGCAGGGAGAAAGAAACATGTTAACAAAGATGCGTTACTGGATGGTTTTTTGCCCAAAGAAGAAATTTTTCAATTTTTTGGTAGCCTGCTCCCCCTCCATACTTACTGAACAAGGACATTTTTGCTAACTCCCTGGTTTTCAGTAAGCTTTAGCAACCAGGTCTGCAAAGTCCAAGCAGCAGAGAGGGTTGTGAGAAAACTGAAAGCACAAGTGGACTGTCGGTGGGTAAAACAGGACCCTGCAGCGTCTTCAGTAAAGATGCTTCAGTACCTCAGAGCTCTGCCTACTTCCTATGTCGATTACTGTTCTCCGTAACTCATTCATCTCTTAAAATTCTAGGTCATCAGAGCTGCCCTTCGCAATCACATTACAATCTCTTAAATTTAGGCTTTGCATTCAACAGAGAATTTCTGATGAAGTTTTTCAGCTTGATTTTCCAACTATCCAGAAGCTCCGGATAGTGCTTCAGCAGATGGGATATGTGAAATCTTTGCTTCTCAAATTTATAGATTGAAATGATGAATGCTGGTATTACATTTGGGCAAAGCTTACTCACACAAGTACTCCTTTCTAATGGAAATAGCTTCATTTAAGAGGGAGTGAGCAAAGAATTTGCCGAATTGGATGAGAATTCCCTGACTCTATTCCTGGTACAGATCTAGCTTGCTTTTCACTGCCTGATGAAGAAAAACAAGTAAAAACAAATTAAGGAACACTTCCAGAATTTAAGAGATTGAGGGACACAGATCGATGGACAGCAGTGAGTCACTGCATTGCGGTTCGGCGGAACAGCAAGAAGTCCCCAGTCTCTTGATTTCAGCAAAGCGATCCTGAGTTGCCCACCAGGGAAAAGATGGAGCGAAACCACTCTGGCTTAGCTGCCTATCTAACGATGCTGCCAAATATATATATGAGTTACCGGTGAAAAGCAGGATGTAGAACAATGACAATGCAGTAATTTTATATGAAGAGTTTGGACCAACTCTGCCGGCAGCTTGTTGGTGAGGGTAAAGCTGTCAGGCCCCTTGCTTTTGCTTTCCAGCCATCATTTTGTTGCTGGGGCAGTCAAAGACACTGGGCAGATTCACCAGCTGAGGGAGGGAAACTAAGATTTGTGCACTGATTCTTCTTAAACTCTTTCCATATGGTTTTCTTTCTTACACGCCAAACAAAAGCAAACCATCTGAAAAACCTTGGGCAACAACACGGAAGCATTTCCCCACCTCAGCTCCATGGGGAGAGGGTCCATTGTGCCTGATCAAGGCGGTTTCCTCCGCTTATGTTTTCCTGCAGCGGTATTAGGCAACAGGCAGGGATCTTGTTACCCTTTACCAGCTCTGTAGTCTTTTACCTGTCAAAGTCTTGCATCAAATTAATTTGTCTATGCTAATTTTAAAAGCAGGTACAACCCCTTCCCTCAAAGCACCGCCCTTCCCAATTGAAGAACTATGAAAAGCCTGGTAGTACTTGAATGCTGCTCCTCTTGCACGGAAATCAACGTTACAAGGTCTTCCGTAAGCTGTCAGAGTCTGCTGATGTCCAGAAGATTTCCTAAGGCGCTGAAAGTGAAAGTCTGAATCTCTACCTCTGCCCAAACATGTACATGGCTCCTGAGCTCACGAGTGGCCTAACAAATAGGGGATTTCCCATAGAAATAAGAAGTTACAGCAGAGACAGGTAAAGATCCACGATTTGCCTCAGGCTATTTTCCAGCATCAAGAGGCTGCATCTGTAGGGACATGTATCTAAACTGGGGGAGCCTTCATAACAGGAACATAACAACGAGGCACAGGAGACCTCCCCTGAAGCGGGACGTTCGCGGAGGGCCGCGGCGTCCCACGGGTGCACCGCGCGGCCTGTCGACCTGCCCGTCCTCCACAGCGCGGCTGGAGCCGCCTGCCCGGGAACGGAGGCCCTCTGCTCACTGCCTGCCTGCACGCACACAGCCGCCCGCCTGGACTCTGAATGCTGGGAAACGTAACTCGCTCTTCTGCAACTTAACCCAAGCACCCCAGCTTGAGGGAAGTGAAATCCGTTATTTCCAGTCCCTCGGGCTGCCTGCCCCCGTCCGCTGCAGGCAGCATCCCCGGTCCCATGCCAAAGGTGCTCCCTCCCTCTCTCCTCTCTGATCCGCAGCTTTTTGCTCTCACCAGTTGTTGCAGGCCAAGGATCAGCCTCAGATGGAGAGGCAATTCAGCCTTCCCACTAACTCTTCAGCAGCAGCAATTTTAGGGCACGCGCTCCTCTGAACAGGCCCACAAACCAGAAATTGTAGCTACAGACAGAGCAGCATTGACCCGTGCTTGTCCACACATCACAGCCCAGTTCTCCTGCTGGGGGAGAGGGAAAAGGATGACCAGCCTGTCAAACAATACTTGCATGCAACATACAGCAGCAGGGTGGAAAGCTCTGAATTTGCACGGGAGGCGTTTTACCGGCGGTTTCCACTTTAATTGCCGGGAAGGCAGCGAGCAGGCGGTGAGCAGCCGACGGCCCGCGCACCGGGAGCACGGGCAGCACGTGCCACACCACCCCGACCTTGTGCGGAGCAAGCATTCCCCTCGTGAAAACACTCCTGCCCTCTTTGCCATCAGGAGTATGGTAGGAAAATGGGCCACGAAAAATACATTCTCATGGCATCATTTGAGGAAAGGGCAGATTTAAAGAAAAATGTCTCTCCAGAGACCTACAGAAGCCTAGGCCGAGGATTCATGATTTTTGATGCACAGCTATGGCAGAAATTTAAACACTAATTTGCTCCTGCTTTCTATTAATAGCAAGCTACCAGGTCTAGGTGCCCCAGGCATTCTTGGGAGGTAAATTTAAACTTCACAATCAGGCACTTCTGTTTGGCAAATGTTAAACCAGCACGGACAAGGGCTGATATGCTCTGTACAGGAAAGTCCTTAAGTACTTAAGCCAGCAGTGGAAAAGGCTTTCCCGAAATATATTCACTGTTGAGATTAAGTGGTATTTCTTGAGGTTCACATTTTAGTTAGAACTATAGTACCAACAATCGGAACAAGCCTTTATAAACTGAACAGACCTAGAAATATATGGGCAAATTTTAGCTTTCCTATAAAATTAGCTAAGGAAGAAGGACAAAGGGAGCGAAGGCCTCAGCTCCCCTTGAAATTCCATGGGAATTAGGCAGCCAGCATCATGCTCTGAAAAGCCTTACCTCATTTTTTTTCAGCTTCTTGGGATTTTTTTTTTAATGTATTTTGAAAAACAACAGCCTTGTTTACCAACCCTGCTGGGGGGCTGCTGCTTCCTTCATGTTAGGAGGACAGCCAAACCTCCACCACCACCCTGCCTGTCTGAGACAAAATCCATTTCTGCTCAAGAGCCCAGCGCTCGGGAGAGGCTGCTGCGGAGCGCGGGCAGCGGCAGAGCACGCCGGCCTGCGCACGGGACCGGCACCAGCCGCCGCACCAGCCGGCTCCGGCAGCCCTGCCCGCTCAAGGCAACCTGCTGCTCTCGCAGCGCTCTACCAGGACTCGCAAAAAAATAAACCAAAATACAGCCTATATACGATGGCCCAAAGCCCTAAAAGGGTTTGGGGACCCTCTTTAGGGACAAAAAGGGGTTTTAGGGACAAAGGATTACTATTCACCACTTGTTTATATAAAATCCAAGCTCACGGAGTTCATACTCATCCATATACAATGGAATGTAATTGCAGGGAGCAACTGTCTTATTTTTTCATGAGGCATGTTTATGTGTGGGTGGATAATGGGAATAGCAATGGGTTGGTTGGGCTTGGTAATAGAATACTTCGCAGGTATAGCAAGAAAACTAAAACACAGCAATTACCAAGGTCAGTCTGCTGTTCCTCAGAACAAAGTCTTTATAAGCCACCCAGGGAATTAAGAAGCAACCAGCAGTGTTTGGCACCTGTGTGAATATGTAATGGAGGGACTATTTCAGGAAGGGTGTTTGTTCAGCATCCAACAAAGAGGGCAGTGGTTTGGGCTGGGGACGCCTGGGTGTTACTGCAGTCTTCCCGGCTGAAAAAGATGCAATCTGCTCATGGACGAAGTGTGACCAGGAAAATAAGCTAATTTTCAAATAAATAATTTACTGCACGTTATTTGCTCAATGTCATAGAGGGGCTTGCCTGTTCAAACCTTACAGGTTGGTAATACTTTGTGGTCTTTGCAGAATCTTCAAATTCACTCCCACAATTGTTTTTTAAAAAAAAGAGGGGGAGAAGGGTTTTTTCCCTTTTTTCCAGAAACAACCATTTTATTTGAAGGGAAAACAAAGCAAACAAAGTTTGAAGGAAGGAGTTTTCACATTCTTTTTAGAAAGTCTATTTATGAGGAAGAAAACCCTACTTTTCAAGCCCATACTTAAACTTGAAAAAGCACTGTTGCCTAAAACTAGCCATTTGCCTACTTTCTCATGCTAATGTCCTGTTTATAATTGACACCTTTACTGCCTACCACTATATCAGTTTCACTTCCCCAGAGAAAGAAAAACCAGATCCTGTGACTAGCGCGCTGGATTGATAATCTAGCCTAATGCTGACAGATAAATGCACTAATTTTCTTCTGTGGTTGGCTCCACATTGCGGAGTAAATCTGCTTCTAACAACTGCCTCAATAGGCTCTGTAACCTGTCCAAAAGATGATGTCAAGTGCTACAAGGGCCTAGGGCTAGTATGGCAGGTAAGAGTTACCACTGGGATAAAGTTACAGGTGAGGTTTTGAATGAGAGGGTTATTTTAAACGAAGGCCTGGCTAGAAAAACAGATTGCTTTTTAAAAAGTTGAAAGAGGAAAGGAATAAAGAGCAACGTATGCGATTTTGGGGTCTGCATCTTCAGCATGAAAATCAGCACGTTCTTACCAGGAGTTAGCTAAGGTAGCGCGGCCTGCGGGAACCACAGGGGTTGTAGTTGGTACCCCGGGCAGCGGCGCCCAGGACAACGGCGGGCCTGGCCCTGCCTTTGCTGGATGTGGTGGCAGCGCAGCCTCGGGGTTCCCGGGCAGCACCGGGACCGTTCCTAACTCGGGAGCAGAGCACAAGCCTCAGCAGCGCTCCGGGAGCGCGGGAGGGTGCGGGAGGGTACCGGTGCCTGCTCCCACCTCCTGTGCTGCGGGAAGCCTCCAGCGAGGCAGGAACCAGGGCTGGCTCGAGGTGCTGGGCGGTAGAGACATTGGCGATTGTGTCGATGGCTCGCTGGAGATATAAACTGCAGACATTGACGGACAACCAGAGGACTTGGGTTTTTTAATTTAGTTCCAATGAGGGGGGAAAAAAGCAATGAAAAACAATTACTTCTTTTTTTAAATTCCATGCCAAATATTTGGGTCATTTCTGAGAATGCCAGCAGCAACTGCAGAGCCAGTAAGATATCCGTGTTGCTTTGCTCTTATTGGTTTTCTTGTTGAATTCCAGGATCACTACGCTGGTTGCTACCAATTTATAGCACTTCGATGTTCATTTATCATTTTGACCAAAAGAGCAACTTTGGTGGACATTTATTGATTCCCTCTTTGGAAAAGATCACAAGCAATGGCTTTTTAAATAAAAAGGGTCTTTGGGTTACATGGATAACCCTGGCCCTGAGGGATACGTCTCTTACTCTGCTCTCATGTCTAAAATGTTCAATCAGCTCCCACTCCCCTAACCTGAAACAAAAATAAAACCTCATTTTAATCACATCTTTTTCTCCTGATTTTCTCTCCCCACCTCCTGACCTTTCCATGTGAAGAGGATCACGCAGAACATTTCAGCTTTTCTTAGGCTAACTTTTGCTCACTTTGAATAGCACTTATATAGGTCAATAGCATCACTTCCCCTTTCGCCCCCCCTCCCCATCACCGAAGAAATACGGGATCTGACCTCTTTAATGCGCCAGTTAACAGAATGCCTTTTTGTTTGTTTATGGTGCGTGAAGTTTGATATTCAAATGAAACAAAATATTCAGGAGAGAGACTGACTTTGTAGTCTCTGCTTTTTTTTTTTTCCCCTTATTCGTACAGCACCAAGCACATCTGGCTCTGAGTAAGGCTGCTTAGTGCTATTTCAATGTAAGTAACAGTAACAGCAGGAGTAGGCTGACCACAAACTACAGGATTAACAACGGTACATCTACTCTATTACAGAACACATGGAAAAAATATGCCATATTAATAGTGCGTACTACAGCATGCACAAAACCCCTGTATGCTGTAGGTAAACTATAGTTCACCGATTGCATTGCTACCGAAAACTGCCAAAAAGCAAGGCAATGTCTGAACGCAGTGGGTCACCAGTTGGGTCACATTCTGATATGTTATTGTTGTGGTCACAAGGCGACAATAAAATGCGTGTAGGAGGACACGGAGAGGAAATATTCTTTGACAGCAACAAAGGTGTACGTATTTTGTGCACTTTCTGGAATTTTCTACAACTAATATACATTTCTCTTCTTTTTCCTTTTTCTTTTTCTTTTCTCAATAGTTCCGAATGCTCCTCTTCCCTGAGCAGAGGAAGCTAAAAGTTTCGGTAACATTTCAGGCTGACTGTTTATCTTTTAATTCTGTATGACTCTTCAGTGAACCCGGTCCTGCTCCTGTGGAAGTCTAATGAGAGTTTGGGTACTGCATTCCCTGGGAACTGGATGGAGCCTCCAACTACGGACTTTGTGAGGCTTCAGCCATGCAAAACCCTGCTGGCACAAGTAACGCATAAGAGCAAAAATAAAAATTCTGCTTCTTTGAAATGTTTAACCACAGCTCATTTGTTAATACGGTAGTTGAAAGGTGAAAAAACACCCACTGGTTCTGAAAAGTATGGAAGCAGGTATTCTTTTTTGGACTGTAATGCCTTTACTAGCTGTTAGCTTTGGAAATATTTAGACATAAATCAATTTTCTCCCAAAATAGAGTCCAAAAGAAAGTCGTCAGGAACTGGAACAAAGTCCTGCATTGTGCTGGGTAAATACTTGTGGAGATTTTTCACTAGAGGGCACTGCCACATCACCACCCAGAGGCTCCAAGGACAAAGGACGAGAGTGGCCTGGCTGGTTAACTTGCACACTCTGCACAGGCGGCTTCATGGCTGGAGAAACAAATTTTAATCACAGCGCAGAAATTATTTTTTTTGTAGTAGCGGGGCTTCAATAATCGACCGTATTATTAAACAGTTAGTACGTGAAGCCTTCACACCATAAAGCTCTGACTCCTCAGGCTGTAGAGCTCGTTAAAAATAGTCTGCACTGAGTTAGCAGTTCTCATCCAAACAATTCGAGGAGGCTGTATTTGGGAATTACACTGCTGAATTAGCACAACAAATACGGAATAATATGGGGCATAAGGCAAAGGAAACTTACACTCGGGCCGCTTCCTTTCTTTGTATTGAGTGCTGCTGACAGGCGCCCTGCCCAAAGGAGGTGAGGGGAAAAGCCCAAACTGGGAATCACGGGGGGAAAACGGGGAGAGACATCCAAGGGGAACTATGCTTTTCTCCCAGAGAAATGCTACTTGCAACAACCTGCGACAACTGCCTTTATTAAAATAAATGCGCCTCACTGAAAGGAATGTGCAAAAAGATTTAAACGTTTCACGTTTAGGGATTTTTTTGAAGTGTTTCCTTTGATGGGTACGCAACGCTTGTTCCACTCGGTCTTAGAGGGTAAATACAAATGAAGGTTTTCTTTCAGTGCTTCTGGCTAAGAGAGAGCACAGAGGTTGCTTTTAAGGTGACTGGTTTTTAGTTTGAAAACGGTGGGTCCCCTGTTTCTCAAGAAACTCTCTGCTTTGTAGTCCATTGCTATGCACCTGAAAACTTCCCACTGACTTCCAGGGGAAATTTGGCTGCTCAGGAATGCGGGATTGGGCTCCGGAATGGCAATCGCATACAGAGAACTTAATGCGCAAAAATTTAACCCTTCAATGGAGCTAGTCACATGCTTAAAGCTATTCATGCGTTTATTACCCTGCTTCATAGAGAAAGCAGCAAGCAATGCGTTTGTTATATTAGAAAACTATAAGGAAAAAAAAACCACGGTGAGGTGGTTTGGGTTTTTTTTTTAAACCACGTGGTTCATCCAAACATCCAGCTTCTTAAGCCTTCATCTGATCTAAAGCTGATTTCTGAAACCTCTTGAAACTTGGCATCTCGTTTAGGGCGCAATCCAACTCCCTTTAGCCAGATACGAATTCAGCCATTAATAACTGCAGTTAGAGGCAAGCCCGTGATTATAAAGCCCCACTAAATTCCTGCACTGTGCTTGGAACTCTGCGAGCACCTCATTAGTGAAACATTACTGCTAAATTTAATTTAAAAATCAGTTTATTGAAATTATTAAAACTGACCTGCTTACAGCATCCATGAGATGGAATGGTAGCCTACTAAAATGGTCTCATTTAAACAGGGCTGGGAAAAAAGCAGAGGTGTTTCTCACTTGGAGGCCTCCTATCTCAGATAGCAATGGACATCTACAGAAGTTGCTTATAAGCTGCAGACAAAACGGCAGCAAAGCCGGGTTAGCGGGTTGCCTACGGGGCCAGAGCATCTGAACTCTGCCAAGTGCTGCTGAGGAAAACCGCTTCAAGGCCAGATGTGTCAACTGGGAAGGGAGCCCAGCAGCTGAGAGGGGACCCTTGGCCCGTAGGATGAGCACCAAGCTCCATAATATCTCACTGTGACCCTTCATTATAGGAGCAATAACAGACCCTTTGGCTATGGAGAAAGTGCAGCTGGGGTAATATTAAAAAAAGAAGCCGAGTCCCAAGGTTTTGGCAATTGTATGTTTTCCTCTTGTGGGTTATGGAAACCTAGCCCTGTGCAGACAAGCCTGGGAAGGGATGACTGAGCAGAATGCAATGTCTTTCCTAATATAAACAGATTATTCTACATTATGGCAGATTTAGGAATGTGAAATGTTCACTCTGTAGCTAGTTAAAGGCTTATCATAATTGCTCTACTACTGCTATTGCTACAGGATTCCCTGTCTCGTCCGACTGGTGGATGTTGCTTGGCTTCCAGACTCTGTTTGCAGGGGGTTGCTGGAGATGGAAAGGAGGAGATCTGAGGACAGATCCTCCATACATGGTGCCATAGAATTCCGCGTTGTACAACAGTTCATAACTCACTTAATCCAGGCTGAGAACACACCTTAGAAACGCATCGAATCCGAAACATGAAAGGGAGCCTTTGCCTCCTCCCTTTCCAGGTGAGCAGCTGCTTGGGCAGCACAAGAATATGAGACAGGGAAAAACCTAGCCAGACTGAAGCCAACAGCAAAACATCGCTGGATGTCAGAGGATTTGGAGTTTCACCCGAGACAGTACCGGCTGAGCGCTGAAAATTGAGTAAATTCCCTTTGCCTGGGCCTGCGTCTCAAAATGGAGGCCTCAAGCCCAGCGACTGAGCATTCAGCTGGGGCAAATATGTTTCTGTAACAAGAAGCCCAACTACTATCTATTACACACAAGTGAGATACTTTGCAATCCAAGGTCAAAACTCTAGCTTCAAGCAACCCAAGCATTTTGTATGGAAAGACAGAGGTAGGTACAAATTTAGTTACTCATTCATGCGTCAACACAAGATCAACCCAAAAAGCAGAATCCAAATGCTCCCAAAATTTGGACAAGAATTCTAGTTTGGGCTTGCAGGCAGGTCTGCGTGTTCAAATGGATAGTCAAAGCCAACCTGGCTTCTTTTGTTGGAGAACCACTTTCTTAACTCTGCCAGCAGCGCTTCAGACTGTCTGACGTTTCGTGTGGTATCTTTTTTTTAAACACAGAATTAAGGGGGGGGGGGGGAAATCCTTAACCCAATATCTTTACGGCTATTGTTTTGGTTTTGCAACTTTTCCATTTCTGAAAAGAGCACCAAGTAACCTGCTGATGAGAGAAGGAAAAATATATTTAAGGAAGGAAAAACACGCTGCTACAGTAAAACTGAGTCAGATTCTATTAATTCAGTTTTTCATTGTCTGATATTTCCAGGCACAGTGGGCTTTTTGGTAGACCTCTGAGCTCTGTTTTCTAGCAGAGGCACAGCACAGGGCCTGTCAGGAAGAGGCGGCACTCTCATTGTTATACACCTCAAAGAGACAATATAATCCTCGTGCCTTCAGAAGGGCCAGGATTGAACCCCAAAACAACAGCCCTGTCTTCCTTTAAAAGGGCGAGCAAAGCTCAGTCAAAGCCTTGTCAGTGCATGCCTATGAATTATTCCCTCATCGAGTGGCCGATCACACTACATTAATATCGTGGGCACATTCTGCTTTGTTAGCAATACCGAATTTCACTGCCGCGCTAATGAAGAACCAGTCCTCATGTAAGACATGATACCTCCTGGATGTGTCTATCCTGCTACAAAATGATTTCCTTTTGTCAAGAGTATTACGAGATTACTAACTGGAAAATATTTAAACATAACACAAGGAGAAAAATCTCTCTCTGGGGGAAGTTGCATGAACACACAGTAACGTCATTCCAATACAAACAAATGCACGTAGTCAATATTAAGCGTCTGTCCTTGGTGTGTGGGCCAAGGAGGCACCGAGCCTTTTACAAGGCACTGCGACAGAAGCTGGTTCTTTATCTGTAGAGACTGGAGCAGGGAGAGGTTCTGGCAGCCCCTGGTTCTACCCACAGCGTTTTGCAAAGTTCACCTAAGTAGCATCATAATTTACCTGTTGGATTAGGTGAAACTGGATCCTTTCCAGCTCAATATCAAATTTCATAGGTAGCAAGCCCAAGAATAACAACAGGTTCATTTGTATTATTTTGGAAGCATCCCATGAGGCGGAGGGCAAGCCTGGGACTCACCAGGCAGAGCAGGGGCTTGCTGCACACCACGGTACTGCCCGCTTCAGGGAGGTGCGTTTTGCCCGGCCTCTCCGCCCCCCGCCTGCATTGCAATCGGGCAAAATGAAATCCAAAAGAAGCAGGAAAAGAAATCAAGTTCTAGCCAGATGTGCTGCACTGAATTAAAACACAGTGGCCCGCAAAATAAATTTCCTGAAGTTCCTTCTAGTTCAGCCTCAACAATATCTATCTACCTGAAGGAACGTCTCTGTAAGATTGCACATCCCTCAATAACATCAGCGGTAGTAAAATAAATTATAAAGATTGGCGGGGGGGGTGGGGGGGTGGGTGAAAAAATGCTGACTCTAATCTGTACCTATATCTCAGAAAAATCTCTACTGTTATTTTGAATTTCAGAGCAATATGAATTCCACTCTGAATGCCCCAAAGGCAAAAAGCGTAACTGGTACCAAGCAACACATCCAGTTCTAAACGCCCCGTTGCCTGACTATTTTTGCACAAACTATCCAAGTTCTTTCAAAACAAAATTAATTTCAAAACTGATCCAAAGCTTTCTGAAATCATCAGGATTCTTTTCACAGATTTCGAAGGGTTTTCAATCTGGTCCATTAAGTGAGTCATTAATCATTTGTAAAATTGGAAGGGTGTGATTTAGCATGCAGTTAAGGATTTGAGAACATGTACACAGAAACCAGTAGGATTTTCTAAAGTCTTCAGTGCTGTCCGAGCTCTTCTCTCATTTAGGTCAGCAGAAGTCCTAACACTGACTGTTTTTTTAGATTCCTCCATGCTGCTTCAATTTAGCTACACTAATCCTTCAGTACTGGAACAAGACTACACAGCTCCATACAGGGCCTGATCCTTTCCAGTTCACACACGAGTAATGTCATATGCTTACTGGTCTTGGTGGGATTATTCCTCAGCGTCCACTTCCACAATATCAAGAGTAACTTACAGGAATCCCATATCGAGAAGTGTTATTCATCACGGGCTGCTTGCATACATTCTTCCTTACTGATTCTACAATACCCTTTGCTGTGGATGACTTGGGTTCATTATACTCCGAGCCATTTCTTTTTCCTTTATTATTATATCATTATGTGAAGCAAAACTCAATAATAATTTTAAATAAGCTTGTGTATTCCACTTCACCCGTGCTGACAGACAAAATGTCACATATTGCTTCTTTTTTGTGAAGAAGTTACTGTTCTCTCTCAGTTGCATAATCCTAACACAAAGTAAAGAGTATTTGAGGGTTTGTTTAAAATGATTCAGTTTCATTATACTGCTACAAGTGGTGCTGACAGCAAAACCACTTGCTTGCCTAAAATAAAATGAAACATAAAGGGTTTCTTTTCTTGCACATGGAAAGTTGTGCAGGCTACCTTATTGCATTTGTTAGTTTTCCACAAGTAACCTCAGTACCTCAAATTTCACTCCATTTCTACCAACTCAACAACAAACTTCCAGTATTATTGCATACAACATTTTTAATTTTCATGTGTTAGTAAACAGTTCTCTCTCCTGTTCGTTCCTGATTTTATGATGGCTAAATTCTACCTCAAACGCCAATTTGTCTTCCTTCTCCTCGATAATAGTCTACAGGAATCCAACAGGCAGAATTTGGTCCCGGCTTGTCCAGGACATAGATGAGTTTGAGAGGTCTACCATTTCTTAAAGGAAAATCATTGATGAGAGCAATAACCGGGAGAAATCCTTTCAAACTTTCATAGTTATAATTAAAGAAAAAAGGTGCTCAACTATTTATGAATTAGGGAGGACGTTTACTTCAGTGGTTGCCCTACTCAGCAACATTAAAATAAAATATTTTCTCCTGCAAAGGAGAAAACCTCAGCCCCGGCTGTTCCCTGAGGATGCTAATCTTGCTTCTGCCACCATGCTAGCCAAATAGGAAGAGATCAACGCACTGCAATGAAAGGGCCAGTATGTAAGTAATTTTTAAGATGTCATGCATGCAGACCCAGCTGCTCAGCCATTACTGTTGTTAGCATTTGGCCCCTTGCCACCAGCTGACAGCCAAGCAGAAAACGAAGCATAAGGGTTAAATCACATCTACTTACAGGCCAAACTTGCTGGCCCAAGGCATACTGCAATGGTGGCCAAGAAAAGCAAGAGTGCAGGGAATTAGCCTTTTACTGTAACGCTTGCAGTAGGAAAATGGCAAGCTGATCATGAGGTAATTCCTCTTAACTAGGTGTCCAATAAATTGCTCATGAAACCCAGAATAGTTCTTCTGCAGTACCACATTCTTGTCATATACTTGATCGGGAAGGGGGCTAAAGTGTTTATTAAAAATATGTGCTGCACAGATAAAAATCAATCAGCCAAGTCCACAGCTCTCTTTTGCCCAATACCCACTCTTCGTCTCAAAAGTTAGCTTTTGCAAAGTGAGCACGCTTTTGACGAAGATAGAACTTGGGCTACTGATAACACACACATATATATTACCTTCCGCATAGGTCGTTTGGGGGTTTTATTTATTTGCTAGTCAGTTAATTTTTTATGTGGCACGTGAAAATCTGAACAAAATACTTCAAGGGGACAAAGATCATCTGGAGAACTTTCCAGCTCGACTAGATAGTTGTGGGCTTTGGTGCTGTGGAAAACTCTCTGGAAATATTAGTCGAGGCGGGAGACTTTAGCCACCCTGCAGCTGATTTCCTCTACCGCACACAGGAAACCCGCAGAACTAATGAAAACCAGTGGGCGCTTACTTTCTACCAGAAAGCATCTGATCAGAAAGAGCTTGTCCTGCGCGCACTATTTCATACAGTGCCTACACTGGCACTCTCTGCCTCCCCTCCTGCAGATTCAGAACAGCACCCAAAGCGCTGCTATGATCCTTGACGCCAAACGAAAATGCAATATAAATTCAAACCCCCAGATGAACCCCATCAGTTCAGGATTACAGGAGAATGATGTTTCTTGACCAGGCTACTCTACTTTTCCAGATACTCAATTATATAAGACTGTTAAATAGATAAAGAACATCCAGTTCACAATCACAGTCCCGGGTTACAATGGAAGGAGTAGTAATACAGACATCTGATATCAAGAAAGGTACACACGGGTAACAAGAAGATGTGCTCCTGTGCTTACACATCCCATTCATCACTTATTGAAGAACACTCACGGGAGATCACATCGGCTTCTCGTTAACATCAAGAACCACTGAGCTCTCTGCGCCTCACCCTTTCCTCTCCCTCTGCCATACAGCAAGGCAGACAGGCACGGACGCAAGCTGGTTGTTGATTTTTAAAGCCGAGCAGCAAGTCGCAGCCGTGTGGCTAGGAAACGGGTCTGAGTTAACACTGCAATAATTGGAAAGCCTATAAATGAGGCAAGCCGCTTCTTCCTCTGCACAGCCAGCTCTGCCCTCACACCTGAAGGGCTGGCGCTGGGAGGGAGGAGAGGCCGTTTTCTTCTTAGCCCAGTTCAAGGAGAGCTGTTCCTTCCAGCGGACCACAGTCAGCCAGGTGACACCTTCCTTGCGTAAAGAGAGAGGGAGTCCAGCTGACTGCAGGAACCAGTGAAGCCAGAAAAGCTGCAGAGCGGCCAGTGGAAAACACTGCAATGCCTCTGCTGTGTAACGGCCAGCTATGTCAAGGAGCAGCAAGGATGAGAGATCCTACAGGACCAAACAGAGAGGCTTCGGCGGGGGGGTTGCTTGAGAGAACACACAGAGTAATGCTAAACCAGTTCAGGGAAACGTATTCATTTGTTGTTCAAAAGCAGATGCACAGCACAGTATATATGAAGCACTATTACTGTAACTGTAAATTAATGTCCCTTTACTTGATTTCTCCATTAAAATACCTAAAACCTGGTAGTCCCAAATAATTCAGCGCATAGAATATAAGTAAGCCTTAATTGTTAGATTAGGAATATTTTTGTAGCCATAAAGATGTGACGGATATTAGTGAAAGAGAGGCTACAATATTCAGGCTGTTGGAAAGCCTGTTTTCTAAGTATCCACAGGGTCCAGAATCACTGGGACATACGAGAGAAATATGTACAAGAAACAGAGCCGTATTTAATCCTCACGTCTGTGACAGGCAGAGATCGTGAGAGGAATGCTCTTATAAATAAAAGGGACCCATGTTGTTAATCTTCTCTCCTCACTCCAGGCCAGGTAAATCGCACAAGAGAGATGTGTGTGTTCTGAAAGCGCTGGAGATTATATCAAGAACCAGAGAAAAAGCAAAAGCTACGCTGACCCAAAAAGACGCAGAGGCAGCAAAGAGCACTAATGTTTCTGTGGCTGCAGAGCTGAAGGCAACTTGTCCTCTCTCATGATGCCTGAGTGGGATCGGTTCATATAAACTTGGCATGTTCACATACAAAGAGGTTTATTGCACGACCTCCGATTCATGGTAACTGTCTGTGCACGTGCTCTAAGCTTGCAGCTCAGGTAACTGGAATTAACTAATTCCTCTCTTTCATTGAGAGCAGAGGGCTAAGCCAACATGAATTACTTCGTATTTTTCAGGAGCTAAAAGCATGCATGTAAGACTGTGGTAGATCAGCTGATGTGCAGGAAATGTTTACCACATATAAGCTTTCGCTTGTGTTTATGTTTTGGGTTCCTCTTTAATACTGTCTGGGGGGTATTTCTTTTATTTACATCTTTACACATGTTAAAAAGGAGCCCTTGGCACATATGCTGGGAAGGAATAATCATGGCTGGTTGATGCTAGAACATTTTTTCCAGTTACAGCGCAGACGCGAGACAAGATACCACTTCTCCCCCACACCTCGCCTTTTTAGCAAAGGCAAATGACGACATATTCAGACTGTGCTCTCACCTGGGGCTCTCATCATCTGGGCTTCTCCCTGGTTCTGCTCAGCTCTGCTTCACTTCAAATCTGGGTTTGCGTTCTGCACTCACTGGCTTGATCAAACCTCAGCTAACTGTGCCAGACCATCGCTCCACTTCTCACCAGCTTCTCCTGTTGCACCAAGTAAGACGCTTCAGCACTGCCACCAACCAGACTGATTTCCAGTGCCAATTAGATAGCACATTGATGGGCAACCACCTGCCCATGCTGAGTCCTTTGGTTGGTATCTGACAGACACTGGATGTGAGGGGCTCTGCTGTGCTCCAGCTTGGGAGATAGATCCTACCAGCAGGACTCTGTCACCGCTTAAAGTTTCATTAGTTCTGAATCATCAGAATAATATTGTTCCTCAAAGCAATTTCTAAAAACAGAAGCTCAAAATTTAAGAATATTCTCCCCAGGCTGACATTATCGTTCAAATTTAGCTTCTTTGTGATCTTTTTCATTTGTGAATCTGAAGGTACTGTGTAAAAGTGGGAAAACTGAGACAAGAAAGAAGGAACGAGTGTTGCACAGAAGGACAGAAGAAAGTCCAGAAACAGAAAGCACAAATCTTCCGCTTTCACGTTCAGAGCTACTCTGACAAGTCCGACCTACATACCAACAAAATTCATATCTAAAGTTAATTGCAACTCGGCTACATGTGGCCCTAAATGAATAAATGGACCCTAGAGAAGCTTAAAGACATTTACAAATGTGTGCACTTTTTTTCCTACCCAGAAAAATCGACGAATTTGAGTTGCAGCTTGTTCTTTCCAAATTTCTATGCCTAAAGAAACATTCAAACGATTCTCTTCTAATGTCTCTGTATTATAAAGAAAGATTTTCATCATATCGTCACTTAAAATTAAACCTAGAAAGACAGAAGCCAGGGGATTCACTGATCTTTTAGCTCTTTATAATTGGTGGGCAAATGCACACAATTATATTACAATGCTTTAATATAATAGAAAATGTAGCTTGAAGATACCTTAAAATAAACCAAACTTGACTGTGTTGGTGAGCTATTGCGATAAAAAATTAACATGTTTGGGAACGCCTCATTTGCATTACACAGTGCCTGTAATCAAATTACCTCTAAATGTTATGCCATGTCACACTGTGTTTGAGACGTTGCTGTCAGAAACGCATACATACGCTTTGCCGTTTGACTCAACCTGGCTGCCTTTTAAGCGATCATGTATGCCTCTGAGCCATTTCAGCCAAACGCTGGTAAAATACAGAGGTTGGCAATTCAATTTCATTCAGCCTTTCAAGAAGGAAAGAGCAGATAAGCTTGGCTTGTTCGTGTCAATGATAATATTCAGCGCAGCCCAAATCTAATTCAATAGGTTCGCTCCCGCTCTCCTGTCACACTGTCATTTCCGAACCCCGTCCCCCGCCACCCCCTCCCCGCTCCAGCTGCGGCAAAACTTTCTGAAGTGCTTAACCCACGGCCACGGCCGCCTTCCCGGCGGACGGCGCCGCGGCTTAAAACCAGCCCCGGGTTTCGCGCGCGGGGCCGGGCTAGGCCGGCTCCGGCGGCGGCTGCCGGACCCCGTCGCCGCTGACCTCATCGCAGCCACAGATGTTTACTGCACTTTCGGCGATCTGCAGAAAACAGAGCAGTAAAGTAGGCCAGCTTGCGGGAAGGCTGTTACCCACAATTCATGGAAAAATGCCGGATAGTTCCCACTAGGTTGTGGTCGGCTAGGAAACGGCAACTTATTAATCTTGTGTCAGAGGGCCAGCTGCAAGCCTGGCAGTTACCATATTTCACCACCAACTCCATGTCTGGACAGCCATTGTCTTTTTTATGAAAAACTCCACAAATCAGCTGCTTTTTTCCCCCCTCTACGTGCAGAAACGGGGCTCAGGGGCTGGGGTGGCTCTGGCGCATCATCCACACGGCGGTCAGGTTTGCTAATTCAGAGCGACTGCTTAGTTTCCAACTTTAATGATATTCCCTCAGCATATCACTATGGTTGCCTGGCGACCGGATTTGAGCTAGGCCTCTCATTTGATTCCCACACATCAGACCCTGAAAAGCACTTTTTTTCCTCCCTCCGCTTTTGATTCCGGCTCCTCTGAAACCCTTCCCCCTGCGGTGTCGGTATGGGTGGGCAGCGCGGTGGCAGAACAAGGCCAGGGGTGACGGGAGGCCTGGAGGCTCCTGGTCACACATCAAGGCCTGGAAACAAAGCCGCCAGGAGCCCTTCCTGACAAACACAAATTCCCTTCAGAAAAAGCAAATTTGGTCTTCCCTGCGTAGCGTGGGTGTCATTTTAAGACTTTCCTCAGACACTTTACTAAATCTGACTCTTTCCATTGTTTTTCGGGCCATTTCTCACAAAAGGCTTCCTATTATCAACAAGTTGCTATTGGAGTAAGCAAACAGCTTGTGAAGGCCTGAAATAATCTAATAAGCAATGGGCTTGTGCGCTTTATGTACCCACATCTCTATAGGCTACAAAGTTTGTTTGGATAAATAATTTTCCACCTTAGTTTGCTTAGTTTCAATTAAAGTACCCTTTTAAAATGAATGTTTTTGCTTCGCTCCGCACCCTCCCCCCAACCATACGCACAAACTCACTCTACAAAGTATAGTATAGCCATAAATACATTTTTCATAAGTCGTTCTAGCCCAAACAAAAGAATTTTTAAAACATTCTGGTTCCTGGTGCAATTACAGGTCTGATCAATAAGACGGGTACAAGGGCTACATTGACTCTTATTCTTCTCCTGGCCACGACTGAAAGTCTTCACAAAGTTAAAGGATTGACTTCACTGGAAGCCAGATCAGCTTACACCAGCTTAAGGTTTAGTCCTGAATCTTTAATGTGCTGTGGCAAAAAAACCCCGTTGTTAGCTATAACAAATGTTTGTTAAACAGTTCTATGAACAAAACGCAGAATTATTTCAGTAACTAAAAAAATATCATGCTAAAATAACATAAATCAGAAAGGGAAAGAAGAAACGTCACCAGGTATATGTTTAATACATAACATAAATCATTTTCAAAGATTACCGTTGAGGAAAACGCAGTTAGCTGGGTCATTTGCTAAAGGCTTGATATGAGTACCAGAGAAATAGTTTAAATACAACGTTCTGCTGCTTGTTTGCATGGATTTCAGATCATTCCCTTTACAGCCTGTTGATGGATATGAAAATTCATAGTTATTTGTCGTAAACTGCTGCTTAAACGTCTACTAGTGCTGAGCACAGTCTCACTAAAGTTAATGGCAACGCATGAACAGCAGGAGTAGATCAAACCTTGTTAGCCTATACCGTACCCGAATTGCCTCATCTTTTGTACTGACTGCAATCTCGCGTTGTTTAGAGATCCTCAAAAATCCCCGACTCCTCAAGTGATTTAGTTACAGGAGAACCTTAGCTCATTATTTTTTAAAGAAGTTCACAGTCCTTGTGTTTGAAGAAAATGTGAATTGTTGTTCAAAAAAACGCAGGCAACTGAGGGTTCCTTATGCTTAGATATTTTGGTTTTGAAATTTCCCAATTTTTCCTAAAGCTTCCACACTGCGGGGAGGGTCACACAGTTTCTCTGTACATTATCTGGCAGTCTTGACTATCCCTGATGAGAGACATTCAGCTTTAACTTGTCGCTACCACAGCCCAGGGTAAGAGTGCATTGGGCACGGACTTTGCAGACAATGACCACCTCAGACTAGAGATCTCCGTGGTGATGTGCAGTACCATCTGAGTATTGCATGGTGAAATAAAAAAAATAGTACAATGATAAAATGAAACCATGTTAGCTTACAGGACAAGAATGATGCAGTGGGATTTCAGAGCGTGAGGTTTTTCTCTCTCCCTCTGGCCTCGGTTGGTCCCCCACTTGTCAGCAGCGCGATCTCACTACAACGTGTGGAGGACCTTTCAAATGCTTGTCTCACAAGGGACCGTCATTCTGTGGTCCAGGTTGAAGAACAGAGCAGGGTACTGGGCATAACCTTCTCTGCACCGCAGCGGCAGAAGCACCTCATCCGTATTCGCCCTATCCTGGGCTTCCCAATCCTCATGGAATATAGAGCCGTCTCCTACAGTCCAGCCTGTGTCCTGACTAACAACATCAGGGTTACCTGACACCTCACGTTTTGCACTACCCGTTACAATAGTATGCTATGCCATTTATTGCTTGTTACATCCTCATTTGAGGTTCTCAGCTGAGGAGAAGCTCAGTTCCAGAAATGGGACTTGCAGTTGGAAGTAGTCACATCTTAGAAAAGCTATTGAGAAAAAAGGTTGCCAGCTCGGAAATGTAGGGTATACGTTGCTAGAGCTCCACAGCCATGCAGAAAAGTCTCAAGGGCTAGTAATGTATTTGCACTCTGTGAGTCAAATTGATTTTCAAAGGATTTGTAGACATATGAAACAAGGAGTTTATTTCATGGCAGACAATGCTGCTGGTGCGAGCTATCATCTCTGAATGCTAACTCCTACAGGACAGAAACTAAGTCGGTGCAGCAGTAAATTGTTTTGCAGATCTATGCTGAGACAAATTGTGCTCAGTTACACCGATAACAACAGTTTCAGAGAAGTGTACTCATTTTCACACTGTTGGGAATGAGAATTTTGCCCAGAGCACAGCATTTCATGGGAAATGCAATTTAAAAAATGTCAGCGTATTGGAACGCTTCAAAATACTTTTAGACTACTTTAGCTCTAATTAAATGTAGCTCAAATGCACCTTATGAACTGTATGCTCACATGAACATAGAAAGGATTTAGATGTGTAGACCCCATTACTATCTGCAGATTTCCTTGTTGGGAGAACAGATGTCTGATTTTGTGTTAGAGCTAAAAGTAGGACTTCTCACCTTTCGCTCTCTCCCTTAATCTAGAGCAGGTACCAGATCCTTACCCTTTATTCAGCAACAACTAAGTCTTCACAAGTTAACAGATTTAAACTAAGTTGGTTTTTTTTTTTTTAAATCAATCATTTGCAATAGCTGTTATCACTGAAGATCCACTACCTGCTGCAACGTTTCTCACTTACTTATTAAGTTGTTAAGGAAGCCGTTTTGTACAGTACACTCCTGACATGTTAAAAAAGAATGTTTTCAGATGAGTGTTCAAGCTTCATTTTTCTTTTTGCTGAAAGTTTTAATTAATACATTAAACACATTGTAGCAGTGCAGATGGGTAAAGGAGATATCTATTTATACATTCTATTGATTCAGTTATTCTAATGTTTAGTAGCATTACACTATACATGCAACAAGAACATGGCACCCTTTGAGAATTGCTTCCATGTTGTTGAGTCTAAATTGAAACACACACGCACACACAAAATCCCATCTGCAATAATGGGATGTATACCACATTAAATTACCCTCCCTCGCCCACTGGAAGTATTTTCAAGAAAGAAAGGTAAATGTTCAATGCTGCTGTGCTGCGGGAAGGCAGGCTTTTGGTGCACTCTGGAAATAGGAGTGCCCTGTAGTTATCTCACATCCTTCCAGCTCTGGGCAGAGCACCCAAAAAGGTAAATCTGCCAAATAAGAGCTTTGTCTGAAAGCTTTATTCTCTCCTATTGCAAGGAACTAAGACACTGGCATCACTTTAATTTTGTTGTTGTTGTTGTTGTTCTTTTGCTGTAACACAGTATAGTTTTGGCTTTGGGTTTTCACCACAGGTCAGAAGTTTGGTATGGAAAGCATACCGGGGACCGTGATAATAGACTCTGGATTTTTTTATCTGTTATTTAATTGTAATGGTTTCCAGGGAACATTGGGGACTGGATCCGATAACCTGGGGAAGCTCTTCCATTTTCTGTGATCCTAAATGAAAGGCAGTGAACATGGCTACAGTCAAAGTGGGTAAGAGACTGCATGAATATACAGAATTATTACTTTCCTTCACTATCCATGGAATCTTTTTGTTGTCTAAAAAGCCTCTTAACTATAAAAAAGATAACTATTTCTTTTACTTTTATCAAAAATGTAATCAGAATTTTAATACAAAAATGGACATCATCAGCTTCAGGGTTGCTCCCTCAAAAATAAAAAAGAAAAGTAGCTCTGGGCATACTATCTATATATAAGTATGTGTTGCTGTCATGGTATATTTAGAGTCCCAGATTTTAGAAAAACTTCTGTGTTGATTGAGTGATAGGAAATAAGACTGACCAACTATAGAAGGGAAACAGCACGCCCAGCATCAGGCACTCAAAGGGAAGGGACTGGAGAAGTAGTACATCATCTCTCTCGCATCACAATTCTTGTACTTTAGCAAGCAAGACAGGTTAAGAAACTCTTTGCCTAAAACACGACTTTTACTTTGATGTGATTCGTTTTAGGTCACAGAAAGTTTGGCCCAATTTTCACTGATTTGGGATCCGACCAATAATGAATCAGAAGCAGAACCAAGAATAGATCTAAGGAGTTCTGACTCACAAGCCACCTCTTTCTCAAAACACCCACTCCCTCCCAATCAGACAGACGTCCCTTGTTTCTAAATAAATGCATTTAGTTACAAAATGGATTTATGTATTTTTAGCAAAAATTGCTCATAGTGACAAAATTGTCCATTCAGTTAATGCCAAAATACATTCTGTTGCATAAGATTTGCACTCGTGCATAAAATTACCACTCTTATCATAATTAATGTATAGATTGAAATTATAAGACATCTAGAGATGCTGATGTGTCACTGTCTGAACACCCCCATTTCTCTTCTCCACTTGTCTTTCACCCTTTTGGAACGTGAGAGTATATCTAAATACTATGAAAAGGTACACGCACAAAAACCCATTGCATTCACGTTACCTCAAAATGCAAAAACCGGTTGCCCACATCAGCCCGGTACAATTCTGTCACCCTCCTGTGGCAGAGCCAGCTACATCCCTGGGCTAACGGAGCTCGACCTTTTCGTTCAGACCACTGAGGGACTTGCATGTCCAGAGCACAGTGCTCCTGGGTATCGGCTTTGCTACTGCCAGCCTTCGGCAGAACATCTGCGTTATGCAAGCACATGAAGAATAAATCCTGAAACGGTTCCTATTCCTTACATCACCACGGATATCTTGAGTCAGAAATCTTTCATCCGCATGTGTTGTTAAATTAAGATCCATGAGTGATGCACAGAATTAAAATGAAGATAAAATTATCTCACTGTGATTTAATTATCTCAATTATCTGAGGGGAATAGTGCACTGGCTGCCCCGATGCAGAACCACCTCTGATGAACAAGCCATGCTGGATAAAATAAATAGCAAGTCAAATCACCGCATAAAATTTGAAAAGAAACTAATCCCAAGGATAAAAGACACTTTAATTTCCTGTCCTCCACTCCTCCCTTTTCACTTGCAACTTCTAGAATCAGAAAGGAAAATATCTTACCTTGGCAAAAACCTGAAGTTCTGTCCTAAATAACTCACATATATTTAAAGCACAACCTTATTGTAATAGAAATCCCATGGAAAAAGCATCCCTTCCTAACTGCCGGTTGCAAAAGGGTTTGGAGTGCCTGGGAGAATTTTGAATGAACTTCCAAACATGCAGGAAGCCTCCTCACCGCCTCTGCTCTTTTCTGAAAAGTTTCCAAAACAAAATAACCTTCATACTGCACAGAGGATCTGAAAACATGTTTAACACTGATAAAAGACACCCCCCCCCCTTCTTTTTTTTTTGTTGCAAGCATGGAGTCATGGAGAGAGAAAATTCCTTGCCCCGAATTTGTGCCACAGCCCGGGCAGTACCAGGCCTCTGACTGCTCCGTCTCCAGTCCTGCGCTTGAGCCATGAGACCATCCCTTTCCCCGGCACTCATTAGAAGGCTGGAATGTGCTCATGGTCAAAATCTTCCTAGCCCAGGGCAAAAACACGGGAAAAAGAAAAAGCAACATACATAAGCAATGTTTTCTTTTTAATGTCATTATATTAGGTACGTTAGAAAAACTAAGGATAGATTTGAAAACGAAGGTGGGAGGCAATTTGTGTTACCAGCAAAAGCTGAATGAATCCAATAGGTCTGTGGACATTTTCTGATTTCACATGTTTTCATGTAAGCAATAGGTTTGCAAAGCCTGCTGTAACTCCCGGTGACTGCTCTGTCACTATATGATGCGAATGAATGCTAAAAATAATACATATTCTATACCGTGGCTACCCAGTATGGATTTCCTTCAGCCTGGGTTTGTGTATAATTCCTGTGACGCCTTCACAGCACCGACGCTCAGAGGAAATGTAACAATGGTCTATTTTTGTGCAGCATGGATCTAGCACGCGGATTAAATGTATTTCATACACAGCCTAGTCTTCATCTCCTTAGACAAAGAGTTACCCTAAGTCAATGAAATTTCATCTGACGCGTTCAGGAGTAGGCCCAAAACATTTAATGACAAAAGGAAAACAAGCCATGGTACAGTGCCAGAATATAGCCGTGAAGAGATGAGGTTTCCCAGTAAAGGTATCTTACCACAGACGCAAACTGTTATCTTTTCAAGATAGACCGTGAATAAACAAAAACTTGAGCCAACACATTTCTCAGGGCATGTTTATTCTTTATGCCAAAATCCATCTCCCCAGATATCTGGTCCCCTTGACAGCTTTCGGTTAAAACCAATCTCTAAGCTAAACCTTTCTGTCTATTATTTGGGAAACAATTTAATCTGGAAGAGATGAATAGGAAAAAATGTATATTAGGATAAAATTGTTCCTTTAATGACACATAACCAAATTTGCTGTCACCTCTTACGCAATACGTACACGGTCACAGAAAGGCTGGCAAGGCATCACCCAGGCAAAATCCCTAAATGAGCAGAGATTGCTACAGGCAAAGAGCGAGAGTTCCTGCACCCTTTCCCTGTGACTGGGAGAACAAGTGTTTCTACAGGGAAATGCGGAGGGGGAACGGGAACGGGGCGTTGTGTGGGGGAGGTGGCCGCAGGTCGCTGCGCAGCAGGCAGGTCCGCCCAGCGCATGCAATGCAGGATGCAGCCGAGGCAGGGCACAGGGCCAGCGGGGAGGCCACTTCATGGGTCCTCCTAACCACGTTCCCTGGCAGGACCTCAGGAGCTACTGCAGCTTCCACAGAACCGCTTGGATTCGACCTCTACACCCCACAGGTAACTTACTACCAGACGAGCTAGCAAACGTGTCTCCAACACAGGTACTGGGGAGGACTACTCAGGGCTTAGTGG
Organism: Nipponia nippon; assembly: GCF_047370975.1. Classification (NCBI taxonomy): domain Eukaryota; kingdom Metazoa; phylum Chordata; class Aves; order Pelecaniformes; family Threskiornithidae; genus Nipponia; species Nipponia nippon. The sequence goes on from NW_028262391.1 coordinate 661,418, forward strand.
AGGTTGCTTTGGGATTGTGTATCAGCCATTACCAGCAAGAAGCCTGGTGGCACAAAGGAGTCATGCCCAAGGTCAGCATCTCCTCCCAGTCTGCCGTCAGCTTGATGCATGTAGGAGATACGCACTCAGGAGCATCCTTGCCAGTGAAATGATGAATTGCCCTCTTGTGGAAATTCTGAAGTTTTGGGGGGGGTTGGGGTTTTTTCTCTTTTTTTGGGGAGGGGGCGTTAGTGTCAGCAAATAAATGATATATGAATAGCAGCTCCAGAGAGCTTGCTATAGCTCGTAAGGACAGTAAGCAAACATTGAAATAACATGCCCCCCTTACGGAGACAAGGCAAGGAAGAGCCTTTACCAACTCACACGTGAGCCTCCTGAACCGAGTGGGTGAGTGCTGCAACGACACAGATGTCAGGGCAAACTTAACGCCAGAGCTTCACACCGCAAGAAGCAGCGCACAGATGGCAGATCCACTCGGGGTAGCGCTGAGGTATAGCCTTCTTACCAATACGGGTAGTCCCATTTGAGGCTTGTGTGCTTTGTAGAAACAAGACCAAAACATTAAGCCTCTTCAATGGATCAAACTTGAAATACAAGACAGGACACGAATGCACCTGAGGTCACAACTAAAAACTGTAGAAAGTCACTTTGTGCAGAAATCAGGAAGACAAGAGTTTGAAGCTGCTGTGCTCCAGTGGCTGAGATGAGCAATTACGTTTATAAAAAGGAATTATCTAGCTTATTAAAACTTTGCAAGCTTCTGTTGTCTGTGGGTCATCTGACTGGTACTCAGCAAATAGTACTGAGGTTTTCTTTTTCCCACTTTGTAAATAATGAATTAATAAGAACTTACTATGAAGTGCCAGCTTAATTTTAAGGGGCATTACCAGAGGCCTTGTAAGTCTGAGAGGGTTTTTCAGCTGAAGTCTTGCATGCCCATTGCAGCACCAGGCTCATATTCTAGACTCTTTTGTCTAAGTTTAACATACATTAAGTACTGATTCACCATGCGTGCTGTGGTAAAAGTCAATGGGAGTTCTGCCACTGATTTAAAGAGAAACGAGACCAGGTAGACAAGCGTATCTTGGCTACTGTTAAAACGATAATAGAAAATATAAAACCAAAAAACCTTAAAATATTTGATAGCTTAGGTAATGGTATTTGTGTTTATAACTATTAGCCTTTAGAAAACAGATCCCAGAACAACCTTCGGAAGAACAAATTCTCTATACAGTAAGTTCAAAAAACAATTTAGTTTGTCTTTTAAACAATCCAAAAGGAACTACTCAAAACACATTTGGCTTTCTGCACTGGAATATTAAAACTGAATACTTGCATGGGCACAGTGCCTCTCTCTTTTAAAGTAAACACGTAACCACCGATTTCAAAAATACTATCTAAATGCCCCGGGGCCAACAGAGCAACAGTTTGCTGTGGTGGGGCTGCCATGATTTACAACGACCGAGAGCGTGGCCCACAGTATTGCATCTAATCCGTGCAAGTGTTCCTGCAGCCTCCATCCCAGGGGGTTTTGCGTGCGCCCAGCACCAGTCCCCCAGTTTGTCCGGGTTACTCCCAAAGGCCGGGAGCGCAAAGAAGCCCGCACCGTCCCGGCAGCGCGGGCGCCGCGCTGTGCCAACGCGCCCTTGTCACAGAAGCTGCCGCAGCCCCGCGCCAGCAGGTCTGTCCATCTGTAGTGCGGCTGGTTCCCTCGGCTGCCCCCGGGCAGCTCTACCTCCAAATGCCGATGCACTGATATAAGCATTCGAAATGAGCTTGCTCAGGAGTGCCTAGATTAGCTGTGTTGCCAGGCTCTAGCCACTCTAACCCCCTTTTCCACTTCAGTGGGCTGAGCTTTTGACACTCTGAAAGGCACCATTTAAAATTAATTAAAGCTCCTTATTTTGTACCAAATCTCACCACTACCAACTCTGTTCATTACGTTTTATGCAGGGTGGGGGGTTCCCGTCAGCAAGGTGTTCTGGGCCGCGCCACCAAAACTCACGGATGAGGGGGTATTTGCGGGGTAAACAGGACGTGAATGGTGTTTCCACAAACGGCGGGTTTTGCACAGATCGCTGGCCTCCTGGGGCGGAATCCGCACGCTACGCTGCAAGGCAAGGCAGGCTTCCTGGCAACGGCTTCTTCAGGAGATTTATTATATCGTTTTTACCACTGCGCACAACGTTGTAAAGTTTTACTTGTGGCATATGCCAAGTGAATTTTTAAAATAATTTGCTAGGAAGCGTCACAAAATAGTTTAACACACATATGATCAAGCCAACTATTTTCCAGTCTATTTGCTACAGCTGATTTATGAGGGTTTTTTTAACAGCTGGAGGCAAATATTTTCTTTTGGTTTCCTTTTCTGAAAGATCTTCTGCCCATCTGATAAAAACAATAAAGGAATCTAAAGATTCTTTTACTGCACGCTGGAACTGTCACCTACAAGACAGCATAACGCAGTCATGTAGATTTGTGCATACAAAATTTTATTAGATGGCTGCTCATTGTGAAGGAGATCACAACAGTGAACTAATCCAGCGCATGAAGTGTTCTTCAACACTTCATATTTGGCAAACATCAAATTTCTGAACTATCCACCAAAATGTAAATGGGATACTTGATATTCAGACTAACAGCAGGTTGTCCCATACAAAATAGTGTTCTTTAAACGGTAGGCATTGATTGTATAGCACTTAGCGCTTCCGTGCTATTTTGAGATATGGTGTTGACAAACACTGAGCAGCAAAAACGTAACGCAATAGGTGCAAAGTGAACTGGTATAAAAGCAACAGTTAGAAGCAAACCCCGCATTCGGAGCGCAGCGGCGTGAAACGTAACGCGGCCGCTGTATTCATGATCCAGTGAGCGCAGAGGATGCCCAGCTAGTCAAAACAATTAGTCTGACACATCATTACTCATACGGGAACAGCTTCACTTCACATTGCTTCAGACAGGGCAGCAGCATAATAGGCTCTTCAGAGTTTTACAGCGAAAAAATCTCTTGGATGCAAATGCAGTTACAATTCTGTGAAACCCTCCTTTCTCAACCAAACTAAAAAGAAGGGAATTTTTCAATGGCATTTGAGTTATACAGAGAGATGACTGCAGAAGTATACCCATTAGCAATTGCTGGGGATTTCTGGAAGTTGTACTTTTTTTGTAGGTCCTGCTTTTTCAGTTACTCGCAGAGTAAACAACAATTTATCTTACCAGAGAAAACACGTCAGAATCTAGCCCTAAATCTAATACCTCTTAACTCTCCTGCTGCACAGTCTCCACTTTAATTCAGCGATGTGATTATGCCAGTTCCCTCTTGGCAGTATAGATAGGGCAAGGAAGAAAACCAACAACGGTGTACACAGAGTCATTTTTTACATTCACTTGTGCAAGTAAACACTTTGTTAGGAAAACTTTCTTTCAAGAGGAAGACTTAAGATCTGTGAACATATATATATATACACGTATATATCCATAAATATCTACAGTACTTTAACAGAATAAGTGAATATCCTTTCATTTAAGACTGTTACAGGATTCTTCTCTGCTTCTAAGCATCCTAACTTGTGCAAATGTCCTTGCACTAGTTAAACCCGCTTCTCCATTGCTCTGCCCTCTGTACAGACACTTGACCTGTGCTGAGTGGGTATAAAACGCTTCCAAATCAGAACAGCACGGTTTTAGGTACTAGCACCAGCATAAACAAATGCCTTCTCCCCCACAACGCACTCTCATAAATTGCCGTGCCCGTACAACGGCGGGGCAAGCCTGGGTCAGGAATAGGTGGCCAACAGTTTTGCGAGCTGTCATTGCTCCTGCAAGAAAGGGTATGTGCACAAATACCTTTGATCACACAGAAACTCACAGCGGATGAAACCCAAGTCCAGCCAACCTTGTGTCATTTCCAAGAGTTATGCCGATATATTTTTTTTTTAATACACATCTTATGCAATGCCAGGCACATTCTTGGATCCTTAAATTAGCAGTCCACAGTTATTTCCAGAAAAAATGCAAGTGTTGAAGCCCGGTATTTGCTTCTGTGGACGTTTGTGCTGATAAAGTTCATCTACGGAGGTGCTTGTGGAGACTGAAAACAAAGTGGGAGACAAACATTTGGAAAACTGATCTGGAAATGCCACCCTGGGTCTTCAAGTCCAGTTCCCTGGTATTATCACAACATCTCTTACATAAACCAGTCAAGATTCATTTAAAATTATGTATTTAGCCCATTTTGACCAGCCATGACCAATTCCTGCTCGTTTCTTCTCATGTCAGCGCTAGTTCTTCACTACACCTCCATTTTGCTTATCTTTCTGACAAGACAGAAAATACCCCTTCTCAAGAGAGAAAATAATTCATTAAAAAAGAAGTTATAAAAGATTAGAGATTAATTTTGCACCAATACTAGGATTTGTACCAAACTATGCTAATAGGAAATCTTTTGGAAATTAATATAGACTCCTATGCCAAGGATTTAATCTCATCTCATGCAAATTTCCATCAGTTTTGGGGTATGCATGGAAATAAAGAACCTGACTTGACTCTCCCATCAATTTTATCTGCTCTCCTCAGAGAAACAAGGGTCCGTAGGGTCCCTTTATCTCTTTAGCTAAAAGGAACAAACCCAAGACTTCTCAAACCAAAACACCATGGAAGAAATCCCTGTTTATATACAGTTATATACACCATCGCCAAGCTAGCATTGCTAAGTTAGGAATTCTTTATATTAAGCATAACAAAGAAAAATCACAGCCGACCAGTAACTTGTTCTTTGTCATCACCACGCTCACCAGTGACCACCTATCACTGTATGTTCCTACCTTCCAGTATACGAAGGCTTAAGTGTAGGAACTGAAGCTGGAAACCAGCCTCTACCTGTAACCGATCCGTTTATAAATCTCCCATTGCTTGTTGCGTCCTACTGACGTGACAAATTTTCTTCCTCCCGCTCACACGGAGTAGCGCAATGAAGTATTTAAACAAAAGCAAAACATCATCAGCGCACGTTCTCTTTTCTTGTCAGAATGGAAACGACAAAGGAATAATCCCTTGTGGAGAGCTTTCTCCCTTTCTCGCTCTCTTTTTTTCCCCTGCTTAAAGCACTATGAACATTTGCTTCCCTTGTTTTCCTAAACAAGTCTTTGAAAAACATCAATTCATCCTGCAGGCTTTAGGAAGTTTACTGATCCTATCGGCTTAATAGCACACTGCTACACTCAAAAGAAGGCACTAGTGCTCTTGACTATTATGTCCTTTTTAAAGCATGGCAAAGACATCAGGCACTCTAGCACGTCCTTAGTACCGTACGACAAATTAAATCATAAGATAGTCAGGAATTACTGGGACCAGCTGGTATTTTTTTCACCCCAGTGTTACATTTTACTTATTTATTTACATCATCAGAAGGAAATGATTGGTCAGCATCCAGCTGGGCCTTCAGTTGTGCTGTTCAAAGGGAAATCCTTTCAAATGCCAATACAAAGATCAAGGGTTAAGGTCCCAGTTCTGCTCCACTCGCAGATGCTGGAAGTTGCTTATTTCAGGAGATTTTGGCCCTTCGAGAGTAAGCATATCATAACAAAATCTCTCCGTCTCCTAAGACCTGAAAGGCCTAACCCCTGCGTTTTGGATTCACCACAAATAATGGAATTTGGTTTTCTCCCGCAAATGGCAACGAATGGTTTGTCTGCTTTTATTGAAGGAGGGAGCAACATTGCTAATAGGAAAAGCATGGCATTTGCATCCCTCGCTCTCTCCAGAATTTTAGGGTGGATATACTGGCTTTGCATCGTGCCTTCCTGCCTAAATCCCCCCATAAACGTAAGATGGGCTCTGCGTAAGCCTACGCGGGAGCTGCAGGAAGACAGGTACCATATTGCAGCCCTTCATATTTGGCATTATGTATGAGAAAATTGAAAAGCCAATTGTTTCTAGTAAGAGGGGTTCAATAGGTGCGTCTCTCCTTTTACGCTGAGGCTAATGTGTTCATTAGCCATAAGTTCACAGCAAGACTTTGTGGAGCAGCTTTTTTCAAATACGACAAAATTCTTCACCTGCGTCAGTGAGGGATGCTATTGCTTAGCCTGAAGGAGAAGATCCTGATTTTTTTTTTTTATTTATTTATCTCACAATCATAAACAGACACTGGTGTGAAATAACATCATCTAGCTGATTAATTAAACAGCCAACAGCTAAGGGAAACTATACCCCCACCAAATATCAGTGTTCAGCCCAGATGGGCCAAATTCTAATTTCATTTCTACTGGAAGGCTCCAGTAAACTCAATATTCTTATTGAGTTTATATAGCTGCTGTTGTAGATGGACTCAGAGTCAGACCATACAGACGTAATAATTAAAGTAAATGCCACTAATGAAGGTTACGAACATCAGTCTCTTACCCATTTTGAATGCATAGCTGTCCCTCAACTTCTCAGGCTGGTTTTGATTTCAACCCCCTTCTGCTCTAGACTAAGGGAAAAGAAGAAACTTGGCTATTAGTTTTATATAGCAAGGTACCGAATATTTTAATGGAGGCAAATCTCTTTGTCTGGCAGATCCTGAACGCGTTCTTCTCATTTCTGTTACAATGCTGCACTGGCTCCATCATTTCCGTACCAGCAGGTGTGGAAGGGACAAGTCTGAATAACTGCCTGACGTAGGCCTTCTGTAGCTACCTAACAACTCCATACCCCCGTCCCTCAGAGCAGTTTAAAATGCCTGCTTAATTTTAAGCCTACAGTTCAGTAAAATTGACAGCATGTGAAGAGACACTGATTCAGTGGAATGCTGAGGTTTGCTAGAGAGATGCTCTTCTCAAATGGGACTGTAATGCTCTCGAACAAATACCTTTATTTGGTATCAATGGGTATTTGTTGTATTTATTGGTGTTTGCTATACATTACATAGTGCTATTTCAATAAATGATCGGTTAGCTGACAAACTGAAAGGGTCAGGAAGAGAAGAAACAAATGACTCCAAATTAAAATTTCCCCATTTTCCCACAAAACCACAGCCATTTTACATCAAATTCAGGTCAATGTTCGAGAGAATGTTTTATAACTTCAGGTACAAAAATCAAAACTAAACCAAAACGCCTTCAAACTGTTTAAATATAATATTGCAAAAATAAAGGTTGAAAGCAATCCAATTTTACTCATTCTTTTCAATGCAAAGAGCTGGGAAAATTCAATATAAATTTGTAAATTATTTCAACTAAATTAAATTGACTGGTTTTAGCAAATAGAACAGATATTTCACTCTAGAGGTTGCTGTGCTTAGGCATATTTTGTGAGATTTTCATCAAAGGAAGCAGTTAATAAGAGATCTTGAAAAGGGTTTGGAATTTGGTTTTTCCCTCCATCTCAGACACTGGCTGTGAGAGGCTTTTGCTGCCAGACAGGATAGCGTACATTTTTCCTGTACAATTAGAGGTAAATGGGTATACAAAGAGCATTACTATGGCACTCTGATAGCAAGACCCAACAACGTGTCTATCTATCTCACTGCATAATCAGACACACAATTATGACTGGCTGGTTTTAGCCAACTTGTTTGGTTTTAAAGGGGTTGTTCGCACTGCGGTCCGTGGTGGTTTTGGGTCAGGATGCACTGCCTTTTTGGGGAAGGGGAAGATCAACCTTGCTTTTCTCACACGAGTGGTATTATGAACCAAACATACACCCATTCATGCGAGTAAGGTAAGTCTCAAAATAATTAATTACTTTCTAAATTGAAAACCTTTATTAGTTGTCCCCACCACAGGTTGTACTTCTGAAGAGCACTGTGGTATTGAAATAATATAAACAAACAGCTTTAGGAAGAGAAAGAAAACCACACGAGGTTTTAAAAACGGATGTGTAGCCTAACACCGTGTACAATCCTTCTTTATGACCTCTCTTTACACAATTTCAGTGATTTGAAAATTAAGATTCTTGATGAGTCAAACTGAAGCGGATGCCAAAACTATTCAATATCAGTGAAATGCAGTTTAGAGTCAATAGGATTGGCCATCTAATGACGATTAAGTATGCTATAAATTTAAATCTTTGAACTACTTGTTGAGATTTATTCAGGCAGACAAACAAAGATAACAAAAGTCTTTTGTGTGTTTGTCACTCATTTCCGTTGCTCTGTTGTTGCAGTGTCAAATAATGTCAGTTATTTAAGCACAATTAATGTAATTTTAAATTCTCAACAAATTAAATTATAAAGACTAGCAGTCCAAGGAGGACCCTACCCATTTTTCTTGCACATTTTCTTTTTTTCTCCCAGTTTTGTGGCAAATTTTAAATCAGTGAAAGGTTAGTTTCAACCTTGACTCTTAGAGAAACAGCCCATTTTGATACAAAATTAATTTTCTTTTCACTAAGTTATTTCACCCTGGTTTTAACAAGGAGAACTACATCTTGGAGTATAATTCAGGAAGATTTGATAATTTTTATAACGTGGAAAAGCCAGAGAGGAAGAGGTCATATATTCCAAATGACTCTCACCTGTGTCAGGATTATTTCTTTTCATTTATGATTGTCTGGGTTCGTTCAGTGCAGGGGTACCTGCCTTTTTAAATCCTGTACTGGGGCGGGTACTAACTTCATTTTAGCAGAATTGGAAGAAGATATTTTAAAACAATGCCACAATATAAATGACCATTGAAGGAAAACCGGGGGCTTGATAAGGAAATATACAGTTGTTTTTATCTCCTTAATAAAAGGGCGTTAAGTCCTTCGTTTAGAAATCTTGAAAATTAATTGAAGACAAAAAGATTGCCTATCTCTAGTCTTGCTTAATTAGAATGGGATCAGAAAAGTTATTCTATAAAAGCAACTTAAAGCTGGTCACCTCAAAGAAGCAAAATTGCCACCCATTGTGCCTAAATAATGTTGATGTGTTGAATGTTATATAATTTAGGAGGAAGGGGGTGAGATATTTTACATTTTTTGAGATCATACCTCAAGATTTAGTACACCATCTAGAATTTCTTTGCAAGTAATAAAGACAATGATCCATTGTGTACTTCTATTACTAATTATTCTGTAAAGATTGTCTGTTCCAAAAGATAATTAGAAAGGGTGAAATTTAATTCCATTAAACAGAACTCAGCTGGGACATAATGAAATTTCGCTGTGAAGTAGTAGACTCACTTTGAAGCCAAATAAAAAGCTTTCACATTGATGGAATGAATAAGATTGTAAAAGCTCACACCTTTTCTTCCCCTTTTTTCCTGCACAGGCAGCATTTAAAAATAATTAGACTAAGACTGAAGTATACTTGCAACAAGTTTCAGTTCTCAGATATTTCAGGAAAAAGGGATGTCGTCTTCTGCTTTTTACACGGATCAATCTTTAGTATTTGCTTTGCAGAAGTCAACAAACCAGGCACAGAACAGAAGAAACCAAAGTGATCTATACTTATACAGCACCAAACTTCCCCGATTCCAGAACTCGGCCTTCCAGCTGTTACAGGGGAAACAAACAACCCCTGTGCTGCCCCAAGAAGCCCCACAGAAGGCTCCCCCCGAGCCAGCTCTGGGTGCGAGGAGACCAGCAGGCTGGCTCTAGGTCTCGATCGCTTTTCCAGAGCATCTAACTATAACATGCTTGGTCAAGTGATGATGTGGCAGCGTGGACCCCTGTCCACCCAAAAATAGTCCAAGAGATCCAGTGCAGAGCTGGAGGACTTGACCATTTTTGCCCAGGCCCCCAGAGTAGCCAGGACTGCTGCACGAAAGGTGTGCTTGAAGCAACGGCTAGTAACTGGGTTCAGGTCTTTGTTGTCTCATTTGAAGGTCATATAAACCTACTTAATGGCACAGGGCTTATTGTAAAGAAAAGAATGACATGAATACATTAGTAACCCGTTTCTTTGAGGCTAACCACTAAACACAATGCAGCAGTAGATAATACGCTTGGGAAAACTCTTTGGGAAAATACATGAAGCTGCTTGAAACCAACTTGCTTCAGTTCACTGGACCAAGTCCAAACATTATAGGCTTGAGCTTGGCTGACCGGCACATAGAGCTGCCGCTGCAGCGGGATGAAAACGTTTCACACCACAGTTGTCATGCCCTGTGACAGTCCTTCACAAGGGCCCGAGCCCTGCACACCCATCCTGGGAGGAAGAGAGGCTGGGAAGGAAGAATAAATGAAGAACCGCCTGGGCAAGAGGAGCATGAAGATGCAGGAAAGGAACAGAAGCAAACTTCTAAACCACTCTCCTGAGCAGCATGCTCAGCTTCAGCATTATTTTTACCTGCCTTTAGATCACCAAATCGGACTTCTGATGGATAACACCAAAGCAGAGGGCTTTGGAAATATTGCACAAGAGGGCACTTCCATACCAGATTTTAGGAACTTCACTACTGCCTGTCTAGCTCCTATGGACACTGCCAAATATCTGAGCACATCCCAACACCCCTGCGGAGAAAGGAAATGTTGTAATTACTATCTCAGAGCAGGGGAACTGAAACATAGAGAGAATAAGTGACTTGCCCAAAGTCCCATCGTTAAGGCTGTGCCTTTCTTGACTGCAGGTAAGCGTCCTGAGGACAGGTTATTTTCCTCTCAAGGATCACCCTTTCTCATGAGGCAGTTGCTGGTTTGGCAAAAAAACCCAAACCGCTCTCTTCCTCACAGTATGCTGAATGAACGCGAGTTTATTTTTTAGGACCAATTCCTATTTTAACAGAAAGTGCCATTGCTAAATTCTGAAATGGAAAAGAATTTCAACGTACTGTGACCTAATGACAGCGGATGTTAAGAACACATGTGGCTTTTTCGAGCTTTGTGGAACATTCCCATGAAGAGATACTTGGCAAATGCAGCTTTGTGTACATTTCACAGAACTCTGCCAGTGTTGCTGACTTTTACCCAGGTCTGAGCCTTACTCTAGACTGAAGTCACAAAAGAGGGGATTAGTAGGGCTACCCTGAGGCTGTCTGTCACATAAATAGCTAATTAACTCCTGATTGGACCCTGCTAAATCCCCCTTTCCTTTGCATTTTATCCACCCTCCCCACAAAAAGTAGTTCTCATATAGTAGAAAAATAAAAATTGTGGTCAAGGGTAGCAACAAAACAAGCCTCTTCTGAACAAAAGTTGTTATATCAATAAGTGACAGCAGCATGTTAATGTTGCATCCTCTTGAAACCGAGTTAATTGCCGTGCTCAAATCATCGCTTCTAAATACGACCCAAAAATGTTAAATTACAACAACAAAAACCCAACCTGATCTTCAATATAGTGTCTTTCACTGAATTCTTTATAAAGTAAATTTGAAATCTATATGCTACCTGTCACTTCAGCTCAGTAGCATTGGTGTAAATCTAGAGCAAGCTGGAGTAAGACATGAGGTAGAAACAGAGTGGAGGTAGGACAGAGAAAAGGAATAGGTTTATTCACATTTGAACTCATCCGTTTTACGTAAACATACGGATTATACGAGATCCAAGGCAATCGGAACTACCCTTCCCTTTCACAGAAGCAAGTTTACACCAAAAAGGGGCACGGGGAGATTCCTCTCCGCAGGGAAAGGGGCAATGCAATAACCTTCCTCTGAGACATTTCCAACAGCTGCCTTGTCTCAAGGCACGTAAACACTTACTACATGCCCTGAATTTAGCTCTTTTCCATTCCCTGAACATCAGTTTATCAATTTTAATGTATTTGAAAAATGAAGAGATGACACTTTCTAGGTGGTGATTAGAATAAATAAAAGAAAAATTTTCATCCTTCCACATTTTTTGGAAATATCATTTTCTTGAAGTTCAAAATATAACAGAAGAAAATGAAGGAAGTGTATGGCTACAAAAAATGAGACAGGAAAAATGTTTACTTTAACTGTCTATGCTGCTAAGCATTTCAATCAGAACTAGTAATTTTTTCTTTTAGAAATACCAAGCTATAAATTTATTTCCCAGGGGCAAGGAGAAATTGCTGATACATAACGTGTCTGATTTTCCAAAGCACTAGGCAGCTACCTTGAGGTGCTGCACGCCCTTAACCCCCTCCGTACATAAGACCAAGCCCTTTTCTATATCAACACGCATCAAATGTTTACATCGCCCAAGTGAAAGAGGATTTAAGAGGTGAGAGTAGGAAGGTAACAGTTTTAAGGACACATCACAAGTGGCAGTGTTAATCATCGATAAAAGCAAATTGCTGTTAGATAAAGGAAAGTTTCTCCACTTGACAGAAGAGAATGTACCCCTCGGTCTGAATCACAGAGAAATTGTTTTCACCACATAAAGTCAAACTTTCTACAGAGCCTTTGGTTCTCCAGCCCAAGCTTGTTACTGGACGTAAATAGATAATATAAGTTACAGGAGGAAAGAGGTGGGCATTAAAGATGGAACATAAGAACCAAATTACAAAGAAAGTAAGTCAAACTGAATGCAAAGGTTGGAAACCAACCAAGTGGGAATTTCACTCCCATTTTTTCATTATTTATCTCCTATCCACACTACCGGACATCACAAATGGTTCTCAAAGTCAGAAGTACAAAAATCATTCTTTACTACATCAGGAATATTTCTAGGTTAGCTATGACGTACATATGAAGGGTGCTCGCAAATCGTGGCTCATGTGGCCTAGCCAGTTGTCCTAGAGCTGGCAATCACACTGGAGATGCTGGAGACGTACCAAACATACGCAGCACCTCAGCAAGACAATTTCTGAACTGCCCTGCTGAGAAAAGGTTTCAGGTAATGCCAAATTCAAGTATATGAATGCCTGCCATAAAGGTGGAGGAGAGAGAAGGGAGGGAGCAGTGAGAAAAGATCAGCTGCCTTCAGAAATTAGGTATGATGTGAAATAAAAGTGCTCAAGACAGAAGGTCAGGTATCCTCTGTTATTAAGAACAAGCAGATTTAGTCATGGTTCCAAGCCACTCATTAAAGTGAAATTCAATAGCCATTATTTTATTACCAACTCTAACCTTCCAGTGGATATGCCAGTCCTACCACTGTGAGCTTGCTGGAAGCATTCAGAAGATGCCTACTGCAATCTGCAGAGACATAAAAGATATGATAGAGGGGAACACAGGAGCAGATTGCATTTTCTTTAAGCTTGTGTATCCCTGATTTAACAGCTTGGTGTTCAAAGAGTGAACAAGTTAAGCAAAACATAAGTGTCTGAATAAGGAATATATTCCAGTCAGGGAGATACCCAGCACAGAGCTTATTTCTAAGGATCTTAGGATTTTTTTGCATAACCTTTTTCTTGTTACTTTTTCCCCAGCTTCACTCCATCAGCACTCCTGTGTCAGAGGGAGGTCTGAGGAACGGGCTGGAAGAAGCCAGGCTCCCTGCTATTACTCATTCTCCTTCAGAAACAGCAAAGGTGAAATTCTGGCTTTGTTACAATAAATGGAACACATGCCAGCATCTTGAAGGGCAGAATTTCACCCTGTCAGGCTGTTCTCTGTAATGTTAATGCAGCCTCCCTATATACGCACCCTTCAGAGGACAGGGGTTTGCAGGTGGATTCACAAAAACCAACGCCAAAGGCAGGAAGGGGAAAGTTCTTCCAAAAACGTCCGTCCTCAGGGAAGGGGATTCCCCTCTACAGAGACCCCCTTCACCTCCAGTCTCTCCTACTTTGTCCTCAAACTCCATTCCTTACCTAAGGAGACAATCCTGCGCAGTGAGAACCTCACGGACTTTCAGGATCTATTTATTTTGTGCTTCTAAGGTTCTTGCCAGCCTCCCAGGGCTGGTGTTCCCAAAGAAAAGTACAAATTGACCCTTAAGAACAAAGCCTGCAATGAGACTTGCCTTTCTCTTAAGCTTTGAGTGCGTGCTATGTGGTTCTCCTATACGCTAAAGAACGGAAAGTCCACACCTTGTAACGAGGGGGGAAATCACTGCTAAAGAGGAAACGATCCCTGTTAGACAACGGGAACCGAATCGGTTTTTGGTGGTTACTTGGTTGGGGTTTTTTTTCATACTCCATCATTTTTAAAGAGCCTTTCCTTATGCAAACAAGAGCATTCACTAATCAGCACCGGTATCTCTTTGCTTTTGGTGTACAGTAAGAAAATTAAATGGAATATTCTTAGAAAGACATCTGTGCTTGGGGTGACTCACATTTGATCAATCCCTATGAACTGTGCTTTTCAGAGGATGTGCAATTATTTGCTCAGTTAGGCTTAAACTTTTTATTTATCTAATCACCCCCCTGTAAAGCTTTGATCTGAGCTTCCAAAACCTATTTTTCTAACCACTTTAGCTACATATTTTAAGTCTTATTGTCTAATCAACTTCAGCCTGTAAAACATGCAATGTCCTACTTAATGCATCCTATTAGGAAATCAAGCTGCCGCACGGATTTTTAGATCTCTCATTTTGCAACCCCGTGAGCCATTTGGAAGCATCATTAATGTCATTATTCCAGGGGAAAAGGAGAGAACTGGCAGCAGAGTGAGCCCTCTACACGGCTGTCAGCTTTGCCCTGTAACATTTGCAGAGTGACTCAGAGGTGAATCACAGGTTTCTGCAGGTGTACACCAGGGAGAGCTGGATGATTTCCATGTCACAGTGGTTGCAAATGTTTACTTCATTAGTTCATGGGGTTACTCAGCAGTCCTAGCCAACTCAATTTCTCAATCTTACTGTATGGCAGTTTAAAAAAAAAAACAAACCAACATGGGAGTAGATAGCAGCTTTGAAATTAAAAACACAAACCCAACCGTCAATTTGTAATTAGAAAATCTGAGCAATATTGGAATGTGAATGGATTTACGTGTAGCTGTCATTAAACACACATTATGAAATATTTCAAAGTGTATCTAGTGTTAGGTCTATTACACTCTTTACCCTAAGAGTACAGGGTATACTGGTATACGGGCCGTACCCTTTTCCACAGCAGTACACCCTGCGCAAGGAATGGTCTCTGAGCCCTGCACGGATGGTTCTCTCTATCCACTGAAAATGCATTTGCCATAAGAAAGCTTACAGTGATGCATCTACTTAGGAACTAATTCAACAGCTTCTTTGAAGCCTCCAGGTGTTTTACAATAAGGCTTTGCATGTGTAAAAGTAGTCACCTGGGATTTACGATGGCATCTCCCATCCGCTGCTGTTGGTGTGGCTGTGAGCATTAAACTCCCATAGCCACATCTTCCCCTTACGTTTCAAGTTTGCAAGTGCTCCAGCTGCCATAGGCAGGAGGAAATTCCTGTGTGCGGGACACCAGGTAGCTGTGTGAGCCCCTCTGCCTTCAGTTTCTCTAAGCTAGATTCCATAAGCCACTTATCTACCCATTTTCCTAATCTGTTTCCGTTATTTTGAATTTTACAGTCTTTTGACCTCACATTAACTTGTTCCCCACAAGACTGTGTCATCAACAAATGTCATCACTTTACTTCATGTTCCTACTTTAAGGTCATTAACACATAAAGTGAACAAAATCAGGCCCCCCAGGATAGATCCTTGGCCTGTGCCGCACTGTAAGTCATCTCCAGCCAGCATGAACTCCCACGTGTTTCCACTTACATGAGCTGTTTGTCTTAGATGTAGAAACTTGCTTTTTCCCCGTGGTCAAGGACAAACCTCTCCTCACCTTTTCATTATTTTATCTTGTAGATTATGTTTTGCAGAGTTGCCATACCCAAAAGATTCTGGAAATCCTGAGCAGATTTTCTCTCTGGTACAAAACCAGTAATGGGTTACAACCAAGTCAGCTCATTCCTGTAATTAAAATTGATTAAGCTATCTGATACTCAATGGAAATGAAGATACTAAGACCTAATTTTCACTCAGGCAAGCCTGACCAGCTCTAGGAGAGTAAAATACTGGCTAAAGATTGAAAGGCTATGAAAAGCAAGTGGAGTTAAGAGACCCACAAAAGCTGAAGGCTCTGTTTATCGCAGATTTCCTCCACATTTTATGCAAACGGCTGACATCTTCAGAAGATCTCAGTAGAAGCTCCCCAACCAGAGAGCAGAGTACCGCGCCAGCTCTGCACTCGGCACATTAGTACATCACCGACACGCTTCCTTAAGGATGCACTTCTAACCCCTGAAACACTTTTCTACCTAAACTATGAGCTTTTGAAAATAATGGAGGATAAAAATGGAAGCTTGTGAGAAAACAGAGATACTTAAAACATATGTTCCAAGAGCATCCCAGTGACCCAATATGCTGTTCTGCATGCTCACATTGAAACTGCAAATGAAATCCAGGGAACTTGTAATCTCTGTGGAGTATTTCAAGACACAAATGGCCATGTAGTGTTTATTAATAAAACTAGCTGGATTATTCTGGCCAAGGATCCTACCAGGTGTCATCTACACATGAAACGAACTCCACAGACACTTGCAGTTACAGCAGAGTGGTCCTGGTAACCCTGATGGTCCTTTCCAATCCCCCACTCCCAAAAGAACAAGCTGTGCCCTAAAGTACCGGGTAACCAGCAGAAAGCAGAGACGACAGTTGGCACAGACAGATGGAGGCCACCCGGTGGCAGGATCTCGCAGCAGGAGGCTCAGCACCCCTCACCAGGCACCACCGGGCTCTGCGGCACCAGCCAGATTGTGCTCTGGGCAGCACAAAGTTTGCTGGACTAAAATAGGAGAGCAGCGTTCAAGTTACCAAGGGGAACCTCGGGGAAGGAAAGCCTCCCGCTCTCCTCCTCAGCGGGAAACAGCATTGCTGCAGCTCATCCAGGCGTCCGCGAGCACCTCTGCCCCAGCAGCGAGGGGTCGCAAGGAGAGCACGGCTCCAGGGGTCCTGCCCTACAGGTGCGTGGTGCTGTGCGGACATCGTGCAGCACGGAAACTGCACATCGACCTGGTCTTTAATTTTATGTATTATTTTAGCAGCTTATGTTCAAATCCGGATCCCATGGAAAAAAATGACAGTCAGGTGAGGCAAGTGCTGAATACAACGCAGGCTCGTTTATTTATTAACAGCTCCCCTTAAACGTATCTTGTTTCTGACTTAGCAGATAAAACAGCATCCCACCAAGGCAATGACCGAATAAATACCCATTTTCACTCAGCAGCAACTATCTAAAAACACACTTGAAGACAGATTTTTAAATCCCATTAGAAAAGAATAGTCACTTAATCGAGTTACCATCCTAAAATTGGCACCAAATTCTTTCCAGGTCTTAAATGCCGATGACAATGGCAAGAGAGGAGAGAAATACATTTGAAAGCAGTCAAAGCGTGAAGTTGAAACGATGAGAACACTGCGCTGAGCTGCAAATCATATGGCACTGCAAACCAATTGTTTAGGCGTGCTTTATTTAAAAACTATTAGCATGTTATGCTATACTTACTCAAGTAAACTATAAAAACCTTGTAGAAACGAGCATTAGCTATTATGAATCCATTTCTGCAATGAACACACTGCCCCCAGGGTAAATGAGCACTAAAGCTTACTACAGCTATAAATATCCTGGTTTTCACATGGCCTGATTGAAAACGATGTAGGTGTGCTTGGCATTCAACTTGGGGAAGTCATGTCAGCTCCCCTCCCTTCCTCCTCCCCGTGCTAACAATGCCGTTTGGCAGCTTTTTCATTTTATCTCACCACAGATCTTTGCCAAAACTTGAATCTGCTCCTGACAGATTAACTGCCACCATAAAAGAAGCTGGCGTTTTTCTTCCTGCGGATTCTGATTGAAAGGATAAGCTTGAATGACAATCTTCTCAAATGGCCTGGTCTTCTCTCAGGCCTGGGGTTGGGAAATGAGGACCAATACAGTTGGAAAGGCTTTAGTTAGTCAGTAACCACACTTTAAATTCAATTATTTGAACAGTACAACAGACTGTGAGACCAGATGCCCAGCTGTTTTGTAACTTGTGTTGTGACTTGCACCTGTGCAAAGTGGGCACAAAATACTTCTAATTTGGCAGTTGGGAATTAGACCCCATATTTACATTTGCTTCCTGATTCCTGACTTTATTCATTAGCCAGCATGTGGTACACGAGCTGATGAATTATTGTTTAGCTTGTTTTGAAAACACATCACTTGCAAACATACTTAAAAAAGATCTGCAATAATTAGCAGCATTTTATTTTCTATGCTAACTGCACCTTTTTGTGCCTTTTGATGTATACGTGCCTACACCAGTACATTTACGTCAAGTTAAATTTAGTCCCTTATGATTAATTTAGGGTCAAAATCAGGCTTGAGTGAACACAACTGTAAAGGCAGAGATTTCAATGGAAGTCAATATACTTATACCAGGTCTGAATTCTGCCTTTTGCCTCGAGGCACATTTCAGATTTCCAGTGCACAGAGGACATTTTAAATATTGTTTTGCATTCACGAAATAGAAGCAAGATCGCAGCTAACTCTATCCTTACGTCTTGACCAAGCTATGTTAAACTATCTTGCATTTTCTACGGATCCAAGGGCACGCGTGCAATTATATTGACGTACGGAACCTGACTGAGTACCTGAACCCTTAGCAGTGTCCGATACTGAAGATCCAGCACAGTAAGCAGGGTCCTGTCCTTACCTGCAGCAGGCATTTTGCCTCTGCCATAGAATATGAGGAAAAAGATCTCTATGTATGATATTTGGCTATTCACAGCAGAAGTCTATTTTTCTCTCAATTTCTGTATAGAGAAAAATTATCCTTCAAGTAGTTACCTAGCTGGCTGCTTCCAGTCCCTGTGCTTACAGTTCATCAGTCTTGTCCGGTATATTTTTTTCCCCACGCATTAAAAGAGCTTCTATCTGTTACCTTCAGGGGATGCTGGAATGTTGCTGTCTGTCTCTGGGATGTGGCAACTTTTTCTGGGGCCACCTTTTGTTCCATTAGGCTGGCTTCAGTGCAAGACTGCTGAAAGTCGAGGTATTCCCAAACCGCATGAGAGGGCGCTTGAGCCAGCCAGCAGCTCAGTCACCTCTGTGTGCCACCCTGCGACTCCCACTGGCCTGGGAGGCCACCTCAGCAGCAGGGCTGGAGGGCGGCAGCACGCTCCATCACCGGCCAGGACACGCAGCACGCCTGTCCGCCCTCCCAAAGCAGGGATCGACCGACCTGACACTGCCTTCCATCATCAGAAGTTTCCTCTGTGCAGAGGAATCCTCACTTAGCACTGGGCCAACACTTAGCTTAGTGAACGGGGATGAGGATCTGGCCCATCAAAACAAGCTTGACATAACCAAATGTATCTCCGTGCTTTACCCACGCTCGCGCTCATCCTTCCCATGAACATCACCCCTCTTCCTCACTTCAGGCTTTCGTTTGACACCTCTCCTACACTCCATTAGCAGCAGTCAGGGACCTGTATTTTCTGTAAAGCCTCACAAACAGCAATAGCACTGTATAAATAATAAATAACAGCAACAACAATAATATAACAAGTAGGCATCAGCTTTAACCACTCATACTATACGTGGTGTTGAGAATCCACTGCAGGATCTTAACATCAACTCTGTTGGTGCAGACAATGAAACTAACTTCAGGCTGGGGAAAGACTGATCAGAATCATTCATCTGGGTTAATATCTGTAAGCTGGGGGCCAGACCATCACTGAAATACCAGTCACAGCACCTGAGATATTGGTGCCAGAAAAATACAGAACTGCAATGACGCACGGGAGGTGAGAAAGGTATGAGGCCACTTAGACCCAAACCTCTTCTCTTGAAGTGATCTTCCACGCAAAAATTTTTTTTAAAGTGTCACACACACACAGGGAAAGCATTTGCTCACCCTAATTTACAGAACAACTAGCATCAAAGTTTTAATTACATTTTAATCTGGGAATCGAGGAAGTAAATCTGAAATATCATGAATGGGGTGAGAACCTACCCGAACTCCACTTTGTTTCAACGCGATGACTTTTGGTATACAGGTTAGTGAAGTGTAAGTATCAAGACTGCAGTTCTGCATGGGGAGAGACAAACCTTTTAGTAGTACACAAACGTGCTATTCAACGATACAGTGGTATAGCCACCGTACAATAACCATGAGCTATAACTGTATAAAGTCGCTCATATAATGCACTTTATTTCTGCTGAAAAACCTCTAAGGTCCCACCCTCATACGGGGCTTTGCCCCCACTGTCTCATGGTACGTACTGGTGCCAGAGCTGCGCCAGCTGCACTGCTTGCTGCGCGCTCCGGAGGCTGTCTCGGCATCACCTGGGAACCAACGCGCTACCTTTTGCTAGCTTTCCAACCTGACCAGGTGGGTTGGGGGAGCTCAGGAGATGAGAGAGGGCAGACACCCGTGCACCTGGGGAGAGACAGCTGCCGCATCCGAATTACGGGCAGAGGAAAAGATTTGCGCTCAATTGCATAAATTGCACTCAATTGTATAAATTCGTTACATTCTGTTCCAAAAGGTATGTAAACGTATGTATACGTTTATGTACATAGGTGTGTGTATATATACACACATGAAGTTCAATGAAAATTGTATGCTGTCTCAGTCACAGAGTACCAAAACCGGGGGGGGTGGGAGGGGGGGAGCTTTTATCATCCTCCAGGCTTTTAGCTTAGCCATTCTCCAGGGCAAAAATCACTGCTAACGTTGTATACAAGGTGACATTACTGCAAAGCCAAGGACTATAGGTGACACTCTTAAAAGTACTTGAAGGAGGTTGCTTGAAATACTTCGAAACGCACTCTGTTTTTTTGCTTTGTTTAAGTTGGGATGGACAATTGACTATTGTGGAAAGGTAGATTGCATCCACAACTCGATATTTGTAAAGCAATTTAAAGGTCACTTTAACAATTCCAGTAATAGCAACCATTACTGATTTTGCAAAGAAAACAGACATTGCAAGATAAACCAAAGTGCCCTGAAAGTAACTACCGTTCTTGCTTCTCTCTGTTCCTGAATACCCTTATCCTTGCCGTATGATCATCTTCCAGCAGCGCAGCGAGGGATGTGACCAGCATGCATTGCACCCAGTGTACTCGGTTCCTTACTTTCTCCCAGACTGCTATTATGCTTTGAGCTCACCCTGTCTAGAGTCAACAAAATTACGGCAGTTTAATTCCCTTTAATACTCATACGCAGAGGGCTATCAATACAGGAAACCCCAAAACTACTTCAGGTATTTATTAGACAGTTAAAAAATGTGTCTGAATGAGTTAGACATTTTTAAAGAGCAGGGGTTTTTGTGATTTATGGTGTGGGGTTTTTTTCCTTCAAACTGAACGCCTCACTGTAGTTCTTTGAAAAGACACTGTAATGATATTATTAGCTTTACTTTAATCCTATATAAAATAAACGTGACAAAGAATTGCTTATAGTCATCCTCTTAAATGCAGTTGGTACTTCTGACAGTGATACCTAGACTGAAAGTTTCTGCAAGTATAGTTGCATAAATATATGTCTAATTACTCAGCTTTTATATAGCCTCTGGTTTCCAGAAAGAATTAGAAATGTGACATATGATCAGGACTACAAGTATTTTTTCAAAGTTGGATTAATTAACATTATCTCAAAACCAGAAAGAACAAAGCTACCAGGTATGTGGAACATTAATCACATCACTAGTAATTAGTGCTAGACTATAGAAATAAAAAGACAAAATGAGGCCATAAGAAATAAGTCTAATCCAACTACAATTTACCAGAAATACTGTAAGAAATAGGCTTGAAACTACACAATTACATTTTTTACATGGATAGAAGGATGGGTAGGGCAAACCTGGTTGTCTGGGCCAGCACAGCAGAGTAAGAATGCTTGAGAAAAAGAACAATGAGAGATGGCAAAATTGCAATGTGTGTGATTCAAAAATGTTACGACAACACCAACATATAGGTATCAGAGGGCAGCGTACAAAGCGGCAATATACCTCCATGAAATACGTGGTAAATTTTAATCTAATTCACGCAGTCCGTAGGTTACGGGCCTTAGTACTAACAAGATCGATAACAGAGCAAAGCACTGAACAGGCCCACAGGGACCCGGGACTGGCAATCAGTGAGGTGGATGTGAAGCAATCAGTTTTCTGCTCAGAAGCTAACGGTTGAGCACCTGCAGAACAGCATTCCTTTGGGGGATCTCCCTCAGATGCACAGCTACTGCCTAGTCCACCAACACTAAGCGCTCTCACCCGCTCAGCACATAAACAGGGAACATGCTGCAGAATTTCGCTCATGGCAAAGTCCAACTACACCACAGCAAGCAGGTGCCAAGAAGAGGACAACAGACTGCATACAAAAACCACATTCATGGCTGCAACTATCCAAAACGACACCAAAAATAAACAACACAGAGAGAGCAAAATAAGCATGATGCACCAAAGCATCACGGACATATCGGCTGTCTCCCGACGCTTGCTCCTACCTCCGTCAAACATCCTGCTGCACCTTCTCTCTTGTTCGCTCTTTTAAGCTGACAGGCGTCTTGCTGACAACTGGCAGAGGGGAGCATCCTAAAAAATCTGAACTCTGGCAGACCTACAAGGAAAGTATTTTATCCTGAAGAATCAGCTTATGCCTTGTCATCCATTCTGATTTCTCACACCATTGCTTATTTTGATATGTGCACTTTCCTGTATGGTCAGGCAGGTTCTCGGTCCGAATTGCATACGGCAAGGCAATAATTAGGCACCACGAGGACAGAAGCAAGAATTCACTGCAGTGATGAGTCCTTTTTGAATTTCTCACTAGGGCACATGCATCCTGCGTATTCCTACACAACGGTCTTAACTTCAGCAAGTCCAATTACACTCAAGCGTGTGAACTGCGAACAGATTTTTTGAAGTATAAGAGAATTTTTCAGGTTCTCAAATAGTTCACAACCTGATCTCTGCAAATGTATTCCTGTGAATGAACGTTATCTGCATGCACATAAACAGATTTCAACTTAAAGAGAGATTGTAAAGGTGACTGTTTGCTGTGCATTATTCCCGTACTCCATTAGTCACCTAAGCCCTGCGCATCTGAGCGTAGCTTACCCCTGCTACTGCCTCGTGCCGTTCCCCGGGAAGCAGCGAGCCTTCTCAGCCATACACAGCGAGCGGACGGGGCTTAGGATGAGCACCTCAGCGAGGCTACTCTCTGTAGGTCAGCAATACGGAAACAGGAATAAAGCCAATTTCTTTTGCTAGTATGAGACCATCTTTTCCCTCCCTGAGATGCAAAGCTTTAATTTCCAACAAAAGTTCGGCTTTTCATCATTTAGACTCTGATTGAAGAAAGCCCCAAAATTTACTGAGCAGCAGGGGAATGATACGCTTAAACGTTTGGCTGAATCAGGGCCTCTGATTATATTTTAACACAGTTTTTTATCAAACCTAAAAAAAAAAAAAAATCCCCACATGTAAGAAAGATCTTTTCTTCACTTGTGGCTTACTGGTTTTCAGTAGATAACTGCTTGGTTCCAATAATCGTTTAAAAGAAAAAAGGCTAAGATACAATCAGTCTAAAAGCAATTAGCCAAATTATTTAATGGATTAATATAAATTACATTGTTTAATTACAAGATCAAATGAAATAATACTGGTTTCAATTAGAGCAATTCAAACCAGTGGTGAAGCAAGGAAATCAACTGATTTTTTGAATGCTGCTTTCCAACTCTCTCCAAAAAAGGTTACATTAACTACATGAAGACATAAAAATCTAAAGTAATGACAAATCACTATATGGATACTCTTGAATATAATTTTTCAGCTACTTAGCAATTTGGATTTTACTACCAAAACATGAAATAATCACAATGAGGTGCAGAGAGAGAGAGAGAGAAAGATGTAATCTCAGAACCTGATATTTTCTGGTTCCTACACAAAGACAGACCTCTTCATATACATGCTTATGTCCTTTAGCTTTAGAACTCTAAATTACTGTTGGATTTGTAACCAACCCACCTCACCAACCTTTGCTCCTGCGCTTCTTTCCCCATGCTGCATTGTCCCCCTCTTGGTGCCTTTACACAGCATAAGCGTGCTCATTTTCAAGTACTGTCCGCCAAGTCTGATATCTCGGTATCTAACTCCTTGCCTTATCCATCCTGGTGGTCATTCTTCTCCAGTTTCTATATCAATCTCCCCTCCCACCCCAACCTGCTCCTTTCTGCATTTATCTCTGTAACTGTGTTAGTTAGTGTGGCTCTTTGCATGAAAAACGCTACAAAGTGAGGTCTTTTATCAAGGTTATTCTTCACGCGGGAAATACCAAATTCCCTGCAGCCTAAACTAGCCCGGTCCAGCAAGCAGCTGCACGCTCCCGGCCCACGTGCCCCACTGGCGCTCCAGCGTGAGCTCCAGACCGCAGCGGGCTGCCACACTACCACCCCAGTACCACCCCAGTACCGCCCCAGTACCACCTGGGTGAGCTCTCCTTCCAAACGTGCTCATGCCTATACCCGCACGCCCTTTCCTGCCGCTGGTCTGCACGCCTCTTCTCCTGCCCGAATGTCACCACCACCAGCCACACGCAACCTGTGTGCCACCCCGCTGCTCTCCCAGGCCACCCAGTACAGCTGCAGCAACGAGAAGGAGCAAGGCAGGCAGCCTGGCTTCGGGGCTCTCCCCCTGCTCCTGCTCTCACCAAAGACTATCTCTGCCCTCTACGCGAGAGTACTGCTAGAGCCATCGAGACCTGAGCCACAGAAACCTCAGGATGAGCGTGACTTTGCCTGCACCCAGAACAAGGGATTCTGCATTCAGGCCGTGCAGAAAGCAGCACCTGACTGTCTGGTTAATATTTTGTGTGCCGCTTTGAAGCGCTCCGCAGAGGCCGAGTCCCTGGCCCAGCACAGCTTGCTGCCTGCCCTTTCAACATTACCGCACTGGCTGTTCCATCACAACCTGTCCTCCCACCCATCGACTAGGGATGCAAAAGAAATCCCAGCGCAACCCAGGCTAAAAATGAACGCGCCCGTCATAAGAAACAGCTTAAATCGTTACCTGCTTAATGCATTCATAGAAAGGAACAGTTACAGCACCTGAGAAATAAATATCGTGTATACATAACGAACAGCATGACCTTCACTATGGTGCTGCTTGTTGAAATTAAGGATACCGTCTCGGAAATCTGATGACATTTTCTGCCCCAACAAACTTCCAAAACAAGAGACAAAATAAAACGTGGGTAAGGAAGAAGGAGAGCAAAGAGCTGCTGTGGCCAGGCTGATGGAGACCACCAGAGCTGAGGGCAGGCTCCGACAGCCTGGCACCGACATCGCAAAGCATTCAGGCTTAACACGTTGGATTTTCCTCTACAGGTAGCAGCAACCCAGATAAGCAAAAATGGAACTCTGTATTGAGGATTTTAATTCACCAAGATGTAACAAAATGCCAAACAGCACAACACATTTTCCTACTGCTTTCCGATACTTTTCAAGAACTATCTTCCTTTAAAGCCACCATCGGTATTAGCGTAGCGGGTTGACTGCTGTGTCATTTTGGCGAGGGCTGGCACTGCAGCTAGGGTGAGCGCTGGATTCACACCTCATTTTAAAGGCATGAATGATTTTTGAATGGGTCGCAGGCACTATCAGGGGTAGTTCATCAGAACTTTGTTTCGTACAGGAAAGTTCTGGGCTTGTTCATGGGCTGGATGTGAAACGAATTCAAAAGGTGTTTAAAATGCAAATGTATCATTTGACTCCAGGAGTCAGTGGAGACATTTTTCCAGCCGGTTTGTGGCTTGAAAATTTCATATTAAGCTTGTTAAGCATATCTAAAATATAATCAATTCAGTAAAATTAAAACAAACGACCCTCATATCTAAGTATTAATTTCCCCTTTATCCAGTGCTATGTCGCTCATTACTTGGGCTTCTGTTTCGGAGGCGGGGGGGTGGGGGGGCGAGAGGGAAACCAGAAACAGAGCAAGCAGACATCTCCAGCCAGACCAAGCCAGCAGGAATCACGCTAGCCTGCCCCTGTGAATCTGTATGTTGTGCTGGTTTTGCTCCACTGTTTGTGTCCACAACAACCCAACGATGTTGCTTTACAGACATGCCTGCACAGCCAGCACCAGGAGCGTGCTGCTGCTTTCAGCTCCTGAGCTCTGCAGGCAAAAAAAATCTCAAGCTTGAGCTCACTGCAGCTCTAATTAAAAATAAAGCACGGATGACTCATTTCACTGCTTATTGTTAATGGGTAAGCTACTGGAAGAAGCCCTACCAGAGCTCCTCCTGACCGAACAAACTCATGTGCTAGGTCTAGCAGGGAGCGCGTTTTGTTGAGAGCAGGAATACTGGTCACAGGTTAACAAGGACCGTTTAGGGACCTATAGCCAGAAAAATTAATTGCAATATATTAAAACTGAGGTCTACACTGGTGGAGGGAAGGGAGAAATAAACACACACACACACAGTGTAATTACAGTAATTTCTTCTTGCATGGGAGGATATTTTCACCCACTGGTTCCAAGCCAAAGGTGAAGGGCCATTTCCACTGCAGTGAAAATGAAAGCGGTGGCAGTAGGGTTGCACAGATGTCTATTTTTGTGCCGTGCTCTACTCAAAAAGAGCAGGACTTGCTGGATCTGATATTCACTTTCACTGTAACCCTTTTATCTCTGCTGTTAAACTGGGAGGAAATTATATCCGATGCAGGTCTATGTTCCAAATATTTTACCAGTATATCACTGTGGATCCTGCTTTTGCCAACACTCCTTATTTCAGCTTCCTATCAAAAGCTGAAAAAGTTATACCATTATCAAAGCTATAAAAGCGTGGTTTTCTACTATATCTACAGTGCAGAGCTACCTGAGCCACCAGTAAGTGAGCTGCCTCATGCATCAGGAACAACACAACAGCATTAGTACAGACCTCCACATACACTACCTTCAAGTTCACCCTCTCCAGCAACTCGGGAATAGCTCTCGGGAAAGGCAACTCTACATCCGACGGTCAAGCCAGCTTATTTACTCGTAGCTTCACCATCTCTATGCTGTGCTACACCATCTGTAATACAGACCTCTATCATCACACACAACTGCAGCCTCATCATGTCTGGAATGCATATAACTACACTGGTGAAAATTTGGGGTGCCCATTTTAAGGTCTCTTTCTGTCATGATGACATTGTTAAATGAGTTTACTGTAAATAAAGTTTCCTTCATGTATCTGGTTTCTTCAGGTATTCGTTCCTCTAGAGTGGCTTGAGCGTTACACATCAAGCTCTCAGTCTTTATTTTAAAAAATCCCAAGAACAATAATCCAGTACCTGACAGTTTATCACGGTCATACTTCAATGTTATGATCTACTACTAGAGAATGCATCGGTCCATTTGTATTTTATATTCTATTTCTCATAAGGGTCTCAAAGATATTTTGGTAGCACTGTCCCTTCATAGATGGCATTGGTTGAGAGTGAAAACATTCCCAACATGATCAAGAGTTAGAGAGTGGGCTAACTATAGCAGACCCTATTGTATTAACAGGACAAGACTTGTTTTAAGTTCAATGGAGAAAAGATACTTTTGAATTGGAGAAGTTAAAGGGTGTTGCATTACCTAGGCACAATAGAATAAGTTAATGATGAAGTTTCAGTTTTAACTTGGAAACTGCTGGTTTTTGTAGGCTCCAGCCTGTCACTAATAGGTATATTTTAACGAGATACACGGGGATTTAGGGGAACAACTCCCATTAATGTTAATGGGATTCACACAGCTAAATCCCTGTGCTGGAAATATTTCTTCTGATGTGTCTTTAATATAGCCTTTGTGTGTGCGTGTCTAGTTAATGGTTAAATGTATAAATAGGAACATTACACTTCCAAGTGTTACTGTTTCATTCCACAATATGTGATTAAAATGGAAGTAAAATACGGGTCCTGGAAGAGTCATTCTTTGACAGCAGTGAGTAAATCTGCTCTGAAGGTTTGGCAGGAATGGGGACATCACATCAGTCGCACACCTGCGGGCTCACGAGAGCGAGGTCTGCATCCCCTATACCCTTTGCTGTGTCTTAAGGCAGGGTGACTTTGCTACGGTCACTGCTCGACTTCCAACAGGATCCCTGGCAAAGGAGGGCTATTGAAAATCTGGTCAATGGTACCTGGGAGCAATGCATATCGAACTGCTGAGAAAAGCTGCTAAGTGTCTGTACGCCCTGCTGATCCGGCGCTGAGCAGCTGCGGGCTCCTTGCGTAGCTATCTATGCGGAAGGTGGATTGCTACTGGGAGAAAGCTAGGCCAGTACACTGGAGAGCTAGTGTACGTGCACATGGCTACTACAGCAGCAGTAAATGAATTGCAACAGCTCTGTAAAGAGTTTTCTGAATAAAAGAGAGAGTTTAATTTTAGAAACATGAAGTACTCTCATATTATTACCCACCAGGTGGTAGGCGATACATGCAGGAAGCAGCCGACCTAAAAGAGACACTGCAAGAAAAGAAGCATGATTATCTGAGGGGCCAAGCAGCACCTTGAAACAGAGCAAACAGACTGCATCAAAAGGAGTGACCACCAGGATGCTGGGTTTTCAGAAGTAAACCTGAGGGCACAGCAGAACTGAGACTTGAATCGGTACAGAGAGCTGAACAGTGAGGGATGAAAAGGAAAACAAAGTTAAAACTTTTTTTTCCTCACCATTTCATCAGTGGAAAAGAATTAGGAGCAAGTAAAACTCAGGTGTCAAAAATAACATCTAAAACTCTGGAACACGAGATAGACGTATGTGATGAGAAGCATCAGCCAAAATAGAATGAGGCTATGCAGAGGAGATAGGGCTTACCCATGAAAAAAGCACAAATTTTACACTTAGAGCTGAAAGCAGTAGTGTGCATGTGTAATCTTGGAGACCTATACGATCTTCTAGATAGCGAGTGGTTTAAGAGCAGGCTATGTCTTTTGAGCTTATAAGAAAGATTCACAGGGAAGACAAGTGTTAGCCTAGAGAAACATGCCTCCAGACGACAAGGACAGCTGACCAGGCCCCCAGAAATGCAAAGCAATAACAAGTACTAGAGCATAAGGAGGATGTAGTTTCTAGGAGATATAAGGACCAAGAAACACAGGGTCCATGACCTAAGACATAGCATACGGAAAGCAAAAGAAAGACAGTGTCTGCCCATGGTGAATGTGGAAAACAGAACTCTGTGTCCCAATGACAGAGGCATCCCAGGAAGAAAAAGTAAAGTAAATGTACGTGCACTGATTACGGTTACAGAGACTTCCAATGAGAATTAAGACATCTACTGAGGCCTGTAGCACTTTTTGAAAAAAAATACTAGGGTATGTGATCTCAAGAAAACGCTATTGGCCATGCTGCTGCCCTGTGACTATGACGTGATCAGTGACCAACTTGCTTTCATCTGCGCGAAGCCAGTGGTAATTTAATTCCTGAAGCACTGATAAGCATCAGTCTTGAGACTAAACAACGGGGCCAACAGAAGAACATTCACCTGCATACAGAGAAGTCAAAGAAAAGAAATAGTATCTCTGTTTGAGAGAGACTTCTGTCCCACTTGTGAACATGGGACTATCAAACAATGCCCAGGCTGAAAGACGTGAGAGGCGTTTGGTCGTTTATAGAGAGGTCCATCTCTCTCTCAGGCTCTCTGCATGCCTCTCTGAAGCAGGTGCCCTCCTGTTACATCCAGAGAATTAAAAATGTAAACTGAATCTAGACTGAGAGAATGTTTTTATCACTATTTGTGCAGCAACTAGCAGCAGCATCAGTCCTGAGAGATGCCTCTGATGGTTGGTGCGAAACAAACAAGTCAATAATTAAATAATGTTTTAAAAGAAATCAGGTACCTACTGCCCAAAAAGTTTGCCATCATCCCTCTAATCTGTCTTTTAGTGCTGAATGTGAGGAAAGAAAAGGTCACTCTTCGTGGCTGTAAACCCAGCAGAGAGGCGCTGAAGCCTAGACCTGCCGTACCACCCAGGTAAGCGACCCAGCTACCGGAGATAATGTTCCCCCCGCACCACTGGTGAGGTACTATTCTGCATAATTTATTAAATGTGAACTGAGTAAGGAAATAAGTTACTCTACAGCCTGATGATTAGGGCAGTGACATGGAAAGAGAAAGACACGTGTTAAATTCCTGACTTGAAACACAGCCATTTAACCTGCAGCTCCCGCACGCTGGCGGGGCGTGCGAGCCACCAGCCTGTCCTGTGGGAGCAGTAATTGCTGTAGCACCTTGCTGGTGTTACCTCCCAACGTTTTAGCAGTATTACTGGAGTAGCAATGTCCTCCAGAAGCCTAAATTTACCTTGATAACGCATGCTCTTTGTACAAAGATTTACAAAGATTTTAAATGGATTCAGACCTGTCTAAAACAATCACCAAAGTGAAGTTATTTTGATCACTCAAAGTAAAAAAGATTCCCTTTTGTTTTACTTTGCCGGTTCCTTCTGCAAACTTCAATTTTGATTTGAGTGCTGTACTCATTTTGATAACAGATCACTCTTCCAGTTTCATATCTCGCTGCCAAATGGGACTCACCTGTTATCTCTGATTGCAGGCAATTCAAACTTAAAGCAAGCCTGTCTATCAACTACTGTTTTAACAGCTGATTAATTAGGGCTACAGGGATCCCATGGAGGGCTTTATCTGAAGAGCGGCTCAACCATTAGTAGAAGAAACTTCCTTGTACACTCCTAGCTCAGATAACAAAGTAAGATAATAGTTCACAATCCTCCTCCAGCTAATACAAATAGAGGCACTCCCTCTTATCCTAACACACGAGTCAAACAAATCCCCATGATATAGTACTGTAGTGCTGAATTCTCCCATGTTTCTGAAAATGAATATCAGAAAACAGACACCTAAATGACACAGTGTTAACCAAAAGCGTTATTATCAAGGATTGATTGCCTGCCTCTCTTCCTTTTCCCTTCTTTCTTTTTCTTCTCCCTCTCTTTTATTTTTTTTTTTTTTAAACTAACATTCAACATAGCCAGTCCCTAAAGAAATATGAGGATGCACTGTGGCCCTGCACCCATTCTAGGCTCCCACTGCCAAATAATGAATTCTGTCTTTGCCTTGCAAATACTTTAACTCGCTCCTTAATGTTCTTTCAGATGATGATTGGTGATCCAGACCGTAAGAAATTCACCATCCTTTCAGTGTTTATTCCTCCGACTTAAATGAATTCCATCCGCATTCTGCCGAACTGCCCTTATCTTTTCCTGTGACCTTGGAACCCCTGCAGACCTCTGCAAGGCAGGGCCATACGTACAACGCAGCGATATCCAGAACTCACTTGGCAAGGCAGCGTTACAGTATGCTCTTGAAGCCGAAACACCAGTTGCCTCCAACAGTGATTAAACAAATTCATGTGAAGAAAGGCCTATCAAGTATTAATGACATGCAGATCAATGGCAACCTGCATCTCGGGAATTCTTTAAATCCTTGGTTTCCAGAATGTGGCTTCCCTAAGAATCCACTTCTGGCCATCCTCACGGAAGGCAATATCAGGGAAGATGGGCTTTTTGTCTGGCTCAGAAGGGCTGGGTTTATATCAAGGGCCTGATCCAAAGACCACTGACATTAATGGGAACTCTTCTACCGATTCCAAAGGACTGGAAAACAGACTCTTAGAGAGCACTCAGCATCCTGCTGCTCCCTATAGGGGCTTTACTTCTAGTTTAAAAAAAGCCAAACCAAAACCAACCCCTGCCTCCTCCCCCCTGCAAAAAAATGCCAACCAAAATCCAAAAACCAAGAAACAAAAAGCCCGTGACCTGCGCTTAACTGAATCCACCCAATGCATTTGCAGATGTCACTCATTCTGTGGTCAGGTAGGTAGGCATTTTACAGGCATCTGCAGGCGAGAGAAGGCACCAGAGGACTTGAAAGGCACTGCGCCCTTCACCCAAACTCCTGAACAGAGGTTAACATAGCAGCAGGTCCTTGTCAACAGGAAGGTATTGCTATGTCGTAAGGAAAGGACAGTCAAGGGACGTATTTCCTGCAGAAGTCAATTTTGCAGCAGAGAACTGAACAGAAAAGAGAAGGAACAAATGGATCCATGTCCTTGATCAGACATCTGCTTTTTTGAAAGTTGTGTGTACTGAATGTCAGGACTTTTGGTCTATTTCATGCATATTTTACCAACTAAATAAATGCCATATTAATCTTTTTAAAACAACCTTGCAATATCAGGCTGTTTGTATGATTTTCAAGGAGAAAATTGGAGATTTTAGTGCTCGATTCACGTATGTTACTGGAGACATTACAAGTTGAAGCGAGTGCAGAAATGCCAGCAAGGCTAAGAGGAAGGTGGAGAGTTCAGAGCTCAGTCTCAGACGCCCAATATACCACCACTGTGATTCACTTGTGCCTTTCACAAGCACAGCTTTTTGCCCCACATACAACAACGATGAATAAAGCACCAGCCAGATCCAGAGAGCCTACTTTCTGCCTAAAATCCTGCCCAGGTGTTCCCCTCAGCTAGGCACCCCGGCCTAGAGGGGCTCAGCAGGGAACACTACGCTCGCAGGGTACCGGTACCATTTGCATTACTGTTTCCACAGATCCCATAGGGCCAAATCCTCTCCTCATGGGTCAGCACAAACGTAACCTGGATCATCCTCCAGAAAGCGCACTGCGATTGAAATGGTATTTTAAGTGATCTGTAACCATTATACACTTTTGTAAAAGACTGAGGTTCAGCTGGACAAAAATGCATTTCCTTCGTCTTTTTCAAGGGAAAAGGCCTCGCATATATTTTAGCGCTTTGGAGAACTCCTTTCCCCAGAATCTGTGCCAGGGACTAATGACATATGGTATCTCTCCTAGATTTTCAAGTTGAAAAGAGAAGGAGAAGACCCCTTTCATTACAGCATAATAGCATGCTTGCAATAGTTCAATAGCTATAATGAAACATGACAACCCAGATCTGCTTCCAGTGATGTCTCGAGCCAATGTCCGAATTGCACACTTCTGAACACGTGTCAAGTCACAACTAAATGCAAAATTCCTATACATTTGGGGGGAAAAAAATAATCTTAATTTTCATATTTTGCAGTGATCAGCCATTTTCAAATCATCGGTTTTCAGAAAACGTTGTAAATTGTTACTTTTTCTAAAAGAAATTTATTTTTTCCGTATTATCTTGGGATGCTTAAAAACATTTCCCTGAGCCCTGGCCCTGTAATCTGTGGCAGTGATCATTATATTTAAACAAAGAGCAAAACATACAGTCACAGATGAAGGGGGGAAAGGGGGGGGGGGGGGGAATAAAAAGATAAGAAAGAAAGAGCACTGTGCATTTGTCTCCTCTCCAGCTGTAGGAAGTCTGAGTTCAGGTCTGGATGCTGAAGCCCCTCCTTAGCTGTGCTGCTTCGACATTTAAAATGCGAATATATATGGTACACTACAGTTTAAAAGTATACACGTGTATCAGATACCGAAATGCAAATCTGGATCCTGTTCTCAGTATCCTAAATTTAGATCCTGTTTGCCCAGCTGCCATGGCTACACGAATCTATAACACTTTATACCAGCCAAGGCTTTTGACTCTGGGTTACTAGTGCGTTTTATGCAGAACCATTTGCCTTGATATTTAAATATAATGACCTAGGCCAATCAAAAGTCATAAAATTTTCTTACTACTCACAAGAGCTAGAAAAGTCCTGTGGCATCTTCACGACTGATTCTTTAAGGCTAATGTCCATGTGGAAACTACAAAGGTGAAAAATTTACCACTTTTATTAAATGAAAACTCAGACTGTCATGCTAACACATGACTCCAGAAGTTATGACTTGAAGAGAAGCACTACGTATTTCTACAAACTCGGAGAGAAAAATACCCACAGCTGATGATACTGACTGCGCACCCACTGCAGACCTCTCACAGGCAAAAATCTGACTCGAGCCTCATGCAGACAGATGAGAGGGATCCTGCGGAAACAGAGCAGGGTTGTATCTGATGAAACACAAAGTGAACTCTTTCAGATTGGCTCCTAAAACACTGGGCTGAAGCCCAGACTTTGATGCTTCCTGGTGAAGAAGTGAAAATACTAAAAAAACAAACAAACAACCCCCCTATAGATTAGTAGGACTGCTGTAAGTTAACCCATTTCAAATTGCTTGTAAGCGACGGGGTTCTTCCATGTTCCAAGCAAACTGTACACACACCGTGGACAGAGTCCAAACTCAACCATTTGCCAGCATTCATCTTCACTGTTAACTTTAGTTAACGAAACAAAGGCTTCATCTAGTATTTCTCAAAAGTTGATTTTTCTTTAAAAAAAAAAAAAATTCTCTTTGCCCTCACTTTTCCCTCTCTCCACTAAAACACTCAAACATTCTTAACGCTCCTGTGGTGGCACTAATAGGATTCCATTATCTGACACAT
This sequence comes from Nipponia nippon, assembly GCF_047370975.1. Classification (NCBI taxonomy): domain Eukaryota; kingdom Metazoa; phylum Chordata; class Aves; order Pelecaniformes; family Threskiornithidae; genus Nipponia; species Nipponia nippon. The sequence continues at coordinate 695,607 of NW_028262391.1, forward strand.
AGTGAGTCATCCCCGAGAAACAGAAAGCCTTGCTTCCCTGGGCAGGAGTCAAGTATCCGCTCCTTTGTAAGGTCTCGGCAAAAAGGTCTCTGTTCAACTTAATTCCTCTCTTTACCGCCATGTTATAAAAATAGGCGTGCTTGAAAATAAGTAAATAAATTGAGGTTGCACAAAAAGTCAACAAAAGTCACATAAACAGAAAATATATAGCTGGTTGCATTTTTCATTGCAAAGTCAACACCAGTTGGTCAAAGGTCAAAGGACTGTAGTAATTTTTTCAATCATACTAGCATATACTTTGATATCGTTCTAGGCCAGGATCTGTGATTTGAGTCTAAAATGGAGAGTGCCTTGGACAATTTGGCTTTGCACTTACACTTTAAAATTTGCTTAAAGCTGAACACAAAAAGTGAAATTAGAGAAGAACTATTCAATTTAGAAATAACTTGCACAAAGCCACTGAAATGGAAGCTCTGGAAAATGCAAACAAACTACATACAGTTTTAACTACTATTGTACTAATAGGGACAAATTCTGATTTCAGTGACTTGGGTCCATCTGCTTTGATCTCTGCAAGGGCTGCACGCATCTTCCTAAGAATGGTCTCAGTAATTATATGTTAGTTGTGAGCAAAACGAGTCGCAGTGAAAACAAACACCTGCGCTGGTCTCAATTGATGGCTCACACATTCAAATGTATTTCACATCTCTCAGTTCGGATTTTAACCTTCCTGCAAATTTGGAGTGATACTGCTGAAGACAATGAGGATTTCTATTGTTGTAGTGAAGGACAGAGTCTGTCCATAGAGATTTTTTTTTAATAAAATCTTCAAACACCCATTTTAAGTGAATTTCACAAAGTCTTTACTCAAAAATGAGCTGTTCGCTAACTGAAAGTAACAACCAAAAAGAAAAGTTAAGGGATTAAAAAAAAAAAAAAAAAAGGTTAAAACTGTAGGGACTGGGATATTTAATCATTGATAACACTGACTGAATTGTAAAGAGGCTCAAAAGAAGGTGTATGTGAATGGAGATGTCAGATTAGCTTTCCTACTGGTTGGGATTTCAATAACCGACAGTAGATAAGATACAATTAGTATTCATATATTGAGGCCAGAGATTTGGAACCAGTTTTCAAAGTATTGTCTAGCCTTGAAAAAGTTTGAGCTGCTTTATTACATTTTTACAAAATATATATTTTAATAAAATGCACTTTACTTCAGGAGAGAAGAAAAATGTTGGATGCTTGTCTTAATGTTTCAACCACCAGCAAACCAGCTGAGAAGCAAACGATGTTTGAGAGTCCTGGAAACCGCATGACCGATCTGTCAAGACTTCCACTGTACTTGAAAGGTCCATGGGTCACAACCGCAGGAAGTCACGTTTTGAGACCCAGCTATGAAGCTATTCGAATGGCCCCGAGGTATATCCCACATCAAATGGCTGACCTCCTGCACTTGCGTACTGCAGGTCAGCTTACACTTTTTAGCCAGCGGCCCTTGCCGATTCCCTCTCGGAACACCCCGGAACAAAGAAACACACTCTCAACTTTCTGGGAAGTCTCCCTGGGTTACCTAGAACTCGGCGCGGCAGAACGAGCGCAGCAGCGCTCTTGCAAACAAGTCCACCTCTTTCAAACGGAGGCAATGACGCGGTGCATGCAAACGCAGACTGCTTCCCATCCAAGTTTTTCAAGCCCGGTGAAAACAATTTCTCCAAATGGAGCTTCTGGCCACCTTTAATAACTCCTGTCCCAAACCTTTGCATTGTAAAAGTACTTCAGATTATTTGGCTTTGCAGAGGTAAAATGATGACTTGCATAAATAAATGTTTCTAAAACGCTCTCGGGTCACCCTTTAGTCCTCTGCTGCTAAACTGGACTTACCAGCAGAACTAGCAGTAACACAGCCAGCTTTCTATGGATAAACAACCCAGTATGCAAAAATTCTGATAAAACAGAAGACTCTGCCACTATATGTCACATACCCCACACAGTTAATCAATTAGATGTAGTTATCTTTATTCAAACATTAGAGCTGCATTTACTTTTCAGATTTTTATTTTTTTGCATGAGATGGTGTAATCTATCTCTAATATATTAAAGCTTCACAGTTTAGGATTCCCATTTTAGGGCCATCTAGCCTCCTGCCTAAGTCGGGTTGAAAAAAAAAGGCAGACAATAACAGACAGAAATGTACCTACAGAGGCATTATCAACAAGGGGCGGGGGGACGGACCCAGCCCAAAACACCAGAGCACCTGTAAACACCAAGTTGGCATTCAGGCAAAACTCTTTGATTGGGCTTTAAAACACTGCCGCAGAAGTAGAAAGAAGACCAATACATAAGAAAATTATTTGGATCTAATTTTCATTTCATCTATTCTGTATGAAAAACAGGTCAATTACTACAGAATTACAAAGACACTACAGCATGAAAAAACTGGGCTTTCCTCTATTTCATGTAAATGGACTGATTTGAGGATAAATTGCATTGTCTGTGACTTTACATTTCTTTTTCTCTTACATAGGACATGTTTGCATCAAGCAGTTATGAACTGACCGAATCTCTCTGCTCTGGCTCTTAGCAAGGACAAGTACAGAGCAACCACCGCTCCCGAGGCAGACAGATAGATGTAACTGGATTCTCGGTGAAGAGAAGAATCCCACAGAGTTTTTTGCATTTTATCCCATGGGAAACCAAACTTTTAAGTTCACTTTTCAACTGTAAATTTTTCAATTTGGGATTTGTGTTTTGTTTTTTCTTTCTCCAAATATCAAAAAAGTTCTTGCAGTTCACTTTAGCAGACCCTGGTTCTCCAGCTCTCCTGGGCTGCTTCCAACCTCAGGGACCACAAAGCCCCTTCAGAAAAGACACGGTAACTGAGTTAAGGGATGACCTTAGCCACCTCTGAAGCTCATCGTCTCGGCAGGGGGAAAAAGCACAAACTTCTAGAAGAGCAAAATAGAGCACTGCACAGGACCTTCAGGCTCACAGTAAAGAAACACACGTGTCAAATACAGATAAGCAGAAGTTAGAGAAACCCTGCAAGTTGAGTCCAAGCACTGGGAAGTCCCATTCAAGTCACTGATCCATTGCTATCATTTGCTTGGAAAGTGTTTGCTTTCCAAATGCTGCTTGAAAACATCATGTTTTTACCTTCTAAGGCTGAAATCCTGTGAAAACAATTACTTGGGAAACAAACCTACAAACGTGCCGATAACGTTAGTGGCACTACACTGCCGTCCGTAGCACCTCGTCGCGGATGGGAGACCGCACCAGGCAGCCATGGCTGCGCAGCCCACGGCTCAACTCCCAGCCAAAGCCGTGCGATTCCTGCCGTGGGGAGATCCCCGCGGTGAGCAACCAGGGAACCACACCACTGAAAACTGCTTGCATGTATCAAAAGAGAAAATCTCGTTCTGGTTATTTCAAACTGGCTAAAAAAAAAAAAATAATAATAATAAAAAAATCAGCCTGCACTCACACCCAGGAAAAAGAACTGAAAAGAACTCTCTGTATGCGTGTACACACACACACGTTAGCTATTAAAAATATGGGTGTGCTTAGCAGTTGAATAGCCCTCTTCTATTTGGAGTATTTTTTAAATACAATTCCCAAAGCTTAGTCCACATCATTAATGCCATGAAAAGTGAGGCTACTGTGTGGCTTCAAAGCATAATCTTTTTGCAGAAGAGTAGACATCTGCCGCATTCATTTTGCTGCAGAGGTTTTTATAGAAAGAAATTAAATAGGAGAGAGGCATGTAGGGGGAAGGGGTTTTTTTTTAATGTACAGGAAAGAGTTCTGCCCTCATGTTAATATAATAGCAATCAGTAAAAGAGCGCCGGGACAGGCAAGCTAGGCTTTGCTCTCCACTTCGTTGGGTCAGAGTAGCTTATTCAGGAGAGCCGTCTTGGTGCTGTGGCCAGCCTGCAGCCCTGGGAACCAGCACTCTGCTCCTCTCTCAGTTCCTCTGTGCCTGACTTCGGTGAAAGAGTCTGGTTAGAGACAGCTATTAACTAAAAACCTTTTTATTAACTAGTTCCATACAGGCAGAAGTGGACCTGAGAGCAATCACACGCAGAGGGAGGCTGGTGATCCGAGCAGGACACTACGCCACAGCTAAGGGGTTGCAAAGAGCAGTCACTGTTTTGCCTGCTTCCTCAACAGCCAAGGCAAGGCACACAACGTCGGCCTCACCCTTCCTCCTCTACGCTGGGGCCTGTCGCCCCCTCCTTAGACCGCCAGGCCTTCAGGGCCGGCTGTTCACCACCCCGTGCTGGCACAGGGCCTGGGGAGGGCTCGGCGGGAGCGCCCCACCGCAGCTACACCACCACAGCTCCACGACTGTAACGGGAGCGCAGGGCCTCATCCCCCTGCTCTGCTGCCATTGAAGTCACCTCCTGTCGATGTCACTAGGATTTTAATGCTAAGGATGTAGCTGTTACTTAGCCAAGGCAGATATATGCTTATCAAAGTGTCTGAGCTACTGTGCTTAGAGCCACTGACAGACTTCTATTGTTCTGCTGCTTACGAACCGCAAAGCAGGAGGGAAGACACTGCAGCTGCCCATGCATAAAAGGGGATTTTCTCAGGGATACACCGATGGGACATTCTTCCATTGCTTTTCCCCACAGATCATTTGTCACTCGGCTCTATTACGCAACTCTGCAGTAGCTGTGGTTTCCAAAAACAACATTCCAGGAGACTGCATCGCCCTGGACAAGAAAGCCCTGAAATTCAGTGCAGGAACACAAGAAGGTGACGATTATTGATTTCAGAGTCATGTAATATAATCAGAGGTCTGGAAAACATGTGAGAAGGTAGAACTGAGGTTGCTTTTCGAGAGAGGACATGAATACAGAAGATTGCCTTCAAATGCATTTGAAGCTGCTGCAGACCAGGAAAGGACGGTCTGTTCTCCGTGCCAGGGCAGACAGAGCAGGTAGTAAAGGCAGCAGCAGCAAGGAAAGAGCCAGGTTAAACCTTGGGGAGCAAACCCTGCTGGTGAGACCAGCGAAGTACTGACCCAGATTGCCTGGGTGCTGTGGAGCTTCCACTACAACAGGGCTTCAAGAAGAGCATGGATAAACAACAGCTAGGAACGACGTAAATACGTGTCGTGGTTTAACCTCAGCCAGCGACTAAGCCCTACACAGCCACTCTCTCCCCCATCCCCTCCCAGTGGAATGGGGGAGAGAATCAGAAGGGCAAAATAAAGAAAACTTGTGGGTTGGGATAAAAACAGTTTAATAATTGAAGTAAAATAATAATAATACTAATAATACTAATAATAATGATGTCATGAAAAGGAAAACAACAACAACGAAGAGAGGAACAAAACCCAGGAAAGACAAGTGATGCAACCGCTCACCACCTGGTGACCGATGCCCAGCCCATCCCCAAGCAGCGGTCCCCCCCCTCCCAGCCAGCTCCCCCCAGTTCCTATACTGGGCACGACGCCACAGGGTATGGAATAGCCCTTGGGCCGGTCTGGGTCAGCCCCCCCGGCTGTGCCCCCTCCCAGCTCCTTGTGCACCGGGCAGGGCATGGGGAGCTGGAAAGCCCTTGACCGGTGTAAGCACTGCTCAGCAACAACTGAAACATCAGGGTGTTACCGACATTATTCCCATCCTAAACCCAAACCACAGCACTGTGCCAGCTACTGGGAAGAGAATTAACTCTACCCCAGCCAAAACCAGGACAATACAGTTGCCTCCTTTGAGGCTGATGGACAGACCAGCTGTCTTCAACATACTAATGCTACTACACAAAATCATCACACCTTCGATTCACCTCCTTGCTTGCTTTCCGTTCCCTCACTTCTTTTGCTTACCCCAAGTACCTTACCCAAGACTCCCTAGGCTCACAAATAAACACTGCTAACCTGGAGAAATTTAACCTATTGCAACCACCTGGGTCTCAGGGAAAGCAAGATACAAAACTTTTAGTTGCTTCGAATGTTTTGATGTTAGCACGGTACTCTTCAGAATAACTCATTCCAGGAGAAAGATATTTGCCAGCATGCTGTGACTATGATTTCTATACAGCAATCAATCCCTTGGATTATTTTGCCTCCTTGAGAACAATTGCAGCTCAATCATTTACCAGACAATAGATGATGTAATTCCTCTTAAATCAACAAGAAGATGGTGAGATTCAGAGTCAGCTTCAACCTGACTGAAAATGTTTTAGAGGCACAAAACTGACAGTACAAATACTCTGAGTCCAGAAAGTTGAGGTGGAGACCAATGAACGAGAAAAAAAAAAAAAACAACCAAAAATAACCGAGCTGCAGAAGTTACTCCTCCTTACAACACAACCACTGCTCCAGCTCTAATAAGGCAAAATGATAAGCTGAAGTATACCACTACCAGGAAAATATTACCCCAAAGTTAAGAATATTTCTCAAATTAACCAATATTGCCCTCAAAAGAAAAAAAAAAAATAGTAGATATTTTTATTCCAGGTAAGTATTGCATTTCTTTACCATCCTGCCTCTACAATAAGGCTCATATTTCCAGATCTTTTACTATGACTTACAGACAGATTTTCAAAACAGCTGTGTGCTAGTTAAGTAGGATGAGGGATACTGAAAAGCTGGTGCTTATTATGGGATGTTTAAATTACAAATTTTTTAATTAGAAAAAAAGGGGATGTGCTCTTATATTAGAAAGCTCTCAGACAGACACAAGGGAGCATTGGCGTCCATCGCTCTGCTTTGCTATCGCCCTCTGTGTTAAAGTCTCTAGTGCCTGCTCTGGAGTAAGATGCACCCCACATTTTTAGTCTTCCAGCAACATCGCTTTAATTTTCATTTTAATCTTTTGCAGCAAAACAAAAACTGCATCTTATTGTAAGTAATATAATTTATTTATACTTGATATCATTTGAAAAAGTGATGACACACCAACAGCTCAAGCATGAAGCATTTTTAATTCTTCAGATGAAGTGACAGATGATTATCAAATAACATTTACTTAATATTTAAATATTATCTAAAAAAAAAAAAACCTGTTCCTTTTAAAATGCATATGAAACAAACAAAAGAAAATTCTTTATTCTCTCTATTTTCTGTAGCCTTCCTCGGTTTGGAGGATAGCCAGGGTGACAGGCCACATAGTCACAGAAGCTTGAGCAATCCGTCCATCCCATTGTGTGAAACATTTTCTGCGACATATTGCTTGTTTCTTGCCAAGATTCTTACCAGTCACTGTTTTCATCACTTGCCTTGTGTTTATCCATCTCCTAAGTCTTTACTCTCCCTGACAAGCCCTTTCTTGCCCAATGATTTGCCTTTTTTCCCCCCACCTGGTACCATCTACAAGCGATAACAATTTTCTAAACATCCAATAATTTGGGCTTTAATTACTCAATCTGCTTTTAAACATTTGCAGTTTGCTCAGGTGCCCCCCAAAAATTCAAACATCTAGTACAGTAATTCTGAAATTAGACATCACTACTCAAATGGGGTCACCCACAGGATGAAAACATAATTGGAAAAGAAAGAAGAAAAAACATGGTAAAAGTCTAAAACGGCATGAAAAGTAGGAAAGTCTGGAAAGTGCCCGTGTACCATAATCCCCATGTTCAAACATAATCCACATGGCGAAAAACCCCGTATCCTCATTTTCAAGTTGTGTGTTGGGCTTTTTTTTCTGAAGTCTGACATAGGTCTGATAAAATGAAACATTTTCAGTAGAATCCAAAAAGTTCTTCTGAGGCCGTTAGAGTCTATTCAGACTTTTGGCATACTCCCCAGTTCTGTCAGACCTCTCGTGTATCCACAAAGATTTTGCAAAGTTCACTTGTTGGTTACAGAATATAGCAATCATGCTGCTGCTTCAGTGGCATCACAGTAAGAACAGATTGCGGGGTTTTGTTTTTGCAGAGCAGGACTGGGTGGGGAGTAGATTTTTGTTAATAGAAGGTTTTGGCTGGGAGCCTTTTGTTTTGGCTTTTTTCCAGCAGAAAAATGCCATTTGGCATCTGAGAACAGGGTTTCTCTTTACCAATTCGGCTCCTCCCATAAGTAAGTATAAACCATAATTGTTTTACTTCCAAATAAGTTCCAAGGAATTTTTCTCCTCCGCCAATGAGCTGGAGATGACAGCACATGTGAATGTAGGGAATTCAATCTACTGGAGATGTTGTTTGTTTTATCCAATTTGTAGTTGAAAATTGAATTAATATGTGGGTGCTAAAATACATTTTTTAATGCAAATATTCATCCTCTAAGAAAAAGGAGATATTTAATACCCTTTTTATGTGGTAGAATTATGAGATTTTGGCTACAGAACAAGCAATTTTTGAAGCTCCACAGATTCCAGAATTGTCTATCTCAATAACGTCAAAGAGACAGGATGGCACTATCTTCCCTTTACATCAGTCCACGTGGCTAGAATAATTCACAGGTTAGGTGATAAATAAAATATTTATTTTAATATCCATCTATTATTAAAATCACCCCCTTTCAGAATAAAAATGCAAATTAATTTCCAATTTAAGTAAACACTTCCTTTGATCTCCATACAGACAGTGCCTGTTGTCTGGACTGAGAATTAACATAATCTAAGTGTAGGAATAACACTTTTAACTTGCCTTTTTGCAAAATAAAACATAGTTGGAGAGGATTGGGATTTTTTTCTTCAGTATAGTGTGGTTTTGTCTGTAAAAATCCACTGAATAAGTATCATCACTTATCTGTAACCAGGTTACAGATGTAGCCATCTATAAAAACCCCAGAAACCTAAGGAACAAAACCAAAAATAATCCTCCCCTCTCCCCCAAAATCCATGAAAAAACCTGGGGTAAAAAAAGAAATTAAACACTTTATTAAAACATTTTCTCTCATAATGAATAGGGAAAGACTGCTTAGAGAAATATTCAAAATTATATTACTTCTGCTACACTTCATCTTTAAAATGTTCTCTCTGACTGATTAAGTTCCTGTGACAGAAATGCTTATTTCAACACTCACTGTATCAGACGAGAAATTCCTACGTATGGTGAACCTGCATCTTTTATAATAAAGTCAGTAGCGGACCTTAATACTGTGCCGCTACTAAAAACGTAGCAATTGCACATTAAAAGGTCGTGCTCATTTTCTAAGCTTTCCCTGTAGAAAACATGCATTTCCACTGTATCTGCACTGTAACTTTAGGGCTGCATTCACTACAATTTTCTGAGCTGTGTGGATATAATCTTCCTTTTTGTTTACTTGTGAACAATATTAATGCTTTCTATTTTCAGCACTTTACTTTCTTCCTATTCTGAAGATATGTCAACAGGCAAAAAAGTACACTCAGTACTTGAATATGTAATGCGGCTTCATCTTTAACTCTAGGCATATTTGTCAGTATTCAGAGGTTAAGAATTTATACTTCCTTCATAAATATACCACCAGTATTTTCTGTATGCTAACTAAATTACACGTGGTACATTTCTCACTTTAAAGTAGAAAATAAAATTTAGTATCAACAAGAGTATGGGTATTGCAAATATTTTCCAGCCACTTGATTCTTTCCCCATATATTTTCCGTGCCCTGAAGGACCCCAAAATTTGGTACTGCTAAACCAGGTAATCCCAGAAACGTTGAAAGATCAGTCTGATAAAGAATAGCTATTGTAGCATGCAAAGAATACTGAAGCCTGTTAGCGTGATAGTTAGTTGCATCGCCCTCTCTCTATAAGCCTGAAAATATTTCACACAAGCCAAGTTAAAAGTTTCCATTAATCACTGTCAGCAGCAGAAACCAATTCCCATGACACACCATTAATTTATGCAATGTACCCCACTTTCTTCAGGAATGTGGCACTTCATGACATGAGACGGAAAAAACCGACTAATTCAAGCTCTGAGGTTTTTGCTTTACTCCTTTACAACGCCACTATTTCCCTACTAGCAATATAATCCATAACGCAGAAATGCCAGCCGCCTTTGGTTTGGCAAGGTCCCCATCTTTACTAGACCTTTATCAAACAGTATTACAACAAGTTGAACTCTTGGCAACATCTTTTGGAACTCTTGGGAATTTTAGCACTTCCCAATCAAAGGGTCCAGATAACTGACACACCATAATGCTTCAGGGCTATTTCTTGAACTGTGATACCTCACAGAACATGATACTGGCATTTGGTCACAATGTCTTTTTTTGATATTTAAGATTGACACTTGCTGCAATTACCCTTTCTGCAAGATTCTGCTCCAGAGATGCGCAGCCTCTCAAATTACTGACAGCCCTGCCACAAACCTGACTTTGTTCTCTTAACCAACTACTCCCCATGGCATTTCATTAAAGGGATATTTTGACTGAAAGCAGTCCTGCCAAATACCTTTCTACTCACAAATTGGTTTGTCATTCCACTTCTGGCTGTCTTTGCTGAGTGACATGCAGATTTGGAGGTAATCCAATTAACAAGGGGAGCAATTAATATCACAAACTACCTTCATGCTAACTTTCTGAGACAAAGGGTTAAACATTTTCCAGTGACATCAGATCTAAACAGTATCTTAACAATTCTTACACTCCTGCAGCCTCTTCCACCACCAGCTCTCTTCCAGCATCTTAAAAGCTCTGAGTTGTAGCCAGTCGCTGTTTCTCATGGAATCCCTCTGGGAACTCAACAGGATTTTTGCATCTATACTCAGGTCAGAACTTATTTGTACGGAAGACAGAGATACTATCCTCATCTGCTTTAGGATGTAGCACCAGGTTAACATGTTACAGTAACCAGAAAGGACCAGCTTAAGTCAATGGAACTGAATTTTTCTGTTCTTTCTGTTGGGGTGGTCAGTTCTGAAATACCAGTTTGGGCAACCTTCTGCCACTTTTTGAAATATTACTGCTTCGTCTCTTGAGAAGACTTGAGGATATTATGCAGACATCTTGCATGAGTTCATTATCAGTCCAGTGTGTTTAATACTAGAATTCCTCTATATTCTGAGAGAATGGTCCAAACTACACAGCAAGTTTCCTCCCACTGACTTTTCTGGAAGCTAAAGTCAAGTAAAATATTAGTTGTGATAATTTTGCAAAAGAAAGATTTTTGATTATCGAAATGTCTTCCCAGGGCAATTTTGTCCTTGCCGTGCTGCTATGATAAGCATCAGGGGAGAAAAAATCAGCTCCTCACAGAGGAGAAACTGTGTCATACTCACCTTTTAAAAAGTGAGCCTTCCAGGATCAAAGCAGAACCCAGTGAAAGCTTTAGAAAAACTGTGCTGTTTTACATCAGGGCTGAATTTAGCTCCAAATCTTTGGCTAAGACTTTCAAAGGTAGCAAAAGGGACTGGAAAACAAGGACAACACAAGGTCACTATGATGGAAAGAAAATAACTGATAAAAGCTTGCTTTTTTTTTTTTAGATGTTCAAAAGTTGTTGTTTAGTTAGTCAAAATGCTTATTTTAACTATATGGCAAGAAACAAGGCGTATAATAAGGCAGTGGCTCAACAGAACTGTGTTTGAGCAGGCACTGAAGGACAAACTCTCAAGAAAATCAGCTAAACAAAGAAAAAGGAATCACTAAACCAGCTGGCTGCCCTAACTGTGGCTCCGCTCACTTCTGCCCTTAGATAAACCACCACTTCTAGATGGGTTATTTTCCTCATTTGTCCCAGCTGACATTCAATGCACGTTTGGATGGTTAATTTCTTGGCAAATATATGAAGGATAGTTTGGGGGGCTGCTTATTTCTGTCACAAATTCCAACCTCTATAGTATCAGCACCACACCAAACGAATTACTGCATCCCAGGATATGGATTTACGCTTGACCACTTGATGCCAGTTGACACACTTGTTAAAGTGCTCAGTAGGTATCCAATGACCTATTGTATGTCCTGAAAGGCATTCCTGCTAACAATCACTCTGCATTTCATCCCATTGCCAAAAGGGGTGGGCGAAGTATGGTTTATTTACTGTAGAGATGTTCTCTCACTTTCACATGTTCCTAGAACAAATAGCATATCTGTAATTGTTAACATTAAATATTTGGACTTGACGAGTTCCCTTCATTCCACTTGAATTTCCATTCAGGCTTGGAAATGCCAAGCCCCAGCTTGGCCTCATGGACAGTTGTGAGCGGGATGAGAAGTCGCCTGAAATCTCACAAAGGCAGAAAAATCTCAGCTTTCTGAGATTCACAGTTCAATAATTCCATACTAAGGAAACTTGGAAAAGCATCCCTGAGTATAAGCTCCAACCCAGCTGAGAAAAATATCACAACTCCCCACCAAAACCTAATGAGACATCCCTCTTACTGAAAGTCCTGCTTGTAGAGCTGAAGAGAAGCCTTGGGCTGGTTGTGGAAATTTCCTTGCACTGCCTTTCCTCCGTCTCCCCTAAACTTCGAGCTTTCTTATAAGCTTTTGAACACTCACACGAATATTGTGAAAAACAAAGATGGGGAAGAACTGTTGTTCTTGGATTACTTGGAGGTATACACTAGTCATTCTGGGACTGCTCCCTACAAGATCTTATATAGTCAAGATTATGTTGATTTGTCCCGACTGTTCTTACAGATCCCTGCTAGTGCAATATCCCTCACTTCGAGACGTGGTTGCAGTCCAAGAGTTATACTTATCCTAAAACATCCGGAGGTCCTCAATCTTTTTCTAGCCGTCATCTCCCTTCTATTGGAAAATGAGGTCTAAAAGGCATATAGTACTCTTCTTCAGCTACAGGTTGTATAAACTGCAAAAGTACTTGAAAACTGTTTCCAAGTCTCTTGTGGGGTCTTCATCACACTTGTAGTGCCTTCATCATTGTAAAGCATTGTAAGACTCCTGTAACATGGCAAGCGAGTGGGAGTACCAGAGCCTAGGTAGAGGGATTTATCTGCCTTTGGCCATATCACAACTTTCCTCTATGTTTTTGTGTATGATCTTTGTCTAATCTGCAAGTTCTAGATCTAACTGCGTATGGTTGCTTGCCTCCTGGATTGGCCTCATGAAAATACGTTTCAAAGTGTTATACCTCCTGTGTAAACATAAAGTCAAAACCAAAACATAGAACAGTCCTATCTGTTCTGAAGAGACGATAAAGAAATCGGACAAATACACCTTGAGCTGCAGAACACTTAGCACCAATATACGTGACAGAAAAATGAACTCCAGTTCATTTGCGGACAAATCCTACTGCCTTGGCGCAGTTAGTCCGACAGCTGGAGCAGTACTATGACAGAGCATAAATCAGACCTTAATCATTTCATCCCCTTTTTTCGGAGGAGCACGGCTGGCAGGATCAGAGCACACCAACCGGGACACGCCATTTGATCACTTCTATTTCCTAAAGCTTGAGGTTTAAAGGGAACCTGAGACCATTGGCTGTGTCTGAGTCAGTAAATTCTTTAACACTGAGGCCAACTGCGAAAGAGCAGCCCGCATCTACGCTACTAATTATCTTACCCTCTGAAACAGGAGGGCCATGCCCAAACCGCTTGTTGGAAATGGTTCCCAGCCTGTGCCGCCTCTGGACCTGTTGGATGAGCGCTGTTTGTCGTGAGCCAGAGGCATGTTATTTTAACACAGCATAGAAGATCACGTACCAATACTCAAATAATAGCATGGGAATAGCCTCCAAGAATACTTTCCCAATTGCCATCTGCCATTACATTTCATACAGCTACCACAAAACTGGACATATCAACCAGAAATAAAACAGAAATAAATCATTTTTTTAAATCTAATTGGTTCTCCTTTTAAGTTACTGATTGAGGTCTTTAAGGTAGTCACAGCATGGCATTTTATTCAGCCTTAAATACCCTGGATTCTTTATCCAGTTTTCAATATCTTTTAGGGGTGCAGAACCTGTAAGTACCAGTCTATCATCAGTCCAACCAATATTCAGTACCTAGAGCAAAAATCAACTTCTATTCATTATATGCCTTTTTATAAATTATACATTCCCCTTTCTGCTGCATTGTATTGGAACATATATTTAGTTGCTCACGCTCTCTGATCGCGGTGTAGGATTCACAGCTAGGAGGGAATAGAAGAACAGTTTTAATGATGAAGGAACATCAGAAATGATTCCTAATCATTTTTGCTCTGTCTTCAGAAAGAAACCGAACAATGCCACCTATTAGTTATATCACTACTCTTCCATTATTTTGCCCAGGATGGATAAGGGATCTGTCAGCTTGGTTTTACTGTTATCCTGAGCACTGGCAAAACATTAACACTCTTCCTGACTTCTGGAACTGCGACAGCATTCCAGTGTATAAGGACATCCCATTTTGGGGGTCTTTTTTTCTGCTGAACAAAGAACACAAATTCATTGCTTTTGTGTGTACCAAACAACAGATGTTTTTCTCATCTCTGTCCAGTAACAGAGCTATGCCACTGCGTTGCTCTTCATAACAAAAAATACATTTTTAACTTTCTTGTTGTCCTTTCACATGGCTTTGTCCTGGATGCTTTAGTGGCTGTTATCAACTTTCTACACTTCATAACTTCTGAACTATATCAATTGCTGTTAGTGCCCCTTTTCCTATTCATTATAAATTGCTTTTTTATTTCTAATCTCTGCTTTCACTTCAACGCTGAGCCAGAAAAGGCTTTTAGGCTTTTTTCTTGGCTGTAGAGTCATGGATTTTGGACTATCTAATGTACCTTTACTTTGTAAGAACCCTCAATTTTCAGCCACGCTTCTCATGCTCTTATGTCTTTGTGGAGATGATATCACATTCTTCCCTTTTTGCTGTATATAAAGTTTGCTCCAGGTTTTAGCGGTTTTCCTTACAGGATCCTTTCTTATGGATAAATAGCTGCAGGCTCGGAGTTGTTGCTCGGGAGATATTTTTTTGTGTCCTCAGAATAACCTGACTAGTACCACTAGCTACTGTTACCCATCTCCAGTGCTGGCAGAGCCACCAGCTGAACGTCTGCATCACCCTTCCACCTTCTGAGCTATCTGCTTTACTGCCAAGCTGCCACAAAGCCCTGCCGATCCCCTAAGGTCAGACCAACATAGGACTGTCTGTAAGCACATTTATACGTGGCAATATCCTGCCAACCTCCCACCTTTAAGATAAGGCCAAGCTTGAATCACTGATAAAGAGTAGACTCTTTCTGCACCTTTAGTATTTATGACAGACGCAGCAACAGTATGTGTAAAGTCAAGCTAGAGAACAGTCCAAAGGAAAACCGGGTTCTCCGGAGCTCAGGACGGGTTATGTTTCCAAACAGCTCCTCTTTCTGCGAGAGGATAGATTCTGGTTTTGAGCACCTCTGAGCAGCAGTGGTGATGGGGAGCACCCTGAAATCCAGATCTGAATTTCGAATCCTAAGACCTTCAATTTTTCAAGTCACTTAGAGGAAAATGGAGAATTATCGATTTTATGAGGCCCTTGGGAAAAGTTCAGAAAGTGTGAGGTTATATTTGAAAATTGTTTGCAAACAGAAAAGGTGCCTTAAATTGCCTCTTCAGTTCACAGAAATAATAGGTTTCAGCAGAGTTAAGATGCTAGGAGTTTTAGAAGTGTCACTGGAAAAAAAATAATGGAAAGTGCTCAAAATGTTGGTACATCCTTGTAGCTCAGAGTGCAGTATATGCCTATTGTCACTTCTATGCACTAATTACAGTGAATGGAAAAGGGCAACAATAAATAAAACCAGATGGGGAAATGTCATCCAGTTAATCCAACTCTGTATCCTTCTAATTCACAGGAAACATTTTATTTCTGGGTCACAATGGCTAGTGCTACAGCACATTTTATATGCTGGGAGTTTTTACAGCAGAGGGAGTTCTTACATTACATCTTTTCCTGACATTTTCTGACACTGAGGTTTTTTCCCCTATAGAAGGGTATGCGTAGCGTACACCCACGCACAAGCCTAGAAAAGCAGGCTAACATTGACTTTTCACCTTAGAAAGTACCAAGTTTACAGGTGCCTGCTCGTGACTCATGTTGCTCTCCCGACATCCATGAGCACCCGATAAGGGAGAGGAACAACAAATTTAATACGGAATCACATCACTAAAGTCTGCTCAGTACTCACAAGGGGCCCGATTCAAAAGTGCTCAGCAGCCAAGTACCCTGTACCCCTCACCTTCTGACTGTTGGACTTCGCAACCTAAATATCTTCATTTTTTTATCTTGTTTTGGATGACGTCAGCTCACAGCTTTGTAAGTAAAAGACATTTAAAAATGCCAAGCATCCCATACTTTGTGTATAACACCCCAAACCCATCATTATTACTCAAACTGCAAATCTCACAGCTGATTACCAGGACTAAAAGCTGTTGTGACGCTGGGTGGGACGATACATGCAGGAGCACAGCCACCCCTTTGGCAGGTAACACAGAGCATCAGTCTCCTCAGGCTCCTTCCACCCGCTCCTCCACCAACAAATCTGCCTTGTTTTACCCCCATGTCAACAAGACCATCTACCAAAAAGGCGCAGGAGAGATGAAGAGCCCAACCCAGGTGTCATCCCGCACAGTGCTACTCTCGGTCTCTCTGACGGACCAACAGACCGCTGCGACAACGTGCCAAGCCTCAGACACGATGGCAAAGGCGAGTCAAGTTCCAGCCTTTCCCCTGCAGCTCGCGCAGCCCCCCGCACACCTTGCCCTGCTCTAGGGCTGGTGGTAATGGCTTTTTAGACCATTAGCATTTACGCATTGCTCTGGCAGGCTGCTAAGGGAGAGAGCAAGAGAGAGAGCAAGGCAGAAAAGGTAAGCGGGGATGTCCAGAAGTCAGGAACTCAGCTTAAATTGAACAGAACTTCACAGGTCAAGTAAAAGGCTCTAGTTTAGCTTGGCAACTTTATCCCTGATGAATCTCAAACATCTGTTGCAAAAAAAACGGACACACTTAAGTTGGGGATTTTTTTTTTTCCTCGAGAAAGTTGTCCGCATCACACATGCATATATTTTAACACAGTAAACGGTATGTTGAAATGCAGACATTGAGTTCCACGCAGTTCAGAAGATGCATCTAGTTGCCTATAGATAACTGACTTAATGTTAGCATTTTCAATTGAGCAGAAGTAGTAGGAGTGGTAAGCATCTTTTGGGTGTCAGGAACTCTGGTTTACATGTAGAAGATGACAGTACAAAAACGCACCTAAATCATCACCATTCTTATCATAATATTGACAACAGTCATTTTAGAGCACTGTTCCAGAATCCGAGAATTCACAGTCCATTTACAAACACTGAGGAGTGGAGGGTAATAACGTGCCTGCTGGAGTTAAGCAGTGGGAGAGGATATGCACCTTGACCAGGACAGACAACAGCTCTATGAAAGCAGCAAAAGCAAATAACTTTTGCATCAAACTCTCATACTCTAACCAGCACAACCCACCTTCCTTTCAGAACTGTACTAATGGGATGTTCTGGGGAGAAAGGGCATGCGCTCTGCTAGACTGTATGCAGAGAATACTACATTTTCTTTGCCTACCTCTGGAAAAATGGAAAACAAAACATACTTTGGGAGTTGTGTAGGGTGTTTTTCATTTCATACCATCCTTAGAAATAATTAAGATTTATGTGATAAGGACTGAGGTGCCGAGTTTAATATACTCCAGGCCAGAACCCCTGTTAAGAACTACCAACAACAGAAACATATTTGAAACAATTTTGAGCACGGTACCTTCCCTATTTCATTTCTCCAAAACACCTCAATTCCTCTGTCCTCAAGCCTCATAAATGCTGGCCTTGGATCAAGCACAGCAGAACTGCAGATCTAATAGCTCATGATCCAATAAAAGAACCAACCCCCAAGACCCCTCCAAAATGACTTGCTCACTCTCCATATTCCCTTTTCGAGGGCACGAGTAGATTATATTTAGCTCACGTTCCATTAAAAATTGCCTGTCTTTAAACAAGGTGCTGTTTTTTATTCTTTCTGTCTTCAGTTATATAAGACTTCACTGCCGTCTTCACTATGATAACACTCCAACAGTCTAAAAAAATACATTTCAGGTGTTCAACATGAAGGAGGTTGTGTGAGTTTAACCTTCCTTGGGATCCTTGTGAGCTTTTTGTATTTAATACTTGTTTTATCTGAAGCCTGTGGAGGTTCTAAAATATTAGAAGACACTTTCTGAGAACTACCTTTCTAGTAGCCTGAAGATATAGCCTTGATGTTGGGCAACAAAGTTATTCTCTGTAATCCCCTTGATGTTGTAAATGAAAAAGAGGATGGAGCTAACATCATCTGAACTTTGGGCAAACCATTTGCTCAAAAGCACCATCAAAGAACCAAGCCCTGCCGAAAAAGAAAAAAAAAAAAAAAAAAAAAAACTTAAAACAAATCCCAAAGCATACACAAAATAAAATTGGTGCAAATTAACTTCATTGTATTTGGAGACCCATACAAAACAAAACCCACCACAGTCTATAAAGGAAAGTCAGAGAAGACAAGGATTGAAGTTGTAGCTTCACAGTAGCCATCTTTTAACAGCTTTCCTTTTTCAACACTTTAACCTAAAAAAAAAAAAACCCTTCCCATTGTTATGCCCCTATTCAACCTTCATTCGAAGTCATTCACTATGCATTAATTACCACTTTCTTCAATGCACCGGGAAGCTCCCAAACATGCTCCTGTTTTCAAAGAGGCACACTTCCATGGCTCAGCTTTTTATATGCAGAGCCCACTGAATTTTTTTTCCTCTGCATACTTTGAGATTCCCCTAAATTTTGCATACTGTAACTGTTCAGAAAGGGAGGGGTAAAAAGACAAAAGGCTGATTTCATGCTCCCAGAACAGTTGTTTGCATCTCTTTCATTTTTCTTTCCAGCTGTGAAAGGCAGCAGAAGGTTCTTTAGCAGGTGTCCTCCCTGCCCTATGGTAATTTTTAACTTTCCTTCACTTTCTTTTATGTCCGTTGCATTCGTAGAGACATTTTCTCTCCTCTCAGTGCTTTATTGCTGTTTTTCCTTTTTTTTTCGCTTAAACAAAATATCTGAATTTCCCCTATTATGTCATTCTGTTCAGCTGTGAACTCGCATTATAAAAGTGAGTGAGGGAGAAATGTTCAGAAGTCACAAATATAAATTAAATCTCAGCTGTTTCCTATTCATTCCACAGACTTTCATCGCTGCTGAAGTGCACACGTGCCACACAGACACAACTGACAACATGGAAGACAAAACCATCTCTGATATCAAAACTCAGCACCCATACCCTAACTTTAAACCATACAACCTCTCTCCTGTTAACCAGTGTCCCAGTCTCTACCTGTCAGTAGTTGTAAGGACTCCCATGGGCTGAACGCGTGAATGAAATTAAGCGTTCACATAAGTCTTTGCAAGGTTACATGAAAAGAAACAGTTATGATTTAAATGATCAAAAGTATATTTTTCTTTAAGGAAAAAAAGAAGTATTTTCCAGGGCAAAACTGATTTTGATTCCCTATACTGATTTTGGTTTTATTTGCAAAGCCTCTACACATAAGAAAACGTGGTGAAAACAAAAGATAAAGGAAACAGGAAAAAATGAAGCAAAGCACAGAGAACCGTGAACCTTTTGAAGCCATTCAAACACCTCCATCAGAGGGAGTTGTGTTTAGATTTTGAAGAAGAAACTCACTGCAAAGCACAGGCCTGCATCTTTTCAGCATAATATGCTCCATTCTTAGATTGCAAACATACAGACAGATAATGTTAATCAACACTCAAAATGCACTTTGATTAAAGACCTACAGAATTTTTGTAGACCCATTCTGCGCATTTTATTCTAACACGTATAAACTAAACAACAACCGATGATTTGAAGCTAAGAAGGACCGTTACTGATTTTCTCAAGGTTAAAAGGCCACCGCCATCTCCATAGCGTTATGGTCACGGTAGCTTGAATAATCACATCACAGTGTAAACGCTCCTGTCCTGATCCCTTACAAAAGGCCTCAGCCACTGAAAACCACGCAGGTGATTTTTAAAAGACACTGAGGCACTTTAATCATTTTCAGCATCGTGCAAACCTTGTGTTACTACTCTTGCTGCTACAGACAGTAAGTATTGCAAGAATGATATAACGTCTATTTAAATGATTGCAAGGTGAGTAATATCGAAGATTTTCTTATTTGACTACCTTTCCCTTACTCAATATAAAAATAAGCTTCTGATGTAGTATAGTTTCTCCGCAGCAGAAATAGTTTATTTTAAAGGGTAGGATTCATGACAACTCTCCCCCATTTAAAGATTAAAATTTTAATTAAAACAATAAAAAAAAATTAGGGAAATAAAATGGTCAGCCTTTTTAACAGCATGGCTTTGGGATTATTAATTCAAAAATCACATCAAGTTTCCAGTTTATTTTTGTGACATTTCACAATGGCAACCTGCTGCTTAAAAAAATATTTCCTACCTTTTTCCTGCAGTGAAAGTTGCATCCAAGAAAGAATATCTAAATCGGTAAGCAGGTGGCAAAAGAGGTCTCTTAAGAGAAAAGTTGTCTTTCTGTTGGGGGGGGAGAAAAAAAA
Source organism: Nipponia nippon (assembly GCF_047370975.1). Lineage (NCBI taxonomy): Eukaryota > Metazoa > Chordata > Aves > Pelecaniformes > Threskiornithidae > Nipponia > Nipponia nippon. The sequence continues at coordinate 716,042 of NW_028262391.1, forward strand.
AAAGTTCTAGTTCAACGCAGTTCAAGTGCAAGGAAGCAGCCATATAAGACAATATTTCTATTATGGAAATATTTACAACTATTTTTCATTACCGCTTTTTAATACTATCCTGACAGAAATATGGGAAAAAATATTTGTTCATTGTTTCACTGATTATTTCTTATAATAGTTTAATAGATACATTTCTAAAATGGATTTTTTTTCATTTTCATAAATAATTTAAGTGCATTTTGAAATGTAAACCCTAGTCCTTCTACAGAAAAATACTGGAGAATGCCTTCTCCTTATCTGCTTTTGCAAGTACGCCCCAAATTTTTCACGTGAATTTGCTTCCCACGCTACAAATGCGTACCCACATCACGCTCCTGGTTTTAGATTCAGAAGCAGGGAAGCCGAGAGGAGGCACCGCCAGTGGCCCTCCTGCCCCTCCTGCAGGCCCAGAGCCCCGGCCGACCCCACGTTCCTCCGCCCCTGGTTCCGAGGACACCGCTTCTCCTGAGCGCAGCCGTCTGCGACCAACTGCGAGAGCTGCAGGGCTAATCCCTTGAAGACAGTTAAACGCGGAGGTCATGGCTGGCAAAATCACAATCTTGTTCTGTATCTGCTGCTGTCAGACTATGCAAATTATATTTTATGGTGAGCTCAACAGATTTAATAGAACAATGAGGAGAGCCTCTTTGTTTCAGGATTACGCGGTACTCGGCACAATAGCGTTCTGGTTCACAACTAGAATTTCTAGGTGCTACAGTAACGTAAACAATTTGTACTATTTCATAATTCTAGGATGTCCTCCCTGTCTGAGGAAATCCCTCGACTGCTGACTGACACATGGTGGGACACCGTGCCAGGGAAGGACCCTCTGCACAACCCGATTTCTCATCTCTGGTCTCTTAGCGTTATGAGGTGACAAAGAAGAGGTACCCTCTCAGCTGGGTCTTTGGTTTGATACAGCGTGGCCGTTCTGGTGCACCCATGAGTTGGCTTTGCTGTTTGCAGATCGTAGCTTACAATATTTTATAGCCCGAAGAACGCCACTGCCATTGGATGAATGAGAATTGCTCAGCATGGGAGAGAAGAAACCCATGCAGTTATACCACGGGACATTTTAGCTCATTTATTATTATATTTTCCCATAATAGCTCAAGCCCAGAGAAAAATTTGTCTACAAGAAACCCCGATCTAAGCTGCTGAGTTTCAGTAAGCCATTCAGTTTTACTGCAGTTTCTGAACGGTTGACATTCTCCTACAGCCACAACTAGTGAACATTTCAACCTTCATTTTAAAAGAAGGTCTAGCTATCCAGTTTTCCAGCAAAAGCTTGAAAAGCCAGAGGATCCCACAGGCTGTAATCAGAGTAGAAAGTAAAAGGCCCTACACTTATACTATATACTATTTTAGGCCCTCCCAGAGATACCGAGTCCCGCTGGAGGCTATTCCGGCGCTTGGACGGGGCAGCCCTGAGGGCAGGTGTGACTTGCAGGCAGGAGGCGTGACCGGGGCCATCTCTGGTTGTGGGGTGTCCCTGCGCGGAAAGAAGCCTCCCCGGCTTTCCTACAGTCCCAGTGCTCCAACAGACCCCCGCGTGGGCAACGCTGGGTGCCCACACTGGGAGGATCAGGACTGAATGTTTAAAGGGCTATCAAAGAACACGTAAATTCAAAAAAATCAGTGATGCAAGTCACCTGGAAGCCCAAACTCCCTCTTTCCCCCCCTCATTTTAACTTCAGTGTTTTCATGACGGTTTGTAGTAGGCCCTGAAGCGCTAAGTCAAGCAAACATATGTAACCAGAAGCAATTTATACTATTTAATTTCTTAGACCAAACAAAACAAGAGTGCATTCCCATTATAAATACAAAGGGTACATTCAAAAAACAAGTGTGGGGGGAACGCTTCTTATGAGAAACAAGGCAATACGGACAGACAAAAGGTCTTCTGGCAGCCTTTCACTATTATTTTCCACTAATGTATACTTTCGCAAATTATAGAGCACCGCAGAATACACTCAAGGCTGCATGGAGCAAGCGCCTCTCATGAAGAGGTACCAAAGGGCCTGTTAAAACTGAACATTTAACTAATTTGAAAAATAGATCTATATTCGAAGAGAGAAGAAAAACTGATATAAAAAAGTGCAGTCTAATCATCACCATGTAAAGACCCATTTTTCCCCTCCAGGTACACTGTGACCATTCCCTGTCTCTGCATAGACACTCCAATCCTTTGAAAGCAGCTGTTTCTGGAGGACACAAGGTCTGATTTTCTGCTGAACTGAACTTCCAGGCTCTTGCCTGTGTTTTAAGGACACAGGCCATCTTTGCAGAATTGAGAAAAGGACCCTTTTTAAATTATCAAGCAGAATTTTTGCACAGGAGGATCAAGAGAAAAGCTTGAAGATTCCTCTTCAGATAACAAAATTTGCAACTTCCACCTGAGCCTTGGCAGTCGCTGGTCACCTCTGCGAACACCATGCGCAAAACGAGTTGGCTTCTGACCCCCGGGCCTCCCATGCAGCACTTAAACTAACAGCGGTGCACTTGGCAGTTCTTGGGGGTAGCGTTTGTTTGCTGCTTCCCCTCTGAATCGCTGCTGCTTGCTTTGCTGACACCTTTTGTCAATGACGTTGTAGGGCATGCAGATGGTGATGTAAGCATTCGCGCACACACACACACACACACACAAAGTGACAAGATTCAGAGTATACCCATTACTTGCCATCATGACAAGTATTAAAAGCATTGATGCACACCAATTTTATGCATATATTTATAGTTGTAAAATAAAACGCCAGGGATTGAGAAAGTAAGTATAGAGCACAAAGGCAGCAACACAAGTACATTTGTTCACTGCGGCGTTGTAGCTAGTTCAGAAGACTAGAAGCTAAGAGACTTGAGGGTAGAGCTCTGCTGCTGAACTCTTATTCATGTTTCATTTAAACCCACCAGCACTGACCTGAACTAAAAGTACCAAAGCTGCAGGGAAGGTAATCTTCAAGGCTAGGAATCGTAAATCCTCACATTTTCCATTAAATCAGCCTCTTCAGCCTCTCCAACTCAAACTGGAAAGACTTTGGGGCAGGCACTCTCCAGCTACTTTTTTAAGTGCCCAGCACAAAGTGGTCTGATATTTCTTAGGTACTTCTTGGTGCTATTGTAACATAATTAAATATACTGTTTTCAGTGTTTAGATTGAAAAAAATCTTGGCAGGAGTACCTTGACTGTGAGTGTATCAACACTTCTTTCCATAAAATACTTCTGTGGCAGTGTCTGCATTAGTATTTGAGGTCAAGAGTGTGCTTTTGAAGCAAAACACCTCATGTCCTCATTTACTGCGCTTTTGTTCCCCACACACTGATCTTAGAGCACACAAACTGGATTTCTTTCACATGAAACTGAACTGGAAGAGGTGGTCCATGACTACACCTAATTCCACTTCCAATTTCTTGTGCGAATTTATCACACTGCTCACAGGCATTTAGGTCCATGAGGCCAGGCTAGAGGCCGTTTTGAACTAAGACCACCCAAAATACACAGTGTGGATGCCAGGTCCCCAGCACCAACCACCCTCATATTGCTATGGTAGATATAACCTACCTATAACCTAGGTTTCACAGTCCCAACAGCGCTTCGCAGGCACTAGCGAATCCCCTCAGAAATAACGAGCTACCATTGCCCCGTAACATACGGAGAGGAAAGAAGCCCAACATGCTGAAGGCTTGCTCATTGTTATGAAGGAAACCATGAACTTTTAGCTTCTTTTTAATCTGCTTTCTGAATTCTCTCTTGACAATCATACCTACAAAACATGAGCTTTTTTAAAGCAACTAACTCAAATAGGAACATTGCAAGTAAACCACTATGTTTAAACCGGGATAGGCGGGAGTCTGAAGGCCACGTCTGTATCTTTAACCCACCTTTTCATTGTGTACTACCCATCTTCAGTACTACTGTGGCCCCGGCACCACAAGGTCTCAACTTTCTTCTGTGTTTGGCATACATCTCTTTTCATGTGAAACAGGATAGTACGTGATCCCCCCCCTTCCTTTTTTTTTATGGAAAGGAAACAGACACAAAGACAAATTCACCCAACCAAAGTTCATACGACGTTTGGTGACAAAGCAGGAATTCAGTCCAAATATCTGCAATTAATAACCATTCTAGTCTATGTAATTCATATTTTCAGGCTTAATTTCTGACACAGCCCTTAGATATTTAATTGTCAAGCTGTTTATACACCAAATGCATTGATTTTTAAATGCCTACTTTCTTCTTATACTGAAGTTATTGCATTTTATTTCATGCTTTCTTCTTTGGAATATCTGTACAACACACAATGTTTTATAAGTCTCAGTGCACTTCTGGATAGCAAAAAAACCTCAGCACATCCATAGATGTAAATTTGTTGTTGTGGTCAATTACACAAGTATTAAGAGAATTAAGAGTAAACACTCATCTAGTGTTAATTGCAACTGATTAAGGAGTAGTAAGCACCAACAAGCCCCACGAGTCCGACTGCGTTAATTGTCTGCTTATTTTCACCTGTAACCCATTACTACTTCTCCCATCATTAAAGAGGAAAACTCCCTGAATAAAAGAGAACAAATTCCATGCCCTGAATTAGAAAAGACAATAAGGCGAATGCTATATGCCACAAGCATAGCCAAATACTAAAAAGGCTTAAAAAGAGTGTTACGGGAAAATGCACCGTGAAGTAGCGATCATAGAGAATGGCAGTGCTGACCGATCCGAGTGGCATGTAACCGCGGTCCTCTGTCAAAAATCAGGACCGCTTAACTCGGGGCTATTAATAGTTAATAGCATTTCTGTTCTAGCTCAAAGGCAAGTAAAGCCTCTTGCTTTTGGAGTAAAAGGATCTAAAACTTGCTCTGAAAAAACTGTGCCAAAAAAAGACATATGTACTATATGATCTGGTGATACTTTTGTTACAGTTGGGATCCCAGTTACCTATGCGATCTGAAAGACAAGATGCTACCTAAGCCATCAGTAAAACTAACCTGTTGAGAGAAGGGTCGACAGACCAGTTCTTCCTGCAGCTGGCTTTGTAACTGGATTTTGTTGTTACAGCTAGGATAATTGATAGCAATACAGAATATGTATCATGCTACCTTAGTTTTTAAGTCCAGTTTTGAGAAGAATCAAATCTCTGAAGGCCCAAAGATACCATTTTGTGGGATAAAGTCTGTATAATACAGACTATAGAATTCTATCCAGTTAATCCTGTACTGTGGCCAACAAATATCTGGATCACACATCTTCCCCAGATGGAAAATCCAGACTTTCTCTTGGGAGCTTATGCCAGTGGTTAACTGTCCATTCTACTGAAACCACAGACCTCGTTTCTGACATACGTATTTGTCCCACTACCACTTTTCTCTGTTGATTCTTGTAACGGCTTTCCTTGCTAAATAGCCCAAACCTGAAGCATTCCCAGAACATTAACCACTACCTGCAGCACAAACAAGAATCTGCTGCTTTTAGCTATCTTGAGACACTTTTTGTGTGATCTGCACATTGTCAAGTCTCAAACTGTTGCACTCCAGCTGGGGTTTGGCAGAAAGACTCTTTCAGTCTAGCTGTAACACGCAGTGTTCTCCCTCCACAAAGGTGACGACACATCCAATTGCTTCTTGATCTTCTTCCTAATAAACGAAATAGACTGTATCCTGAGGCCTGGGACATTTTGGTTGCTCTTTTCCTGCGCTCTCCTCAATTTTCAAGAACCCAGACACTAAAACTGGTGGTCATATTACAGCATCTCCCCAACACCACGTATTGTAACGTATTTCTCTCAGGTAGTCTGATGATTTATCTTCCATATTGTGGTTTCCAATATTACTTCCTGGGCCTGTCTCTGCGAAACTGTTTTATCACTTTATTCATAACTGATTAGGGGGGGAACTGCATGTCCCTTTTTAGTTCCACTCTTTTTTGAGCTTTATATCTGTTTTGTTTGGTTTGAAACCTCTGCATTGAAAAGATTAAGTTACTTCGCATTCCGACATCAGCAAAAGTTCTTTTCATCTGTGAATAAAGAGACACCTCCTGTATCCCCCGCCATCAGCCTCAGCTTCTTAGAAGATTTTTGTCCAAATGTGACTGAAATACATGAATGTGCATTCAAAAAAAAACATATTTAAATAACTTTTTTTTTTTCTCCACACCTTTTTGTTGACTCTCATTTAAAGTGAAAGAAACCTCTTGAGCATTTTCTAGTTGCCCTTGGAAGATTTTTTTTTTTTCTTTACAGGTTATTTGACATGAAGGTTTCTTCACAATCCAGTCTGCTTTGTATTGCTTTCAAGACATGATGACTGGGATTGTCTGTTCAGAAAACCAATTGGTTTACTGAAACAAAAGACTGTAATTTCCACATTTTCCAGTACGGCAGTTTAACTCCTCCTTTGTCTGTTGAGCTATATGAGTCCAATCAAATTAATGAAACAACTAGTCAGACCTGCTGTGATATAAAATATAGAACAAGTCATTTACGTCACCAGTGCTCAAGCCCAGAGACATTTAGCAGAAAAGGTATCGTGCTGACCAGTACTTTAACCATTCAATCCCCTTTGTTAAGGCTTTGACTCAAAATTAGGTCATCACTCACCCATCGGCGCAACTCTTTCCCCAAGAATTTCATGTTCTGAGGATAACACGCTCAGTGCTGCTTTCCTGTTAGTACCTCAGTATCACAATTATACACCTGCTATTTCCAGTCTCTGATCCAGAACTGAGCATGTGCCATATTTATGTTAGTTGTTTTTACAAAACGTGAAACACTGGCACTATGGCCCATGTCCGAAAATCACAACAAAAAAACGGTGTCCCTCATCAACGTGCCTAAAGAAAAGGAACAAGCAACCCAGCGATGCGCTTGGAGACCCAAAGACTCGCTTGCTGGCACCTCAACAATTCTCCAAGGACTCAGCCCTGTGCTAACACGTTGGTACTTGTCCTGGAGGGCTATATTTTAATTCATGACAAAATCCAACAACTGCAAACCGCCATCAGACAGGATGAACAAATCCTGGTATCATCAGGTCTGACAAGTATGGAACTCCACTCATACCATGGCTGGCCAAGGCCGTGCCTTCTTTGCAACAGCCCACATAAAGCCACCGAAGCACGTGCCAGGTACTTTTTGTTAATTTTAGAGATGGATGTAAAGGTCAGAATTGAAAAAATTTCCAGCTTTAAAAAAAAACCAAAACAAAACACAAAGATAATAGATTTGTCATGAAAATTGCTTCTTTTTTTCACCCGTTCAGTTCCCCAGCTCTCCCACAAATACAGCCCTAGCACTTTTCAGCCAAGACAATCATTTTATCAGGTCTAGTAATGTAACCCACCAGCACCACTTCTCGCATCCTTGCAGCAGCCAACAAAGAGCTTGAGAACCATCAGGAGCTACAGCTACCTAAAATCCCTTCCTCTTCGCTGATCCGGGGTACCCGCTCCCAGGCTAGCCCAGCAGAGCCCTGCTGCCTGTCTTAGTTTGAAGGAGCCTGAGTAGGGCTGGCCCTTTTCCATCATCATTCAACTTTGCCATTGAATGGAATGTTTTAAATAAACTATCTGTTTCTAAATATGCAAAGTAGCTCATTACATGATTTACATAAAGGCCTAATAAACAAATTTCCTGGTGTTCCTGATTGCCTGTGAGACATTATATCTCTCAAATTCTAGTTCTGGAGGGAAAGGGAGAAAGAAGTAGAAATGTACAGGTCCAAAACTGCATATCCTCATGCTGAGCCTTGCCTCCCCACTTCAGTCTTCTCCCAAGTCAGCTTCCAGGGGAATTCCACAACTGCTCGTAAGGTAAAGACCATCCCAGGGCTGTGGGGCCAAGGATGCCGGACACAGATGGCTGCCCGCTTTGCTCCTGCTTATTCTCTATCCAGGAGTTACTGAGGCTTTTGCAAAAAGGTCATCCCTCCTGGGAAATACCATCAAAGAATTATACTTACAAAAGGCTGGTGTAGCAGTATGAATGTTACAATGGGGTGAGAAGTACTCAAAGCATGAATTGGATTCAGAGGCTTAAAGGCTATTTCCCCATGGCAATGAAAATGTTTATTTAAATCTCCTTAGAGCTAGAGGCTGAAAGCCACTGGCTATAAAGCAAATATGCGTGTGTATATGCACACACACACACACACACTTATTTTCACAAGCCCCGAGTATGAAAGAAGTACTCTCAGCTTTGCGTAATTCCAGCTGTTGAGAGACTGTAGTAAATCCATTTTATCACAGGTCTTTTATGCAGCATGACAATTAATGTTCCCTCATAGGAGGGTGTTTTGTTTTACACAGATTTAGCTGTTCTGAGGTGATATTGTATGTACGTACAGATCTAAAAGAATGCAAATGGACTTAAAAGTCTAAATGTATGTAAGACTGAAGTGTTGCCATGAAATGGGGCCAAACTTGCAAATTCATCACTTGGACCAGGGCTAGGATTTGTTCAGAAAATGGTGAACAAAGCAGTTGTGTTTCCTAGTGAATTCTGGATGGGTCAGTGCTCTGCCAAGGTTGCTACACTGAACCTCTCTTAGCAGAGCCTTCGGATCCAGCAGCTCTTCTCTCGCCAGCTGGTGTGACCCCGGGCTGCGTGAGAGGATGCTGGGCTGGGTCGGCATCAGCAGGGTTTGGCGGCCAAAGAAAATTTCAACTCTTAGTCCTCTCCTGGTAGGGATTCCTGTACCTACCATTTCAGTCTCTCAACTCTTCTAGATACAAGTCTCTGCTATGAATAATAGTACCTGCTTAAGTTGATTTGTTCATTAGCATTTCACATTTTTATTTAGCTGAGAGGCAAAGAGGAGGGAAAAGTGGGCGGAGGAGAGAGAAAAATTAACTCTTCCCCCTCCCCCAACCCTAACACTTCTCTCCACCCCCAGCAATGCCTGAGAGAGGCACAAACGTACCCGGGCTCCCACACACACACACACAATGCCTGGGAACCCTGAACAATGTCCCTTTCTGAACAGTGACATCTCTGCACAAGCAGTCAAGCTCCACTTCTCCTGTCGGAAAAAGCTGATATTCCCCTCACCCAGTACTCCCATGAAACAAGTCAATTATTTGTCTGAGCCCCGCAGAGTCATCTCCACAACCCTCTCCAGGACCCTCAGGCCAACCCTTGACACGGGAGTGTAACCGCACAGCACCGGAATCAATTACACTTTTGGAGAGAGGGGTGGAAAAAATGACTTTGCAGGCCCACCGCAAATGGCTCAGGCTGTCCTCCGGCTCCCGTGCGGCTCGAATCCAGGAAGTGCCTCTCAGCTCAATTTTCAATTATGTTCTCATCACAATTTACAACAGACAGTGTGTAATTTATGGCAATTACTGCTTCTGACGTCCCCTTTAAAAATTTCAGATAAAGAGACAGACAAAACCTGAAAGTGAGCCAAGCTCACCTGGCCTGCCTGCTGTACTAAGTTGACATTACGGGGAGAAAAAGGTACGCCTGACAAGGCTGTGAAGGAGATACTTTACAGAGTCGTGAATGCATGCTGACAACTAAATCAAGCAGAAGAGGAACATAATTGTTGTGGATGCGTTCCTTTATTTGTTAATGCATATATACAATATCATAACAACTGAATATTGTCTAAAGGGGTAATAGGGAACACAGACTGTCATTCTGGGTAAAAGACCTGTGAAAAAATGACTTTACAGTAAAGTCATTCAAGCTCATTTGTCTTATACTTGCCTCTCTGTTGCAAATCAAATCTGGGGTTGCTCCCCCCCGCAAGATAAGCATGTCATAATTAAAAAAACCAAAAAACCTAAAATAGCATAGGGATTTTTGGAAGGAAAACCGAGTCTTTTAAAGAAACGCATGCAGTCATTTTGCTTTCTGTAACCTAAAATATTTGAATATTTTGCAGGTATTATGCAGGTATCTTTCCATTAGCAAAGTCGTATTGTGGTATTTTTCATTTTCCAAGATCTGAAAGTAAAACTGAAAAACCTTGTAAAGCAAAACTAATGTAATTTCTGGAATGAAATCTCGAGCTGGTAACAACTATCTTGACAGACCTACATCTTCATTCTACAAGAATACTTGAAAGAATTGGGGCAATTTCACAGCAACTTCATTATTATTACAGATTTTTCCTTTTTTCGATGGCATGAAAACTTCCTATTTTCATATTTTCGAAACAAAACATTTTTTTATTTTTCTTAAACCTGTTTTGTTTACTTTAAAACATTAAAATAAAGAAGTTGAAATAGAAAAATGTTTTTCCTACGAAGTTGCTTCATCAAGAGTTTCAAACCGGGCCGTTCAGCCCAAGTATGCCTCGAAAGTCACTGTGCAATCTCAAAATCCCCTGTGAAAGAGGGACACCAGGAGAGGCTCTGCTCCACTACAGCCTGCGGGAGTTTTGCCACCAACTTCAGCTGAGTAAAGTTTATACACGTATACATAAAAAGATTAAAGATCATTTGAAACACTTGGGATGGCACCTATTTAAACTGAAAATTGTTTTACGCTGTAATACACACCTGAATTTGTAGGCAAAACCCTGAGCTACAGATGGTGCTGCAGAATTTCTTCCCAGTTTCCTGGTAGAAAAAAATAAATCCTCCTCAAATATTCATCAAGAACTACAAGGACCACTGAGACTATCTTTCCTAGTGAAAGCTGTCTCATAGCATTCGCAGAGGTCACACTACAGTGTAAACATCATTAAAGCATCTTCAGTAATCTACTGCTTAATTTTAACCACGCGTTATTTTAGAACACAATGTTTATTAAATGACAAAGCCTGAATCACGTATCTGAAGTAAACTACGACAGGAGGCAGCTGAGCAAGGGCTTAGAGAAAATGCATATTGTACTGTAAAGCTGATGTTTAACAAGAGACAGCTCCTCCTGCAAGCTACATAAGTCTAAGCACAGGTCACAGAAGACACGGGGAAAAAAAAAAAAACAATGATGCACAAAGTTGTAGGCATTTGTTTAGCATTCAACATCAGGTCAGCAGTCCAGCTGAGAGCAAAACCTGGATCTCCTAGCTGAGTATCCCCTTTCTTGGTGGAGAGTACGGACAAATGGTTACAGAACGTGCCATCTTAATTATGACAATGCAGGCACTTACTAGCAGAAACGGAGGAGACCGATGGGATTTTCCAAACTGGGGAAACTCCAGCAAACAGATTGCAAGTGGAACTAACCAGCTTTAGCTCCAAGATAACACATTCACAGTGGTATCAGTTGAAAAGCACAATAAGGCCTTGCATGCTCCCCTCTGTTAGTGGGCTCAAGAGAAAGTCTATGCAGTTTACAAAAAACCCACAAAATCCAGCTGTATTTTACGAAAGGCACTGCGAGGCCTTTGAGTGAGAGGAGGGTCAATGCTGACCAGTGGACGAATGGGTACTGTTCTGAGGTTCAGCTGAAATCCAAGAACTAGTACCTCCCTTGTGAGTCAACACTGAAGAAAATCATCCGCTTAATTCTTTCCATGAGGCTTCAACACCAGCAAAGAATCTCACAAGACATCATGAATAAAAAGGTAAATTTGGCAACAATGGACAAAAGGCACAGGTTAGGTTGCAAATAGGTGAGCTTCATCACTTCAGAGTGATAACACCTCTTCACAGCTCCTCTCTAGCAAACAATACTGTCAAGCAGTTAATTAGCCGAAGTTTCCTGCTGGCATGCATTTATTCCCATTTACGTCTCCTGGCAGCCAGCAGTGCGGCTGCCCCAGACCCCATGTTCAGGAAACACCACAAATAGAGCAAAGCTGAGGAACACTGTGCATACAAAAGTTTTCAGTAGTTTTCCTCCTCCTGCATAAGGATTTTGCATCAGTTAATCGTGAGCGATGGATATATTCCCTTCAGTACGCAAGACCTTGCAACTGAACTTCGTGCCTTCCTGAAGTCAGTGTAAGCTCTCCGAGTTCTGCATGACCAAACGCGACTAAAGCCATGGTCCTCGGTCCATAGGCAAACCAAACACTTCAGAATCTCTTCTCCTCTCCTTCCATCTACAAGGTTAGCAGTGAAAACCAGATTCTTAAAAGCTCATGACTCTTCGAGTTATCAATTTGTGATCTGAAGAAAGAAGCTCACCTCTGCTAAAAGACAGAAGGAAGAGAACAGACCTCAGGAACATTTTAATGCACCTCCTTGGAAAATGGTCAAGTAAAACCAAAAATATTTTACAGAAACCTCATGGATCAGGGCAAATACACCTGTAATTTCACACGAATTGCATTCCCCTTGGAAAAGTGAGGAAAACCTGACTACACTGCAACAGAAAGTAAAGGCGTATGTGCCTGTAAACATAAAGTATCTCCTTAGGCTTGAGGAACAAAAAAACCCAACTATATCTAGTTTTGGCTTACTAGCAAGAGCAACAGGGTCTGTAACACAGAACCACGGCAGCCAAAAACACAAGCAGGCTGCTCTCCTGTGTCATCACGTGAATCAAATTTCTGTTTCTAGAAAAGGACTGTTTTATGAAACAGCTAATCTGTTTAGATTGAAAGAGCTTTAAGAGCAGCACTAACTGTGTGCTTCAATAACGATCCAGCACAACAGGACCCAGAGATCTGGACTGGAGCCTTGAGGCATGACGACAACATAAATAATCAATGACAACAATATATTTTGGATACAGACACATGGGACCCAGGCCACAGCTCACCGAAGTCAATGGAAAGATCCCCATTGTATTAGGCAATTTATGGGAACCAGAGATAAGTATCAGCCCTCGTTTGAGCTCTACCTCACCACTTGTTGTTTACTACACAACATATTTTCTATGTCTTCACACCATTAAATATTAAGAGTGTATACTCCAGTATACTCGCTGCGCAGCACAGGCTGCCAAAATCAGCACCTACAAGATTTTTGTTTCAGTTTAAAAAAAAAAAAATCAATAAAGATAATATTCGATAGAAGTAATATTTTAGCACTAAAATAAGACCACAGCACATATAAACAGCAAAGGGTGTAGGTTTAATTAATATGAAGCAGAAGTCTCTTTTCCAAGATGGCCAGCAAGAACTTCTAATTATTAATGGAGGGGATCGGGGCACAGAAGTATAAGGAACACTCCTGTACCTTGCAGCATCTAGACCAGCAGCTGCCGAAGAAACATCACAACTTCAAGTGGAGTCATCAGACCGACAGAAATTAATTCTCTCCCTTTTTAATAATATGATTTGAGTTTGTATTGCTAGTTTGCAAGAAGTGATCAGCCTCTAAGTAGGATGACAATCAAAAAAATATTAGCAATTGCCGATGCAGACATATTTTAATCTAATACACTTTCAGGTATACGAGATTTCAGGTCAATACAAACAAACATCCTTTGCGGAGACAATTCTAATCTAGATTCCTCAGCTTTGGTTCTGTTGCACGTAGGTGAAATCCTGACATCAACAGGGAAAAGCTCAACAAAGCCAGGACACACTACAACAAACCAGAATCCCCAGGTCTGAGATTCCAGCTGCAGTAAAGAACGGTTCAGATCTGGAACGAGGTTTTACTATTCCTTCCGCCTGTCCTTTCACCGTTGCATTTCACTTACAACAGAACAGGGGAAGGAAGCAGACACAAAATGGGAACGCTGAAACCTGTCATTCCACAAGATCATTGGAAATTTGGTAGATATTTGTGGTTCAATTACTAGTAAGAAGAAAGGGAAAAAAATGTTACAATTCAAAATTTTAATTGTCCTGAGGGGGCAGGGGAAGAGAAAAGAAAAAACGAAGTCACCAGGCCTTTACCTCGGAAGCTCGCAGACCTTGCTGTAGCTAACTCAATAATTACATTGTACTGCCAGCAACAATTCAATATTTTTTTTTCTCGCCTGAGGGTTCCAACACATTTGCACCATAGGGAAGCCTTTTCTCTTTACATCTCAAAACTCTTCCACAAACTCTTCCTTTATTCATAACAGCCAGATCCCCAGCTGAGATAGGCACTTTCGTATTGCTCTAGATGACAGTTTTCTGTGTTCTTTCCAAGCTCAGGGGGTTTAATAAACATATCTGGCAATCTTTCGATAGCTGGAGGGCCTGGGATGACACTGTGTGCAAACAATATGCTCTCACTGCTAGGGAAACAAGTTTATTCAATTCAATTAACAGATTACAGCCAAGATACTTGTTATCCTGCAACGAAAAATAGGAAAAGAACTCTGAGAATTAAGGTAGGTCGCAGGATTAGCACCTGGCAACACAGCAAGCCAGGCAAAATAAGACAAAAAACCACTTGCTGATAGAGAACTACCAATAAACAGTGGCACAGCCTGGTGGTCTCAGCACAGAACTGACTTTTAACTCACTTAAAACTGAGCTGAGCCCTCTGAACCTGCAGAGTCTTGGGTGCAGCATTTTAAAAACTTACCTCTGTTTCCTCCTACAAAATGGGGATATTCCTTGTCATTTACCTAACTACAAGGGGTGTTTTCCATTAGAGATGAGCAATAACTCTTTTCTTGGTGAAAGTCCACTGTTTTCAAGCCAACTACAGCTGCCAGGATTTGGTTCCACATTTTAAAAAAGCTGAAGTAAAATTCTATTTTGAATTTACGCTCTATTCAAACCAAAGCATTTTCTTAACATAAACAGTTCATGGGATACAGAATTTGCTTCTATAATAAGTATTTCCAGTGCAATCGCATTGGTCTAAATAAGGGAAACATTTATGCTTTCTTGATGAAAAATACTCCAGGAGCTGGTGGTCCAGCGTACCCCCCACTTTAAGTATGGTTCTGCAATGACTTGTCCTTTCTGAACTGTGCTCAGAACAAGTTTAAACTTGCAGAAGTTACCACAGGAGAAAAATCTCATTTAACCACCAGAGTGACAGGTAAATTTGCCGGAAGGATGATTTGTGGTTAGGGCACAACACAAGAGATACGAACTTATTTCATGCCATAGACTTGCGTAAGTAACCCAATCTCTGAGTGCCTCAATTCCTGTATGGAAAACAGGGATAAAACCCATTCTTTTGTCTGGTTTGCCTGTTCTCTTTGGCAGCAGGGGCTATATCTGACCGTATGTCTTCTCTGTGCAAGGGCTGCCCAGGTGGTGATGGGGTTCTCAGCTACCAGTCAAACCCCCGCTCAGTTCAAGGGCACAAATAATAACCATATACTATTCTTATTTCAGTAAACAGAGGCATCACTGGTTTCTCACAGCCTAATATGGCACTATTTAAAAAAAAAAAAGTCTTAAAATAAATGAAAAATAACATACTGAAACAGATATAAAACTAGCATTGGTGCTGGCAATCCCACAGCCTGCATAATATGGCACAAGGGACAAGAAGACAGAAAAATGAGGGGAAACGGAGTTTTGCTTGGAGATGAGAAGAGTGTCCCAGAAGACTGGCCAGCTCTCCTAGAGATGTTCTTGTGAACATGACATTTGAGAGAAAAGTCACCTTTGGGACCTGGCTAAGGCCACCCACTATCCTCTCCAGCACCTGAATCCCAAGAAGGGGCTCACTCTGAAGTCAGACGTGCCTTATCGCTGCTAGGCAAGCCAGGGAAGGAGGGGAGAGCTTGCAGGTGCTGGCAGCAGCAAACAACTTTCCCATTAAACCACTTCTGCTCCGCAGCAGCTCTCATTGCCCGTGAAGTCACAGAGCCAGTGGCTACACACTTGATGCTACTCCAGCCCATCATTGCTCCTAACAATTCTGTCCCTTCTATGGCCTTGAAACGAAAAGGCCCAATGACCCATGGCAGAAGAAAAGCTAGTGCAAGTCCTCTGCTTGCTGTCACACTTCACAACCTGGGCTACACAGTAGTTGCTCTCATACTCACGCATGCTCAGCGACTCTCAAGAGCTCAGTCAACAGCCTCCGTTTCTCTCACTCTAACCCACGTGCTTTCTATGATCGAAATATTGGAGTTCTCATTTGAACAAACGCCTGACTACCACAAAGTATTTCACTGGGATCTCTGACTGATTAAGAACTGGGCCACAGTAATTAGTACAGTCGAGTGAATAACCAAAAATTAATTATTTATTTATCTAACTTAGCTATTCCTTTGTCCTTAGATTAGCCAAGAGCTCATGATGAATTTCCTTGGACTTCATGCATGTTCAGCAAATGTCTTTTAATATGTTTATTCTGTGGCCTGCTCAGGAATTTTCAAAATTTCATCTGAGTTTCAGAGTGTGCAGCACGATTTCATGATACCATTGCTCATCTACAACTGAAAAATACTAGAGTGCAACTATGAATTCATGGAAATTTTAAACTCGATCACTAAAAAATTCCAAGGCAGAAGTATTTTACCCCATACAGTCCAATTGCTTGAGGATCTGCAAAAATCAAAACCACGTACCATTGGAAAATTGCTAAACTCTGAATAAAATACAGTGCTTTTATATTACTGATTTACCTGTTACAATTATTGCATTGAACACACTGGGCCAGAGCAGTAACATTCCTCCCAGTTTTAGGTTCTTTTCACTAACGGAGAAAAGGCCTATGGAATTAATAGGGATGTTAAATCAGTCAGGATGAAACTTTTAGGTTTTCCTTCAAACTCCAGCAGAGATTACTCTGAAGATCCACAGAATCTAGTAGGCAGCTGCATCCTTCCCACTAGATTTTACTCACTGGGTTACTAGTTTTTACACAAGATACAGAGGGGTTAAAAAAAAAGGGGGGGGGGGGGAGAAGAGGGGGGAATAATCAAAACTACCCTGGATATCACTGGTTTTGTTCCAGCTGTCTTAGTAGGAATCTGATCCTGAAGTAAAATACAAAACCAAAAATGCTATCAACCAGTGCTCTTCTCTGATGCTTTAAGCACGTTTGATACACAAGATCCTGCTGACTTGGCAGGGAAAGTTAGGACATTTTCCCAATATTAGAGCTCATTTCTCACAAGGGTAAGGAAATAGCACTTATTCATTTGCTATATGAAATACAGAAAATAATAACAAGTTAATTTGTATTCCTTAATTCTGGATAAAAATCAAATCCTGCTTCCACTTTGGTCAGTAATAAACACTAATTAACTTTTAGCAGTCAGAATCAGCACTTAAATGTTAGAGCATGTGTTACAGCAGAGGAAAGCTGAAAAATATTATACAGTATACAGCAGGAAACCGAGGCAGAGAAATAGCACAAATACAATTCATGTTCTGATTTCCCCTTCGCTTTCAAGTGGACATTTGTCTGCTTTATAAGAATTTGTTGACTATAAGAAAAGTCTATTGAAAATCTTCATATTATGATATGTTAAGGAAAAGAAAGCCTCATTTCTTAAAAAAGAAAAAAAAAACAAAAAACAAAAAAACCCCACAAACCTGTGTATATCAATTAATCTTACTGTTCTTAAGAAAACAAACGTCACACTTAAATTTTAGGTCTTTTAAGGAATACTAAACAGTATGTTGCTTGAATGAACAAGCCAAATCTATACTACTTACCTACTTGGGGGGCATCTGTTCTCAGAACAAACACTCCCTGAACTCAGTGTACACTGTGCTTGAGAAACCACTCGGCAACTTGGAACTGTGTATTTGAAAATAGTTTGTATCTGTAACTGCTATTAAATGAAAAGCAGAACATCGCTGGTTGGGCAGCTGCTAAGATTTTATAATCACACAATAGAGAGGATTAAATACATGTAAAGAGTGCATCAGACTAAATTCTGTGCTCAGTTGCAATGGTACGACCTTAGGAAATCAACGGGGTTCCACATTTGCAAATGATGAGGGGTTGGTCCATTCCTTTAAAAAAACAAAACAAAACAAAACAAACCCAAAACCTCAAGAAAGTTCAATTTGAGAGAAAATGACTGTGCTTCTCCCTCTACTGTTCCATGTCTCATAGCTAACATCTGGTGAAAATTAAGAAGCAGTTTTCCCCCCTTCCCCCTCACCCCCCAATCAAACAACAACAAAAAAACCCCCCACAATACAAAACCCCGCATATATATCTGATGTATTTTATACATATTCATCCTCATAACTTGACAGATGGGAGGAATCTTGCAGTCATTTCTGAAAGCAGACAAAAGGCCGTTGGTTCTGCTCCACATGATGATTTGTGAAGACAGAATATCACCCGCTTCCGTTGATGATTATATAGTTCTATCCATCTGTCTGCCACTGGAGGTTGTGAGAGTGAGATACAGCTCACACCGTCTTCATAAACAAAAGTAGACTGTGCTGTCAGTAGTCAGACACGCCAACTAATTGGAGCTGTCGACAGACACAATATTCTGTGTCAACAGCTCTGGTAACAGTTTGAAACAGCAATGATATGTTGGGTGATGGTGAGGATGACACATATGTCTCTAATAGCATGCTAGAAATCTGACATAACTAGAAAAGAATTACTAAAATGTAATTCCCAGCCCCTAGTTCTGCTGTTAAGACTTACCAGTCGGCACAGAGAGGAGAGAGGGGGGTGTGTGTGTTCCTGTGAGTGTGCGTGTACTTGTACACATCTTCCTCTGTATCACTTCACAGGCTGACAGCTTAATTTGATACTCATAATGCCTAACTTAAAAACTAAGCTTTCCGCTGAATTTCAAGGAATTCACTAAAATTCCTACACAAATTTAAAACTTAACGGAGGGACCTTTTCCACCACTTTCTCATGAATTAGAAATGAACTAAAACAGGTCAAACAGCAGCCACGTTAAACGGACAGTCCCTACTGCATCTGTGCAGGAAAGAGGAGTGCTATCTTATTGAAAAGTGGTTTGGTGGACTCATCTAAAAGATCAATTGTCCTCTGATCTTGCCAAGATTAATGAACATTCTTAATTTTAAAGTTAAGCCCAGGAATAAATATTTGCAGGATTAGGGCCTCAGTTTCTCTTTAGAAGCAGATAAGAAAATCCTTCTCCATCATCACTCCTTTTGGATTTGAAAGCAGAAAGAAATCAGTGTAAAAGGTTGATAAATAAAGTACTGGGGGAAGAAAGAAGAATTGACATTTGCTTTGCTCTACTCACATCTATCAGCTCAGCTTACACATTTATCTAGCTCCTCCCTTGCCAAATGTAATGCAACATTGAGCAGACTAGGTTAAATAACAGTACATAATATGCTAGTTTACAAAGATACAGCATTTTTTTTCTCCAAAGAATTAAAGATGCTATACAAACATCGCAGCAACGGTGACAGTAAACTACAGCCATCTCTAGAGCATTAAGGCCACCGAGTCCTTACACAGGGAGCTGCAACACAGCAGGTCTGGCATCTCATCTCAAGGCCCGGAGCACAGTGAACTCCAGCGCACACTTCACATCAGCTCGGCGTGGCAGAAGGGCCAAGCTGGTACTACTACTAGATTTGAACGCTATCCTTGAAATCCGATCATGCCAAACAAGTGCAATCATGAAGCCACTCCTCCTTCCTCAGGATACAACAAAACACACGGGCCGATTCCTTGATGGTCTGCAGTCATGGATTAACTAAGGCAAGCTAACTGCGGGGCAGGTGTCTAACCTGCCCAGCCAGGTATGGCAGCACTGAGCTTGGAGGCAAGGACCAACCTTCCTGTTGTGTTTCTGCTGCACCCAGAACCCTGAGACCTGACGGTCACCATCATACAGATAGTAAAACAGAGCGACAGGCCTTTTGCTGATGCATGTGACCACACTGTAGCCAGGATTTGAACAACAAGGCCTGAAAGCCTTTTCATCCCGGAGAAGGAATACGAGGAAGCAAGCTGGAAAAGCCACATGAGGATTCAGATGAAGTTCTTCTGCAAAGTCCCTGGGAACGAGGCTTGTGGGGCAGGTAGTAAGTCCACAACTTAGCAAACTGCAGTGATCCCACTTTGGGAGGGACAAGCTGGATCCCAGAACCTCCTTTCCCAGATCTTCACGGTCAACTGCAACAGTACAGCTCTGCTCTGAAGGGAGGACGGCAGCACCCACACGGAGGCACGATCTCATCAACCACCAGCCTAACGCTGAGGAGGACCAGTCCACCCCGGCAGCTGCCCCGGCAGCATGCCGCCAAACTCAGCGGGCCGGAAAAGACGTGCCCGGAGGGGAGGAAGTCTGGAGCATTACTAAGGAACATGCAGCGACAATAGCTGAGGTTACGGAGGAAGAGCCTGGTCTTGTTTGCTGCATAAATCCCTATATTATCTCTTGCTACTTGACCTGCTAGAGCAGCCAGCGGCACCGGGAGCATGGTGTGCCGGCCTGAGCTTGCTGCTTCCAGCCAGGAGAGGGCACACAAGTCAGTTCACCGCAAGACTGCTGTGCAGCCACTTGCTCTTCCCATCTTCATGGCTGTTTCTTTGCACTGCTGTCCCTTGTGAACCATCCCGGCTGACTGTGTTCAAATCATAACGAAAAAGCCTAACGAAAGAGATAAGCCAATATCGGCTGTTGCCAAAGCCACAAAACTGGAAAAATCTGTCAAAATATTTTAAGAGGAAGAATCTAAAAAAGAAAAACAAGAGTGTGAAAAGTGAAGTCAAGCAATATTATTTTCTCCACATAGCCAAGGAGCAAGTTGCTACCCCAGAAGAAGTGTGTATAAATAGTGTGTCAGCCATGTACTGTGAGTGCGACTCCAGCAGCTGGGCTGTTTGCACGAGATGCAAATTGGGAGCCATTCAGGGAAGGAAGAATGAAAGCTTTGGCACTCGCCGGGCAAACACTAACGGGTATGGGAAAAGGGCCAGCAAAACACAAACCACACAAAATAGTGGGTGGCCAGACTTAGTTCAAGGACTAGTTGGACAAAATACCTTAAATGATCCAGCTCAAGGCAAACACTGGACACTTCAAAAGTTTTACTTTTCAATTCCAAACCATAAGCAAAAGACCTTACTGCAATCGCTATGCTACTGGAGACAGCAGCGTTCACAGCCCACAGACACTTACTGACATTCATCTTGCATTACACTTATCCATGACCGCTGTGTCTGACTCTGAGTCATCACTAGGCACAAGGACAACTCTATCAGTTGCCATGTTCAAAAGCTAGTGAAAAAATACCTATAAAGCTTCTGCCCCCAGAGATCAAGTGAAGGAGTTTGGAAAAGGTCAGCCTGCTTACAGCTTTAATCTAAACAAATAGGTGGGCTCTGACGCTGAAATGGTGCTTACAACAGACCCTGTAGCTTATGAGTAAAGTACGAGGGTATTTCAGGACTCTATCCTCCTGCCACTTCTGTGAGGCACCAAGATTGTTATGGAGTCTGGTTTCTGCCTACAGATACCTACGGCACAATTACACCAGGTCTGTTTTGGTTTTTGCTTAATGAAGTGAATCTAGGCACAGCATCAGCAGTGTCTGTGTGTTCAATCACATTCATTTATTTCACCAAAACAAGCCAGGGCCTAATGCATCTGAAGATGAGTTCATTATTCAATCTTCTGATGCCTTTTCCTGCTGCTTAGACTTGCTGCCTTATACCGCATTGGTATTTAATAATTATTCTGGCTGTCTCCAAAGCCCTTTCACCACACCTTGTGTGGCACATTACAGACAGCATGGATTTTTCAGGTACAAATTGCTAAACAATTACTGATGAGAGAAAGGTCATAATAATAGGTTACAGAAGCCTTTGCAGCCTGCCTTTACTTCATGGCCATTTATAAAGAACCATTTCATCCCATTGTTATAATGATGAGAAGGAAGTAGTTTAAGGTAGTTATAGACAAGCAAACAAAAGGCAGGAGAGCAGTGCTGTATAACTTCTACTTTCACTTCCTGCCTACTCCATTACTTCTGGCATTATGGGAGAAATAACATGATTGGAATGACCTAAAGGTTATAACGGGTGGGTAAGGTTTACCTTGTCAAAAGCAGTGTGAGCACTGTTGGCTAAACCTTTTTGAAAGCTGAAAGTGGTGCCGTTTAACAAAAATACTAAGCTGTCATTGAAAAAAGTACATTACTTAGAAACAGTATTTCTTCATGGGCTTTCTTATCTCTATTTTCCCCCCTTAAATGTTTCTTTTTTTTCTTGGGGGGGGGGGGGGGGAGAAAAAAGGCACAAAGATGAAATCTCTCTGAAAAGTTGAAAGAGTAGAGGACAGATTTTGCACTGGTAGAAACTCCGTTAAGTACATATAAATACCACTGGCTTTAGAATGACAAAATCAAAGTCCAAATAGCCCAATCTACAGCATTACGAATCAGGCGGGCAAACTTCTTGGGGTTCCTGGGAACAGCGTGGATACAGTCATTTTTATCGCCCCTAACTTTTGCAAGAAGTGTCTCTGCTAGCTGGCTTTCTCAGTATTTGAGGTACAGGATTTGATCCCAATGAATCAAGGAATTTCAAGTCCAGACACAATTCGCAGAAACATCCAGGTTATTGAATAAAAACCTGCCTTTGGGAAGAGAAAATCCAGGACAATTTGATTGACCAGGAAAGAGCGACCTGGAGCATAGCCAACGCAACAGTGATGGAAGCAAAGATACAGTAGCTTGGCACTTTCAACAAGAGGGTTAGACTCTCTCAGCCTTGCTTAAAAAATTCTAAAAGTTACACAAGTTACAAAAGAACATAGTACTGATGGCAATGGACCAGAAATACTTCCCAACATTTCCACTCGTGTTCAAACATTAAGAGACTTTTGTTGAAGAGCAGCCCAGCAAACAAGAGGCACGTCCACCCAACAGATAAGTAATACCATAAGTAAAGCACAGGGCAAGACCTGGATCTCCATCAGGAGGTCTCAGGGGCTTCCTCCTTTCAGAGAAATTTCATGTTTCACCCTGAGGAAATTGCTGGGGGCAGATCCCCCAAAACACCATCTTCCATTTATTTCCCATTGATTTTAATGACATTAGGCCTTAATTTCTCTAAGATTCACCCTCCCTTCCTGCAAAATGGAGATTAGGACACAGGTTTACTAATTGGAAGAAAACTGACCCTTGAACCACCCCCATGCCCTTCCTATATTCACATGTCCAAACCTGCCCTAGGTGCAAAGCTGAGAAGGTGGCCAGCCAGGCAGATTCCTGTATTACTTATCCCAAAACATCTTGAGGCTGCATCACATATGCAGCATAAATCAGACAAGACGGGCCAAGCTTTTTTATTGAAGAGTAAAGCCTCACGTACTGCAAGGGACTACAAGAGACGTAGACAGCCAGACTGCGGTCCACCCACGTGGCTGCAACGTGCACACGGTCACACTTCACCCTGCTCTCGGCTCCAAACCACAGAGTTGTGCCTCCCCAAAAAGCCCATGAGAGATTTCGCTACTTCTACAGTTCTGGCTTTAGAACGGGAAGAATTGTGTTCTTTGCTTCATCATACTGAACAGAGGGCAAAAGGATTTCATCATGGATCATTTTTATATTGGCAAGTCTAGAAGACAAGCAAGCCCTGACTTTTAGCAGATTTCCATTTATTGCTGTCCAAAATTTAATCAGCTAAATTGATAGTCAACTATTAGTTTATTTTTGGTCAAAGGTTATTTAAAAAGTAAAAGCAAACAAGTCTGTAAAACAATTTAAATGCATCAAAGTTTATATCCCACATTATGTAGTAAATCCTGCTCTCCTTCAGAAATCCAGCCAGCCAAACTTTTGTTCCCTTGGCCAGTTGCTGGAATAATAGCCTCTCCTTTGTTTCATCGTGACTTGATTACTATAATTATTTGCTCGCTAGACTTCCAGCTACTGCTCTGATTGTGAGGAGTACAGAATACAACTGCTAGACTACATGCTGCATCTAAGTCTTTCCATCACATTACCCCTATATCCCCATATTAAGAGAGCTCCATTGCTTCCCAATGCAGCGGCGGCCTGATGTTTTAGATCTTCCTACTAATTTACAAGGCTTTACATTGGAAGCCTCAGATAAATCTTTTGCTGCTCCATGTCTGAAGAGTCTTAGGGCTGTACTTGTATATGCTTTTGTCTCCCCCATAGTGTTTTAGACCCTGAACTTGTTTAGCCTTACTCACATGAGCAGGTTTACAGACTTCAATGGGACTACTTACATGAGTAAGAAGTACTCACATGAGTAGATATTTGCAGGCTCAGACCCTAAGTGACTTGGAGAGCTTTACTATTATTCACTTCTTGAAAAGCACTTGCAAAGAAACAAGAGAGGACTTACCGTATTTATTCAGAGTTATTATATATTCACCATGTCTTCTTCTTAAGCCCTCTTTGTTCTTGAGTACATGTACTCTATCTACAGTAGCAATACACAATATTTCTGTCAGGGGATTTTCACATGCGAAAATAGTGAGGGTTTGACATGTTGGACTGTTGGGAGTTTTGTGTCGTTTTGTTTTGTTTCTCCCTGTGAGAATTTGTAGATACCAACTTAAAACAAAGAAGATTTTGTTATTACTTCTACTGCAGCAGCACTAACAAGCTTGTGCCGGGGAGTAGGGCTTCACTGCGTAAAAGCATGGTTCAGGCACCTCACAACAAGCCGTCTCCTGCCTCTAAAGAGTTAAAGCTGCAATTTCTCTATAGATTAAATTGAACACTGTCATTTTCCCCTTAAAACTCTTGTTTCCTTCATGCGTTTTCAGCTGTGAGGACAACCAATTTTGTCATTAGACTTACAGCACCCAGGTCTAGAATGGCTCATTTTTATTAAAGTTCGTATTTCCCACCTATATGATACACATAACCAGGCACACACGCTTTTTATATAATGAGAGATGCTCTCTTTTCTGGAAGACTTGTATTCCTTGGGAGAAAGAGGGGCAAAGAAAAAAAAAAGCTGCATTGTTCTCTAGGCTGCCATGCTAAGAAGTTGCCCTTGCTGGGAATGCTGGATATGTCACAAGAAATGTGCAAACTGGGCTCACTGACACCCCACATCTTTTAAAATAAATTAAATGTCTTTGCCAGCAGAACACAATGGAAAGGTACAGATGGATCATTAAAAACTAGAGGCTTTCGGAGACTCTCAATGGTGATTTTTCTTTCTGAAAACACCAGAAGAGATGACAGACTTGAGCCTTTACAGTGCAGAGTGCTCCTGAGCACCCTCTATTACTGCGGATAGGATGGAGAAAGTGGTGGCATTCAGCACCACGAGGACTGCACGTCACCTTGCAATGCTGCAAGCTGCTAGCAAAGTCTTGCATTCCACACACAGCAAAATCCGTCCCTCGGTTCAAAATGCCCACTGCCTCCAGGATAAAGGCCCGTCAACTTGTTTCCACTGGCGATTTCTGTACTTGGCTAGCAACACCAGTCTAGCAAACTTTTAGTGTGGATTTGCATGGCATTGCGCTGACAAAAGCGCAGCCCGTGTTGTTTTCCATCCAGGATAAGCTGCACCCTAGCTAACATTTAAGTTCAACAGCACATCCAGTTTGAGGGTCTGCCCTGCAGCACCATATACAAGAAACAACCAGGACAGACAAGGTGAGAGCCCAAAAAAGAGAGGGGCGATACACGGGTGTGATGGAAAACAGTTACTGTTTTCTTCTGTCTATCCCCATTTCCCATCAGCCAGAAGGTTAGAGACTTTCTTTTCCAAAAAAAAGACTTAAGTGAAGTAAAGAAAGCCTGACATGAGGAGGGCACCGCACGAGGCAATGACCCAGAGCTGGCAGGGGGAGGAAGAGGGGTGAGGCTGGTTTCAAACAGCTCTGGTCCTGGGCTGGTTTGCATGCTCTCACCTGGGTACTCAAATATTAGTAAGCTGCCAAAAAACAGCCCAGCTCCACAATACTGTCTACCTGCCATCACATACTGCTTGTTTTACTTTGAGTAGGTAAACCTAAGGGAGAGACTACAACAGGCAGGGGAAAGAAAAGCACAAACGATACAAATGCAACGTATTTCTACAGGTGCTGAGCCCGGCCAGAGCATGAACTAGCCCAAAACAGGGCAGTGAGTGCCTTGGGTCCAGCCATCTTTCAGTGCATCCTGCTCTGCACAGATCTTTCTCCACTTCAAACTAGATCACAAACCTGGGAAACTTTCTGCTGGCTGAAAGAGAGAAAGCAAGCTTGCTCCCATGGCTTTTTTCAAAGTTCTCAAAGCTCTAGTAATAAACTGATTTTCCTTTAAGAAACGCTGGCATACCACTGTCTTGTGTCAATTTTCATGGGTCACCATGAAAACAAGATGGGTGGCATGAAATTAAAAGAGTTTCTGTTAAGCTTGCAGCCTTTGAAATCCTTTAGGTCTGAGAGATGGCAACCTTCTTCGCTTCCCCAACTCACGCTTCTCAGCCACAATACATTGCTGCGCTGCTAACGCTCCCTTCATCCTGCCATTCCCAAGGGAGAGAAAAAGCCACCTAAACCAGCTCACTCGGCAACTGGATTTTGGCAAGCACAATGCACCAAGAAGCAAAATTAACACTTAATAACAAACTTACTCTAATTAGCTTTAATCAAAGTAGTTACTGTTTAAGATTCTTACAGTTAAATTCAAATGTGTTCTACCACTATTAAGCTTAAACAGAAAAGGTAAATGGAGATACCAGTACAGTAGTAACAAATAAATACGAAATATTTTCTTTTAAAAAGTCTCATTCTGCTAATTAAATCTTTTATCAAACATTTTCTAGTACCAATTTTCACAGTTTATATTCTCTGCTCATATTTAATATTCCAGTAACAAAACTCCTATTAACAACAAGAAAATACTATTGCTATGATTAGTATTCTGAGGTAATGAAATATAATCTACTGTGATAATACCTAATAATCTCTTAAATGCAATAAATCAGCTTGACAATAATAATATCCAACAGCAGCATATGAATTCCGAAATGACTTCCTCGAAGTCTCCCAGAGGGCTGAATTTTTCCCATGTCTAACACAGGAGCAAGGGCACAGACTGACCATACAATAAAGAAGTTTGCAAAACAAGAGAAATGGGAATGCTTTTGAGAAGCTGGGCATGTACTTTGGAGGACGAGGCATGGAGAATCAAGCTTTCCAGTGGAAATGAAGGCGTATTTGGTCCAATAACTCTAGCCACCTGAACGTACTTTTCTACTGCTCAAAACCCTTACATTTTAGCCAAAACATCTCAGAGAAAAAAAATTAATCTTAGTAAAAATGACCATAATGGCTACATATGTCAGTGTGAACTACATTGGATTCACTGGTGGATAACCAAAACAGAGCTCAGAAATTGTCTCCCATGATGATTTTCTAATGGGAAGTGCTGTATGCTTGCAGAATTGAAAAATTCTGTGGGAAACATTTAAATTTAACAGAAAAAAAAAAAAAATCCAAGATCATTTCCCTAGATACAATGCTTCTGTTAATCTCCATCCTTCTTAAAACGACAGGAGTCTTCCAGAGGAGAGGAGGATCAGGAAGAAGCAAGGGGAAGAGCAGTGTACCAGAAAACAAGGTCCCTGGGTTTCCAGTGCCCCTTGCCTTTCTGCTTCCTTGCCTCTCTCCCCTCTCCAGCTTTGCAATATTCAAAATGGGACAGGGGCTTCCAGAAAGCCAGCTAAGATGCCAAAAACGTTTGCTTTGCTCTCCTAAAACTGGATTCTCCAAGAAACTCCCAGCCACCCACTCACATACACAAGTACACATGTAAAAGTAAGGCACTTTTTTTTTTTTTCCTAGCATTTCATTCTGATTCATCATGTAAGCTATTTTAAAACCTTGACTATTTTTCCATAGGAAAAGATGTCTAATTCCCTGCCAGTTTACGGCAGAAAGCTGCCAGCTCTTCTGAAGTTGAACACCAGATTTAGGAAGCGCAGACAGTGTGTGAAATTCCCGCCGGTGCTGGAGGCATTTCAGAGGACTGCTCAGCACCTTCTGCTCTGTAAAGCAGCGGGAGACCCACTGCACCAGAGCTCCCCGAGTCCCCTCTGCTCACCAGCAGCTGGCACCAGACTGTGCCGCGCAGCGCAAACGAGCGGGACGGGAGGG
This sequence comes from Nipponia nippon, assembly GCF_047370975.1. Lineage (NCBI taxonomy): Eukaryota > Metazoa > Chordata > Aves > Pelecaniformes > Threskiornithidae > Nipponia > Nipponia nippon. Next base: position 743,878 of record NW_028262391.1, read on the forward strand.
AGGAGCCGGCCAAGGAAGGGCCGGTAGGACCTGGTCGCCATCAAACAAAACAATTAACCGTGGCTGACTAAAGTTAGCTTGTGCATGAGTGCGTCCCAGCGGAGCTAAATGCATAATACAGGCCCGCCAAATTCCATACGCATCTTGCACGAGAGTCGCTTAAGTTATCTAAAGGAGCTCCGTGTCTCGCACACAGCTTGGCCTATCTGTGATTGCACTTTGAATATTTTATTTGTCACTGACACAACAAATAAAAGATAGGTATGATGAGGCACATTCTTCTTTATAATTACTTGGAAATCAAAATGTTGGGCTAGGACTAAGCTGTCTTCCAAACACATCCAAGTGTTGCATTAGTCGGTAAAACGAGAATCACACTCAATAACATGGAGCGTGTGTGAACAAGCAGATACATTCCCATGGCTTTGAGTGATGGAGGTTTTACCACTTCCTTTTACTCTGTAATTTCATATTTTAAACACGAGGAAAATAAGCCTTAAATGCAAAGCATTTGCTTTTAAGCAAATCCTGCCTTATGGTCAACATTATCACATAACACACTGCCATTTACAGTGGGAGGCTGGGAAGACCAACTCCCCCTGCAACTCCGGTAAGTGCCCAGGTTATCTGTGATTATTCTGCTATTTAACATCACTTATGCTACTGACCAACTGCTCCAACGGCAGAAATAATTTGTTTCAAAAATCAGACACAGTTTGCTGCCATTAAGCTACTTGTAAATCTCTGTGGGATTACGTGGAATGAAAGAGACCATAATAAATGTAAAACGTCATTACGTATCACAAATTTGGTATCTTACGTGCATTACATTTCACTGCTGAAGCACAGGAATACACTTGTCCTCAAGATCTAAAGGACCCGTTCTTTGCTTGGTTATTCCAATTACACACCCATGCACCTCCACTGAAAGCAACTGAATTACAGCAAAGTACCAATGAAGTTTAAAAATAAAACATGTTGAGAATGGGAATTTGAGAGCCTCAAGGAAACTGCAGATCGACTCCTGCATGGTGTATATTGGCCTGACTCCACTGTGATTAGTACAGACAATTTACACCAGCTGCCAATCTGCTCCTTGAAAATTAAGGACAGAAACCTAAACATATTCTGGAAATCTTGGCATTGTCAGGCTAAATATGTACACATGCCTGATTCTTTTCTCTCGTCCAGTAGAGGATGCAGCTTGTTAAGACTTTTTCCAGCAAAATATATATGTTTAATTTATGTGATTAATTTCTGTGTTAATGAAGGTTGAAGGCCTGAGAAGGCTGAATGCATCTATTTATCCAGGGGCCAGATAAAAATTGCTGCTCAACTAGCCAGCCCGACCCTAATATGGAAAGCCCCAGCCTTATTCAGGGTGAGAGGACAATTAAATTTTTATGCTCATTTAATCCTGTGCCCTTTCAGAGCAAAGGCTGACAACTGTGCCCAATTTTTCCAAATGTTTGCTGTTACATAATCCTGACGAACCCAAACTCAATTTGCGCAGGGCCTGTCGACAAAAATCCGATCGCAACAATATTCTGACGCACTCTCTGGGGTTAAATCCTGGATTTAGAGGTTACAGGAAAAGAAAAGCCCAGCACTCTAAACTAGCGCTTTATTAGTTCCTACCTGCAGCAACTAAATTCATATTACAGTGTATATCTAGTCAACAAATTGCTTCTATACGAAAGGAAATGCTTTTAAAAACCTTTTTGCTTCTGAAGAGCTATCTGTAAGGCTGGTAGCGTTTTGCTCTGATACTCAGAAAAATTGATTCTTTCAACAAGTTAAATAATTTTAATTTTTTTCCCTTTTCATGCTCCGGTCTGTCACCTGGTCACTTCCTCTAAGAGAGATTCATCTAGGGGAGATGTATTGTATTATTATCTGTGCTTCTGCGGTTTCGTGCAGAGCCAGTTTATCTTATTACTGTTACGTTCTTCAAGAGAGATTCATTTAAGTGTGACTTAGTCTATTCTAGGTGCCTCTTGCATCTCTATTGGGCATTTAAGAGTTGTAGAACTCTCTAATTTATTTAAGCAGGGCACTTTAAAGCAATATCTCAGTAATTTTCATTGGGTTTAAGGAGCCCTTCTACATTTTCACAATACTTGAAGTTTTTCTGCTCTTCTAAGGACTGCAAATATTTGAACAACAAATAAAAACGTTTAAGAAAAGAAAACTCAAGACAGACACGGAGGCAGTGAGAGGCAGAGAGAGACAAGAGAAATGAGTGCAAGTGGATTTTTCTCTACGTGGAAAAGACTACTGAGAAAAGCCATGCCAACGTTTCGGTCAGCAAAGTGAAAACTGGTCATCCCCCCAAAATACTAGTTCGTAATGTATTTCTCTTAAATCTAGGATTTTCAAATTGCCCTCACATATTCTTTGTAATAAGTCAGAGCAAATAAATTAGCACAAGGAAATACTTGCAAGTAACTTTTACAAACACCGCAACAAATGTTTTCTCTATGAAACACCGCTAGGGTTGACAGGGATGCTATTAGCTAGAAAGAGGACTCGAGGGAAGCAGAAGTCACGGTTCTGTACAGGGAATACCGGAAAAATAAGACATGAGTCCAATCTCAAGCACACTGATGTCAGGGAGAGATTTACACTGACCGGGCTTAGCGTGAACCCTGTGGTTCTGCAGTCCTTTCTTATGCAAACCTCTCCCTCCATAGCTTTCTACATAGGAAAACGTGGGGCTGTGAAAACCAAACCTAGAAAGATATTTAATCAAGATCAAAAATGAAATGAGCAGATAGAGCAGATTCTTAAAGTAAATAAATAGATAAATGAATAGCATTCAGAGAAAAGCCTATGAGGAGCAAGTGACACAGCTTGGGGGAGCGAGCCCGGAAAGCCAGGTAAGAACCAGTGCCCTCGCACTGGCAAGGGGAGGGAAGGTAAGCCCATGTTACACAAGGCAACCCGTGAAGCTTGCTCCAGATCCTTACGCTCCTCTCCTCCTCAGGACCAGTTAGCGCAGCTGGAGTGCCAGGCCAGCTTCCAGTCCCTAGAACTTTAATATTTATTCTTGATACTGCTGCGTGGCATACAGCTTACCCCTAGGCTGATACCGTGCTCCTGACGGGTGGTTGTGCACCTCTCAGTGAGGGCACTAGGAACTGCCTATGCAAACTAAGGACAAGGCCCTAAGTAATTTAAGGGTAATAATGAAGATTGCCCTACCACTTTCTTTCCTTTCCCGTATTGCCAGGAATGTACTTAGCCAGTAGGCATTTGTCAACTTTCAACTGATTTTTTGCAGGATTTGGCTTGGCTTTTTTCTCAGCTTCTTGTAATTTATTAGACATGATGAAAGACAAATAAATACGTAGTTTGATTTTACTTTTGGAGGGGGAATCCTAAGAGTGGCAGCTCCCAGGACACCAAACACACCAGCTGTTCTTTTATTTTCCAGTTCTTCACAGTAATGACAGTCTCAGCTCTTGTAGCCAAGCCTCTTTGGAAAACATTTTAAAAATAAATGTAGCACACAAGAAAACATGCCAGAACAGCCTCCTTCTCAGCAAAGATTCTCCAAGAACAGAAGATGCAAGGGCTGGCAGGCAGTTGGGCTTCATTCTGGCAAACCAGAAAGCTTCCTAAAAATTACAGTGTTTGGCAAGCCAAGAAAAAATTATCCCCCCCCAACCCCAACTAATAGCTCCTGATTAATTCCCTGGAAGTCAAAACCAAACAAATCTGAATTAGACTAAAGATACCAGTTCTAGGCAGGGCAGATCATTAACCACGGTCAGAGTAGCCAACCACAAGGCTATTCAAGAAGATTAAACGTTGGAACGTGTCAGCATGGGAAGCGGTAGACTCATCTCTGATTTTACAGGTCAAAACATCACGCACAATGTTTTCACTAAAACACAAATTATTGGTCCCAAATCAGATCCTTTGCAAACATTGATAAAGGATATTAAATTAGGTGAACACTTGATCTCTTCTTTGAAAGCTATTTCTCTGTACATCTGAGAACAAAAGACTTTGGAACATAAATTTTAGTGTCCTCCTTTTTAGCCCATTCCTGGGAATTCATCCATAATAGACAATCTATTATACTCACAGTTTAAATCTTCAAATGCTTAAAAGCCCTTTTGGGCCAAACTTCACCTACTCAGGGGTTTTGAGTTCTTTCCTCATAAGCAAACCCCTTCAGATCCTGGCCATCTTCTGAGGCACTGCTCCAAATTTGCTTAAATATTTTGCCATCCTCCTGGATAGTCTTCTGTTTCTTCAGAACAGAATAAACCCAGCAAGCTCTCTGTAGCTCTCTTCTGCCCACTGATAATTCAAAAACCAGACACTTCCACCCAACATTTAGCAAGTTTAAATTTGTCTCCCTTACTCACCGAGTGTTATTTCTTCATAGGTATTCCCAACCCCACATACAACTATCTAGCAAATATTTTTCCCCACAGGTGTTCTGTATTTTCAAAGGTTTCCTCTCATTTTACTGCTTTGCCTGCAGTTGATGGAATCACTAACACCTACAAAGAGTAAAAAGAGAGCTGGTTGCCCTGTTTGCTAGTTTGTAACGCCGCGAACTGACGTGAGAATGCAGAGCCTCAAAGCTCTCTTGGCAGGTGAATGAAGGAGGATGGGATCTTACTTAGGAATTTTCAGTGGCACTGGAAAACCCATGGCTTGGCCTAGGTATAATACTGTGGTTGGTCTCAGGAGACATGAATGGGTTAAGTGTATAAAGCACTTCATTTTCCAGCCACAGCTATGGTACCTTGGGTAATTACTGCAGCTTAAGCTAGACCACACCTTAGATAAACCTGTAATGCTGGCGTTTTCTGCAAACATTTTCTTTACTGCAAGCTGTGGCTTGCCTCTCACATATATTTGCTCTCCATTTCCAACTTGTTTTTTCCTTAGCTAGTTTGTACTCAGTTGGACCAACAGATCAGAATTTGTTGATTTAGTTCCACAGCTCTTCAGTCTTTGCGTGACACAGCCATGCCAGTTAGGCAGTAACTACTGCTGGGGGGGCCTGATGACTGCTTTTTGTGCCACATGGAAAAGACTGGGGATGAAAGAGGAGGAGGAAATAGTCCCATACAGGAACATTTTGCTTTTCTTAAAGGTGAAGGCGGCCAACTTGATTATAGCTAGTGCTAAGGAAGTGAATTCAGTTCTGGTGATATACGGACATATACCTAGCTCTCCATTGAACGTTTTCAGCATACAGAAATGCTGCTGTTAATTTTTCATCAGACTTCGTGGATAGAAAACATCTCTGGGTATAGGCAGCTGAGGCTCCACAAACAGTAGTAACTACGGAGAAGGTTTTCAGTGACCAGTTTGCCTCCAGGTCTTTGTCGTCACCCTGCTCGGGCTGCCGCCCCTGGAGACCACCCAGTGCTGCGGCACGCAGCAGCACTTCCACGCAGGGCAATCTTCAGGCAAGCAGAGATCTGCTGGACCTGTCTCTACCAACACGGCTCAGTCTGGAGGAAATGTCTTAGGGATGATGTACGGAATCGCCCCACGACTTCTGCCAGAGGGAGGAGCAGTTGCAGATGAAAAGCCCTTTTCCTTGCAGGGCCAGACCTGGAAAAGGATCTCTGTTCGCAGCATCAGGCTTTCTACAGGCTGATGACAGATGCACTACACAATATTAATTGCAGCAACAATCACTAATCTGATAACTCTAGCTTTCCGAGTACATTCCAGCAAAGCAAAACAAGGTAATCCTCATGCTACCTGACATTTGCCCTTAGAAACAAGCCTTTATGAGAGCCAAAAGCGTATATTAAAAGCTAAGGAAAGAACAAGATTAAAGGACGAGATTTTTAAAAACACCTAGTATTGGCCTAATACTATTTCACCTAAAGAAAGCAAACACTGACTTCAATTAGAGCAGACTTTGGCTAATGCTGACCACACTGGGGCATCACAGCTTGGACACAAATGACTAAAAGACCAAATAATTTCTTTTTTATAACAATCATATCACTTAATTTTAGTAAAGCTCACATTTGAAAACAAAATGAGTAACTTAACCTTATCTAGCATTTTAAAAAAATCACACTGAATAGGTCTTCACCCAGTAAAGAAATAGATTTCTAAATAAAGAGAAAATAATCACCATAGTTAAGATCTAAATATTCATATGAGAAAAGATTCATGGCCCTCTAGTCTTTGAGCTTGAGTTCGGACACCTGGATGTAAAACGCCAAACAAATCTAATTTTCCAAAATTTTGACCTTTCAAAGAAAAAATTGACATAGAAGCAGTTAGTCACACCTCAGCGTGCTAACGGAGAACATGGATCACATGTGTTTGCGGATAAGAGTCTGAGCTCGTGGAGACTTCGTGCTTACGTTGCCCAAAATACAGACACCTTCCTAGGTGATTTGTATGCAATGCCTTGGCATTTGAGTTTAAGATGTGAATTGTTTGACACATGGCATTAAGTGCAATAAGCATAACAAGAAGAATAACAGCAGGAATCAACTACATACCAGCACAGAATTAGTATATTAGCTACTGTAAATACCTGGTGTAAATAAGATAATAGCTGCAGATGTATACGACACTTTGTGGACACCATTATGATATATCTTTGACTGCCTTATCTGCCCTCTGTTCACTCATTTATATCCCTTAAGACTACTGTTAGCATGTCAAGTTCCTGAACATCAACATTGCTAAAAAGCAAAAAAAAAAAAAAAACCAAAAACAAAATAAAAAATTGCTTCAGAAATGGTGGTGGTGGGAGAGAGGGGTTCCTTCCAAACGTCACATTTTCTACAAGAATTAAACTTGCCTATAGCATCTTTCCTGGCAATCCTCAGTCCCCATTTCAGAAACAATTTCTTCATTTAGAGGAATATCACTAAAGGGCAAAAAATTAGAACAATATGCTACCAGGAATGGGAGATTCCCTCTTTCAGTGGGACCACAGACTTGGCTTCTAGACCTGGCAGATTGTGGGATGCTAAGATTTAAAGCTATGATGTTTTCACCTCTACAATAGCTATTATAAGCTGCTTACAGACAGCTTAAACAAACCAACCCTGAGACTTCCTCACTTAGGCTGCAGCAAGCAAAGCACATGACTCTGCAGGTGGAGGAATTTGAAAAGCATACTAATATTTTTTCAAAGTTCTCAAACATTCTAAACACACATTCCCTTTCAACGGGCAGAAAGCAATATCGGCAGTTACATTACAAAAGGTTTTTCAGCAGCTACTAAAGATGAAGATCACAAGCCAGTTAGTGGCTCCTAGCTAATACAAAACCTTATAAGGTACTCGCCCTGTCATTTATTTCTAGGCACACAAGTCTGCATGTTCTCAAATGCAGATTCACAAACGTGAAAAACACTGCATCACCGCATTGTTTAAATTCTTTCCAGTTTAACTGGCCTTACGTAGTACTTTGAAGTAAGGCCCGTTATTTTATATATGAACTACTTATTCAATTATCATCATTTCAGAAGATTATCTATATGAAGGATAATTCTGAACCCCAGTGGTTTCATGTGTAACAGATACATGTGATGTTCTTGATTGAAAGAATTAACATTTACATGGCCTAAAATTCACTTGAAATAAAAACAGATAACCCAGAAGTTTTGTGCTGACTATTTATCTAAGTAATGTCGCCTGAGTCCTGTTAAAGATTCTCCTATTATTAATTGCTAAGCAAAGCAGTTATCTCAATTTAAGTTACAAATAACTTGAACTCATCAAGAAGCTTAAGATCTACTTTTTATGACAACAGCCTCAAGCCTCCGGAGAGTCTTCTGCAAACCTTTTATTTTCATCTCTTACATACAATATTAACTGGACAATAGGAGATGACTGCAAAAACACACTTGGAAGTACTGGAACATGCTCCATTTCCAGCTTAGAACTTCACTCATCAAAGATGAGCCATAAAGAGGTATGAATTGGATTAATATATTCTTGAATAGAATTTTTCATATGTTTATATGCAGACACACAGCCAAATGCATTCCTTGCCCATTGCAGATAGATAGGTATAAGGGAGGTACGCAAGTAACTAATCTGATCTTTAGGTTAAAAGAACTTGGGATAGGTTCAGATCCTCTGCCCAACAACTAAAAAACACAGTTCAAAAAGATTTCATAAGCAATAAGAGGCCCAATAAAGGAGTCTTTCTGGGGCTAAACTCAGTGAGTTGTAATTCACCGATTGCAAGGGAAAGTAATTTTGTAGTAGAATGAATACAGCAACGTGGGGTGCTAAATTGCATTTTGAGTTTCACTAGTGGCACCTGTAACGAAGCTTGATCTTATTGATAAAATAATTCTTTTTACCAGCAACCTGAATTCCACCGCACCGTTAACTCATACTCACCCAGTCGTAGATATTTTCTGGATACATGCTATTCTAATACACAGAAACATCCAGATTCTTATGGCTCAAACCAGTGATCAGAATAGGGCCAACTTCATTTATTGGCTTTCAAATACATCTAAATTAAAACCTTTCTAACACAAACTTTAACAGCACCCCATATATTTTCCTCTGTCAGTTTTGTACCTTTCTCTTTCAGAACTAAAATGTACACAAACAAATCTGTGCTTGATGACAAAACGTGCGTATGTTACCGTGAAACTTTAGCAGGCACTGAAAGATGAACCTTCACTACATTGTGCAAAAATATGACATCACAACTAGGCAGGTTAAGACATGGTCAGCTAAAAAAAAACCCAACAAACCCAAACCAAACCACACTTAAACCTGACATTTCCCTATCTCATGTACCCCAGCACATGTTCTTTTTCTTAAAGTTCATAAAGACTATTAGAGGAAGAAAATTAATACCTTCAAATGTCCACTGGCTCAAAGTGCAATCTATTTGTGCCCTCACTAATGTATGAGGGTTTGTTCCTACAGTACAAACAAGTAGCTCCACCCAGCCGACAGCAGCACAAAAGCAATGGGAAGAACAACTGGAAGTTATCAATGTTTTATATATACGGCACAGCAGTCTCACAAAAGAAAACACGCATGGCAATCTGGCTGTATATCTATTCCAAAGTACAAACTTCAGCATTTAATGTTCTCAATGGCCAAACCATTTCTTAATACTGTAGAGCACCTCTTCAGCTGTGGATGCCTGTTGCACAATAAACATATACCTTCATCAGATTTAATCTCCTGCTAGTGGTTTACCACAGAGTTTAAATGCTCCTGCGGAGCCAACAGTTCAGTTTGTAGCAGGCGTACCATGGAGAAACCTTTCCCTTCACAAAAACTACCTGGCGAAAGCACCATTTTATCAAGAGGAAGCACGTGCAGGAACATCACCTCTTCCTCCCTTAATGGTGCCCACGCACCTCCCCCTTGATGCAGAAATGCCACCTCTGAGAAATGCATGGTGCGCTCAGTTGTTGTTTCTCCAAAACCTGAAGAAAGCCAGGTATTGTCAATTCTCGCTGAAATTTTAGTTGTGCAATCCTTTTCCCCTGAATCAGCAGGGCTAAATTTGAAGTCCAGACAGAAGGGACTGGCCAGCTCAAACTCAAATATGGCAAGTAAGGAACATCCAAGGATTCAAAGGACCCCATGGCCTGGATCCAGTATAATTTCCCAGGGCTTCCTGCTGAAGAACTGAAGCTCTCCGAAAGACTTTCTGTTCAAATACTCAATTTGCTCTTTGCTGAAAATAAAGCTGACACTGAATAGCTGCTCACCTCCAACACCTCCCAGGTCTTCAGTTGACTAGACCAGCCCTTTGCAGGGAAGGAAAACAGGGAAAGCCATCATCTTTAAAATCTCCATAGATATTCTGAATCTGCATTTTGGCCTTTAGCTGGATGCATTAGCCCGTAAGTGCCCCAACACGAAACTGTGGACGTACTGTTACATCTAAAACTGCTTGAGCTCCCCATTTCTTTAATCCTCAGATAAAAATTCTCTGGTTAAAACTGTGACCAGTCACTGCAAGGAACATCATCAGCATTTTTCAATAGCATACAGCATGCTGGACTCTGGTCACATTCACAATGCAGTCTGAGGGTATTAACTTCACCAGTCTGCTCCTGCTGATGCCTTTGCATTCTCTAAGGCTGGAGATGCAGTCATTGTTGATGAATCAAGGAGCCTGCTTTGAATTTCCACATGCTAAAAGGAGGAAAATCAATCTCAAATTCAATGCTCTCTTCCCCCGCCTCCTTCCAAATGGAAAAAACTGCTCCCGAAGGTCACAACGGCACTACCCTCCGAATCTTACAAGAAAGACATTAGAGCAGAACACGATCCTGCACTCCGTCATTACTGGGGGATATTGGAAAGAGGACAAAGGAGCGTGCACACATAAGTGGAGAGTGGGCTCTTTTCTTGTATTGGCCACATTCAACTTGTTTGTTCAAGAAAAAAAAAAAAAAAAAAAGAGTGGAACAAGACATGCATGCCTGATGCTGTTAGTGCTTAATACACTGGAAAAATTGTTTAGGAACAGTTCATCCTTAAAATTACGCTGTAAAACTATCAGTCATTGAGATCTTAGGTTATCCGTTGCATATTTGTTTCTTGTAGTCCACCATATTTACATACACTTATTTTTCTGCTGTTTGCTTGACTTTCATGCTTTTGATCTGGATGACTCACTGAAGTTTTCCTCCCTTTATTGGCACTGCTGGGCCAGTGATATTGCACATATCTAGCGCTACTGTTATCTTGAGAGTATCAACAGTGGGAGAGACCTTTCCATCAGGAACAGAGGCAGTTTGCCTGTAAGCGCAGCTTATGGCCCAGTCCTGTTCGCCAGTAAGTGTCCTATCCGTTTAACGTCTCACTTCCCAAACAGCACTGAACTGAAGAGGGCAGCAGCATTAGAAAGCAGTTTACCACAGATACTTTGCTAGAGCTGCCATGGGCACTAAATGAATTGATACAGTATGTATTCTTTCAGTTGAGGGGGCAGAGAACATTTGCAGTCTAATTAGTAAATGCATCACATAGCTCACGTCTTTCACCTAGATGGCTGCACTGGGGAATATCCCAATTTCTCCATCTCTCTCTCTCTTTTTTTTTTTTTGTGGGGGTGGGGCGGGGTGAGGTGTGAGGTGGGGTTTTAAATGTACTTGACACAGAAGGGATATTCAAATAAAGGAGTCTATCACCAGCACTCACATTTTCTCAGACCACAAATCAAATTTTAAAAATTAGGTTTTAAATACTTCACTGAAGTTCCTACTTTTTTTTTTACACATTCTGATGATTCCAGAATAAAAGTGGTACATGAGGAAGCCAAAAACACTTGGTGCTGGCATTTGTTTAAAATAACCCAGCCTTGTGTACCAAGGAACATTAGCCTGGAGTGGAATTGGATCATAAGCTCCAGTTTAGTATGGGCAGCTGCAGTCCAGTGCCGTCACAGCAACAACATCAGATATATTTCTCACTTTGATAGTAACAAATCTTCCCATTTCCAGTCTAAATTTATTCATGGACAGTGTTTCAAAAAGAAATGCAATAAAGTATTGTGCTGTGACTTACGCCTTTTGTGTTACTTAGATTATAGAAACAATGAAATATGTCATAAATGTCATCCGGATTTATTTTGGTGTGCTGCTGAACTACATTCAATGGTTGACTCGTCTAATTTAAGTTTGAAGCGCCTGTTAATTCATGTCTAGATTGCAGCTGAACAGGAGCCAAAGTTCATTCTGCTTTGGTTTTCTGCAAAATTTAAATCAAGCAAAATGCTTAGCATTTTTCTATTATTCTTATTCTGTGAGCAACTTTGTACCAGAGCTGAGAAATCTGTGTCAGCACATGTGGGCTTGTGTATAGAAAGCCAGGAAGCTCAGAGAAGCTCTAGGCTGACAAAGGCCAACCTTTGTCCGTGCGTAAGGCAGGTCCGGCTCCAAGATGCTCCTTCCTGCTTCGCAGATCTGACCCCTCTCAGACAGGAGAGGCCTGCGGTGCTAGGGAAACTGCACAGGGATTTCTGCTGCAAGGATAAAAGAGGAAATTACCCTATATATTCAGTGGGGCCAGTCTACAGCTTTTGCATGGCTTCAAACACAGAGGAAACCCTCACTGCAAGGAACGGGAGGGAGCTACCTTAAGGCAGGAAAATCTTTGCTACCTGAGTCACGGCCACTGCAGGTTTTGCAGCTGCTCTGAATCAGTCTGTAGTCAAACTGGCATAACGCACCGTGTCCTGAGCTCCCTTCAGCAGCCTAAGCACCGAGGCCTGGAGCACCTTGGAGCCTGTGCGCGCTGGAGAGTTGGCCAGCTTTGCGTCAAGTAGGAAGAGAGCAACCACCTCCACAGCCACCATATACAACAGTGCTCAAACGGCTGCATTGAGTGGCTGGCAGGGGTTGTACCGGCTCTAACAGACAAAAACTCCAGAAAAATACATATTGCCTTGGGTATGTTGCAATACCTTGCAATACACGTGCTAGGATTACAAGTTAAAAGGTGATTCTTTTAAAGCAATACTGGCATAATGGTGTCCCACTTCAAGAACAGTGACCTGCGCAGAAGCATGTATCATAATGATTGAGAGAAAAAACAGCATAGGCGTGGGAAGGGGAGGCTACAAATGGCAGAGCAGGTTGAGTTTCCCTAGTTGAAAAAAAAGGCAGGAAAGCAGGTGGAGACAAAGTTCTGCAGGGCCTGAAGGAGAAATCAGGAACACGCATCAGAAGCATTAGGAAACATCAACAAATACAGAAAAATACATTGCAGAGTGGCAAATCCTTTCTGTAGCACTCTAACCAGCAAAACTCAGCAAAAATCTTTTCACTGATTTCAGAATTTACAATTTCACAACACCCAAGTTTTATCATGCGTTGAGACTGGTGCCTCAGAAATTTAAATTAAAACATGTCTCCAAATCCCAGGTAAATCTCCATTTTGCTGAGTGTGATGAACTTGTGATATAAACTTATTTCTTATTTCCCCTGTGAACTGAGGCAAATTTTCTCAATAAATTCTGAAATACGCACTTCACAGACTCCTGTCTAAACCGCATCTTGAAGGCTATGATTGCCAGATGAGTCCTCCTAGCCCTTACCTGTCTTTTAAAGCCTTAAGAGAACATACCCGAAGTTACGTGTCTCTCTCATTCTTTATACTATCACTTACTGTGATGTTTACAAAAGGGAGATTGTCAACAGGACTCAAGCATCTGCCTGCCCTCACCAACGCCAGAGGTAAAATCTCCAGGAGCAGTTATGTGATCACCGAGCACGTTCAGAAACCATTTGTGCAATATATAGCATAATGAGACCTCAGCTTGGTCAGGCAGAGTAGCGATACTATAGCGTGAACAACAAATTCCCAGCTATGTGGGCTCTGGTCATAACCTCAAGTGCATTAAAATCGTCGAGGGATTAGCGCCTATTCCGAGAAACAGTTCTGCATTGCCACACACTGAACTTGTACCAGGTCACCTACGTGACAGCACCAAGGACGGCCCTTATCCCCAGAGAAGTGCGTTCTTGTCATACACCAATTAAACTACATCAGAATTTACAGTCATGACTCCAAACGATGTGTCCTTTCAGTCCAGCTACATGGGGTAGAGGCATGTGAGGATGGTGTAAAGGACATAATGCCATGCTTCCCCAAAACTGCATCTGCCTTGTTTAACTCAGGAATATAAAATTGAACTAATTCCCACAAAAGAGAAGATTCCCTGAAAATATAGGGAAGCCATCAGCTGTGTCCGATACCCTACTTCTCCTTGCCCCCCGTATTCCTCAGAGAAGAAACTTCACTGTGTGGGAAAAGCAATTTTTCCCACCAGCTCTCCTACAATTTCTTGGCAGGTAATTACGGTGTCTTACTCTGCCTGTGCATGTGGGCTCAGCATTGTACCCAAAGCCAGCAGAGAGGAGCTGCAAACAGAACTTTTTTCAGCTCTCCCAGGTGCAGGACTCTTGTCATTTGTTACCCTCTAAATTATCTACAATTATTTTGTTTAGCAGGCTAATATAGGAACTCTGTTTAATATGACAGAAAGAACAATTTAACTGAGTTGTGCTTTGTATCACACGTTAGCAATCAGCACATTAATAAGTCTGGAAGATTGATATCAGTTTGAAAGGCAAAACCTACACAAAACAATTAATTAAGAAAGTTAAAACAAATGAACTGCTCAGGATGGAATCGGATCCATGAGACGAGATGGTAAAAGCCCAGAAGGAAATACTCTAATTGAAAACAGCAGTAGAAGGCACACAGTACAGTTGAACATTATCTTATCAGAAAATTAGCAAAATGTAATTTTTTTTATTGGATTTTTACAGATGTTATTTTTAACCACATCAAAAAAAACCCCACCTCATGGCTATTGGCACAAATTGTCATAATTACTATAATTTGAAGTCTGAGCTGTGGAGTGACTGCTCAGATAACTATCTCATCCTCCTTATGCTGTATTAGGAAAGCAGCCGGGAGACATATCTTCTTATGTTTTTTTTGTACTAGGTTTGGACTTCATTTGTGTCTATTATCCAATCTCATTCTTGAGAATATTAAAGAATAAATTCTTTTCCGCTACCTGAAACACTGGAGAAAATCAGGAGGTTAACATTAAGAGAGGTAAAGTCGACTTTAATTAACATACCAATTACCTCCCATTTGCAAGCAAATTGTTTTATTTCCTTCCATATGCTCCCTGGGGAAGTCTGTCTTCTTTTTTTTTTTTTTTTTTTTTTTTTTTTTTTTTTTTTAAATACATGGTCATTGACTTTGGGAAGAAGAATCAAGCTCTATGCTCCCAAATTGAGAGAGAACCAGAAGAAAAATAGTTAGCACTGTAGCCCATGTCTCAGGAACCCCATGCTGTGGGGTTAGTAACACTTTCTAGCCTTGCAGATTGGTGTGAAAGTGCTTCACAGATTGTGAATTGCGCAGTAGTGGGAAATTAGCTATCTATTTTGATTGATCTTTCCAATATCCCAAATCTCAAACACACACACGCTAAAAACTGTTTCCTTCCTTGAAAGGAATATTTTGGGGAAGTTGAAATGAAGAAAAGTAACCTGTAACTGAATAAGGAAAAAGAAAAAAAACACGCAAAACCAAAAACCAAATCACCACCCAAACGGGAAAATTATTTTTTATGCAACATAACTGTACAGCATTTTGATAATATGCAGCCAAAACACACTGTGGACTCTGGTTCCACTAGCTCCCATGAAAGCTAAGCAAGGTTAGAAGTTATCAGAATTTGGATGAAGGACTTTCCAAGGAAAATCTTAAGTGCTTTAAGAAATGGTGCTAGTAAATCAGTAAGCGACCTTCTTCCTGCAAGTCAGGAACAGGCAACATTTCCCCCACAGTACTGCAGTGCCCTTCTGTAACGCTGCCTTTCTTGTAAACAACAAAAGACAGGTCCTAGGACCCACGTACTTGGTAGCCTCTCAAAGATCCTATATTACCCTTTCTTCTGGACTAGAGTTCTTCATTTGAGAATCAGAAACGGGCATCAAGGTGAGCAACACTCTCATACCTACAAGGTAACATGCAGGAAGAGGAGGAGTTGCTAGTTGGGGATGATGGAGAAAAAGGCTGCACTGAAAACTGCTGCAAGTCAATATTCTCATCCCCTGCAGCCAGCATAAGTTTCACCCTAGGTAATTGCATTCACCTGTAATTCCAGCTATATACATCACTTACATCACTCCTGTTTCCCTTCTGTCCTAAATTTTTGGTCAAGACATAATTGTGCAGGAACTCCCTCCTCTCCATTCTTTGCTTTTGAATAATTGTTACTCCTGTTCTTATCCCTGATGTCACCAACCTTTCCAAAACAGGGTGGAAGAGTGAGAATACATCCTCCGGTACAAAGCCTACTTCAGGACTTGTGCCACCTGTTAGAGAAACAGGGACAACTCCCTTCAGAAACCAATGTTGAAAACTAAGGAACTGTACATTAATTTATGATGAAACACTCAGACAAATGCGTAAAATTGGCTGAAGCAAGGAGAGTAAGATATTGTATTGTTCTTTCTGGATGACTTATTATCTAGGACATTTTATACGCATGGTGCTATTCTAGGAGAATGTGTTTCATGAACGCATGCACAAGAAGATTCAAAGCTACAATCCACAGTTTCAATTTTTTACCTCTCAGCAACGTTAGGTCATTTTGCTCCACTGTTAATTTATCCTAAAAGCAATAGCAATTTAAAAAGCAACAGCTTTGATCAAGAAGTAAGAGTTCATAATACCTGTATGTGTCAAGAAAATATATTTTAGTAAAACTTAATTACATTCACCAATTGAAGCACAATTTCCGTGTGTTATTTACTCACACAAGCCCTTAACCAGACTGGCACCGCACAGAGAGGCAGGCCTGCGTGGTGGATTCAAGGCTAAACCAGCCATCCTACCGTGGCACGCCACTGGAGCGGCCTCGTACTCGCAGATACTTCCAGGATTCATCCCAGGCGAGGGATGCTTCCGTGCACTGCCCTGACATCCCCCGTACCATCCCACCAAGCCATCAGTCTTTGTAGAACATTAAATACAACAGTTGAACTAAGTTTAATCCACAAAGAGTCCACATATGAAAAGCAGTAATGGCAGATGAAAGTTTCAGGACCCTTACATGCAGGCTGAGTCACTCAATTGAGTTGACTCCCAACTTTCAGGAGTTCTGCAAATCCGCCGCGCCACTCGGCCACATCTTTTGGTAGCTATGCGTCTTTAAAGACGCGATACCTGCTTCTCACACAGCCACAAGCTCCTTATCAGACTACACAAAGACCGAGTACTACATGGCTAAATTTTGTCATCTAACCCCTAATTCATATTTCTCTATGGGGTCTTCCTAAATTGTACTTATTTAACATTTCTTGCATGATCCAGGTTGCCCCAAGTTTGCCAGAGTTTCTATCCTTGAACAGAAACAGAGGAGGCAAGAGACCACAAAGGCGCTGTAACTGCCAGTCATTGAAGGACTGCAGTACAGCCAAAAGATGCTACTTGGGAGGAAGAAAGGCAGCTGCTGGGGAGGATATCTAAGAAGCAGTCAAAAGCATGAAATTAGGAGAACACAGTCTAGAAGCTGAAAACAAAGACATCTTTAATCTCCCTTTATTTAAAGCTTGGTTTCATTGCCTAAAGCCAGGCCACAGCACGTAGCCTGAGCTGCCTTGTGCTATCCTGCCTGGCCTCCGCCTGCTCCAGAACGATGGCAGTCTCTGCAGTGTCCTGCACGAGACCTGCTGGGCCTGTCCTAGAGCCTCTCAGCTGTACTTGATCTTCACAGGAAAATCAGCAAGCAGACAAGCATTTTCCCTACTTTATTCATAGGTACACTTAGTCACAGAGAGAAGAAATAACATCCTAGACCTCGCCGTAGAAGTAAGTGAATCGCAGCAACTGGAATACTCTGATTATTCATGAAGCTTAAAGTATGAATAAACAAAATTACAAAATTGTAAATCACAAGGGACACTAGTACTGATTCCCACCACACTGCTCTAACACAAGCAAAAGGATACAGAAGATGAAACCAGGAACGCAATGTGTTGCCCATCAAGGCTACCCAGGTGTAATTCGGTAACTTTACCATACTGTGAAAGCTATAGGGGTCATGTGTTCAGCAGATCTAATATCCAGGAGGTCTTGCCAACATCCCACAGGTGTGCGCAGGAGTGCAGCGTGTAAAAGGAAAGCAATTATGTGGGTGGGTACACATACAAAACAGTGTTTCTAAATCCTGGATGAATTCATTCCACACATCTGCATCCATTTCACAGTGAGGAATTAGATAAAGGGGAAGGGGGGGAAAATTCTTTTTTTCAAGATACCTGAGCATTACTGCTGCTCTTTGGCTGGCTCTATCCTCAAGCACTTCACCCCTCCCAGAGACCTACTTCAGCAGACCCCTCTAGAAGCCAGCACTGACAGATCCAACCCAGGCATCCTGGGGCCAAGGCAGGCGTTCCTGTCCTGTGCGGACTGCGCTTCTCGACTGGAGGGAGGAAGCTGCGAGTGGGAGGAAAGCGAGAGAGCCCCCCCACACCCCGCACCCCATCCAGTTTAATTGACAGGAGGGATTTTCCTGGGGATTTTCACTTGAAAACCAAACAATAAGCTACAATCCAGCCATTGTTCTGGTCACTTTACTCACATGTTACAGGCCTTTATTTTATTCTGTGTCTGTTTTTGTCTTCTCAGTTTACACTCGTAGAGGTAGGGACCTCCGTATGCATCTCCTGTGTTTTTGGAGTGTTTCCACAATGCAAAGGAGAGGTTATGCTACAAGCAGTCTAAGTGTGACAAAGTGACATTACACCAGGCCAGCAAGGAGGGGAATAAAAGTTGAAGTGGGGTCTCTTGGGTCTCAGAGAACACAAACTACAGAGTCAGTTTTACTTTGTGTGTGGAGAAGGAGGGGAAGAACAGAAGTCATACCACTGTATCACACTGCCCTCTGTAAAATACATGCTTAGAGATAAATAAATATCAAGCAAACACAGGTGATTGTTGCATTAGACTAGTTCACACCTGATGGATCAGAAATGCAAAATACAATCTCCTCTGAAGTGCAGAAAAATTGGTGCCGAGAAATTGGATTAGCCTCCTTTGCTGAGGAATACTTTAATCTCCTCTGTACGTCTCCAATTTCTTGTTAGTTTTTTAAGGCACGCTTTGCTCAGTGTAAGTGCCCTTCCCTGTTTGCAAATAAAGGGCTATATCCTGCAGTCCTTTCCCTGAATGATAGAATTTGGACCTTAAGCTGTAATATATCATTTCCACACTAAATTTGTCCCTGCTACAAGAAAGCTTAACCTTCAGCAATTTTAGCAAAATGTTAGATTTACTGGCTGTTAATATCAAATGTCAGCAAATAAATTTTATGGATATATTAGATTCTATTGTGATATTAGAGTCTAGATATATTAGATAGTATTTTTTTCTGAATCTCAGCATCTGGAGTCTTGTGATTATACAGAAAGTTTAATATACAAATTTAAAAATATGAACTTGTAACTCACAAGATTTCAGGAGAGCCCTGAAGATAAAGCCTGAGTGGAACTTAAAAACTCATGAAGCAAAGCAATATTTACTCAGCAGATGAAAGACATCCAAGCTCACACAGGTTGTATCACCTCTACGATTGCCTACTGCCCTCTCTCTCCCCCTGCTCCAGTAACCCCATTTTTTCTTCTTCAGCAACACCTCCCTTTTCACCCTATTACAATTTCCTAAACGTCTCCTGTCCCCTGCCTACGGTAATGCTCTCTTCCCTACACCCAGCTGTCCTCTAGCATTTCCCTCTGCGTTTGGCCTGCACAATGCTCTCGGTGCCAAGCAGACAGTCTCTCAGTGGATCCATTCCCCTTTGCTCCCAAGACTGTCAGATGCATCTAGCACTCAGCAGAGCTCTTGTGCACCACATATGATAAAGCCCAAAACTCGGTTATGCCTTTGGCTACCTGGTCTCCACAGATGCTGAGGAAGACAAAGCATAAGTGAGCTTCACTTGTGCTTCAAACCCAAAATTCTTAAAGTGGGCACGATTTTTCATTGACTTATAAAGTCCTTGGAAAATGACTTAAATAAAGCTATTTATATAAATACATACAGATATATATGTGCATAAACAAATTCCCAGCCATGCTCCAAAACTCCATCCTCACGGGCTGCCAAAAAACAAGAGCAACTCACTTTACAAGCCCTAAATAACCCAAGCCACCTGGGAGAAGGAAACCACAGCATTTAACTTCTTCTTTCTCTCCCTTTTGCACCTCATTTAGCCCTTTCTGAGTGTGCCTGCTCCAGCCCAGGGTGCTCCACTGTCCCCAGGATTAGCAGAGATCTCTGCCGATTGCTCACACCTGCAGTCCAGACGAAGCCTGTTCCGCTTTGTGCAATCAGCCATACCTGCGTAAGGCCGTCAGCTCCCAGGCTGACAGGCAAACAGAGACCCACCTGACGGGTCAGATCAGACACCTGCGAGGGGCTGGAGTCGGCAGGAGAGGGAGGAAGGGAAGAGGTGGAATTACACAATTAAAGGACCAGGTTGATGTTTTGAAGAGGGGGAGTATTACCTGCAACCCATAGGCACAGTACAAACACCTGACTGTGAAACCAGCACTCCTATAAAACTCCCAGGGAAGTTGTTTGCCTGTTTAATACCCAGTGGAGTGGGTCCCGTCGGTAGAAAGCAACCTACTGGTTTCAAAACAAGAGGTCAGAGCTCGTAATAGCTACTGCTTAGGGAATCCAAATTTAATTTGCCACCAAATCTCTGTTACCAAAATATATAGAAGGACTGGTGAAATACCACACTACTACTTTTTCACAGATGCACTCCGAATAAATTAAGACGATTGATTCTCCTTTGTTTCAATTATATCTGTGAAATGAGAACATGAAACACTGTCATTCTACTGTGGCTGGATTGTGCCTCTGCCAGACAACTGCCTGTCACTGAACATGGAGAGCACCCTAACATATCCATAGCTAAATATCATCAGTAGGGTGTATTTGTCTTTGTCAGAAGCAGCTGTTTGCCCCTGCCTATTCCCTGTCTTAAAATTAATTTCAGATTAATTTGCTGTAGGAAGGGGGTCTGATCTCATTATTAATATTATTTTAAATCTTGTTCTGGTCACCTACCAAGCCCAGGCCTCAGCTGATATTATTTAGTTCTGGGCCATCCATTCATCAAAGCTAAGGATGTGACCTCGAACCAGTTTTAGCTCTAACATATCAACTGCGGTTTAAAGGTAGCTCTTAGGGAGGGGATGGCAGTAACCTGTGCCTCTTCAGGCAGCACTGAGCCCTGAGATCAATTCTTCTCTAATGGCACTCCTTGTTTCTAACTACTGTAGAGAGCATAGAAACCTCATGTTGATACAGGGAAGAGAAGCCATCATCCCCTTGCTTTGTACAGGGGCAGGCCACAAAGAACAGTGCCCTCGAGCTATCGCGGGCACGCTCCTTTACAGGGCTCTGTACTTCATGACTAAGCAGCCTTATTTTGTGCCAGGCACAGCATTTACCTTTGTGGCAATATCAACATAGCCAGAACACCCGAAATTTTTGCTAGAAGAACCTCAACATTTATCTACCGGAGAGGCAGACAGGACACGTAGAGGTGAGGATGCATACAAGGGGAATGAAGAGGCAACAGGCCAGGCCTATGTGTATTCAGTGCCCACCCAAGACCTCCCACAGTTTGGGTAGGGCACCCACGCGAGGTACAACAGCACTAACTGAGGAGGTCAACGATAACCGAACACCATGGTTCCTTTGGACAGACTGCATCGCGTAACCCTCACTAACGGTGCCAAGGGCTCCTTACCCTCTTGCCGGGAGCATCGCATGACCAGTGATGCCGGATTGGCATGGCTCCCATCCAAGTACAGACTTGGCACTTCCCTGCCTCTGAGCAGGGAGAAAGTTCCTCCAGACTTTTCCTGTGCTTAGCAACTTTTCTTTCTATGACCGGTGAGGAATAGGAATTGTCAAACCCTTTGGATGTAGCTGGTTCACAATTACATGTAAAAAATCTCTGAATACCCAACAGCATATTGACAGTTGTTACTGAGTCTTGGATATTATTTTGCAGCTAGAATTAAAGTAAGAAACAATTAGCATCATCCCACTTTGTAACAGAGTATTTTATCAGTCGAGTAGAATGCAGAGCATAATTATATGGCTATATCCAGAGATTATACACTGCGTCAAATGTCAAATCACGTCGTGTTAACCACCAAGTTATCCCGAAATTGTTCGGCCATAAGTGAGAAAGAATTTGGTCTCTCTCTGTGTGGTCTCTCTGCTGGGTGCATGTTTTCCAGCTGTTATCCCCCTGACCTGCATACCTGCCAGGGACTCCTTCAAGCTTATCAATCAAACCAGAGAAGAGAAAGCCTAGCCTGACATCTGACTTCAGCTAACAGGAAGCGAGCAGTAGCCCTCTGCTATCTGGTCCCTTTCTACTTATCCCCCTGATGCAGGAAGCGAACCAGCCCCTTGCAGAAGAAGAATGAATGGAGCTGATACATCAAGGTCAAACAGGCCTGACAGGAAAAACAAAAAAAAGAAAAACACACCAACAAAAACTCCTTATTTACTCTTAAAGCAAGTCACCCCAATACAGTCAACATTCACTTACAAACCATTAATGTGGAATGGAAATTTCCAGTTATTTCTCTAGTTTGAGAACCAGGAATAAATAGTGAACTTCATGAAGGCTTTCATTAGAGGCCCAGAGAAGATTAGCTCAGCTGCTTGTGCCTTTGAAAGACCATTTCTACTGGGCACGTAGCCTCTGGTGATAAGCATTGATTTTTCATTGGGGAGGATAATATTTTAAAGGAAAAAAGGATTGAAAGCAATAAGTTTCCATGTTTTTCTGCCTTACAACTATTAAGCCCATTCACATAAGTGGAAAACTGACATAAAATGTTGTCAGGTGACTGGAAGGACCAGCAAGGGCATTGAGATCAGGCCTGTGGCAACTGCAATAACCATGTATAAGACATTTCATCCAAAACTTCCGCAGAAGCACTACCGCATACAGCTTCATAGGGCCTCTCTCTGGAGACTCAGGAATTTTGCTTGGTTTTCAACTTAGATTTCTTTGATTGAATTTTCCTTTGTGAATAACCAAATAGTTGTAAACAGCCCCACATTGCATTTTAGTCTATTTAGTGCTGCCAAATTTTGAAAATGTTCTTCTCTGCTCTATTGGTATTTTTTGGTTTTCCAAATCAGTGGAATGCAAACCTTAATGAGTGAGTCTTCTTTCATGATTCCCAGTCTTTGAAGTGACCCAAAGGTATTACAAACAAGATCAACATCACCTGCAATCAAGGATGTCCTGAGTAGTAATAACAGAAATCAAAGCAGCTAACTTTCTTTTAATCCAATAAGACGGAAATGTTGAATTGGGAAGAAAAATCAGGACTGGGTATGTTGTTTTTGAAACCATTATACACAACTGTATCTGTATTCCCCCCCCCCCCCCCCAAAAAAAAAAAAGACTGCTTAGAGCTTATATTTGTCTTTAACCTATATCCTCCCTTTTAGTGCAGCTGTTTGTCATCATCTCTCTGAGGAGGATACATGTTTTATAGGAATGTTTTGTCCAATTTTAGTAGAAATTTACAATAACCACCAGATATTTATAAAAAAAGAACAGAGAAGAAAAAAGCTTAAGAGGCTTAATTACACCACACCTATGCAACATGAGGTGCTTAAGCAGTGACAGCAAAGAGATTCTTTTTCTCAGAAAGGATCAGATATGAGAAAGTACTGAAGCATTAGCAGAGCCCACCTGTGTGTTAGTTTTAGACCACACTAATGTAAGTTTGCTTTTTTAATTATTTATTTATTTTGCACAGAGTAGGGAATGTTGAGAATGTAAAGGATAACTCTAGCCACCCTCTGATAACTTTCTAGTATAAAAATTCGTTAGCATTCCACAAATAATGAACCTTTTAAGCCAAATTGAATGCATTGGTTGAGTTGGGCCTTCTGAGATTTCTGGCTCCTCCTCTCCTCATCCAGCACTTCAAAGGAATGCTTCCCTCTTCTGTTAAAAGTCTGCGTCTTGTAAAAATTCACCACACCCTAGGAATTCCCCTCTTGGAACACACTATTCAGCCTTGTAATTTAGGCACCTTATTTTTAGAGAGAACATTTCCAGAACCACCACAACTGGCACGTGGTTGATCAGAGAAGGAAGAGGAGGGTGTGTTTTGGGAATCGTACTTTCTCCTACTCCATAAATCACAGAAATTCACACAAAATAGTTCTTCCGAAATCCAGAGAGAGAAGCCACACAGAAGTCCGGTAACTCCTTTCTAGCCCAGCAAGATACAGCTTTGGAGTGAAGAAACGTGCAAGTAAACAGAGCAGAACTGGCATCAGAACATAGCTGTGTAACGCAAGGCAAACCAAGCGGGCACTGGGCTCTCAAAAGGTCATTATTAGAGAAGTTTTGGGACAGTCTTCCAATCGGAGCAGCAGAAGGCAAAACCCAAACTGACTGAAAGGTGGAATCAGATAGACTTACAAGTGGGATTTATATCCACATGCCACTTGAGACAGCGACAAGAGACTTGATGGTCCAGCGCAATGATAAAACGAACAGCGCTGCCATTACTTGAGCCTCTCCACACTAAGGGCATAAAGGAAGCCATTGCCACATTTTGTCCTTGCAAATGAAACTCAAATAAGGGTCTGGGGCAAATCAATTCCAAATCTCCCCTAATCTGGTAAATTCCACTGTCTAGGCCAAAATAAGGAAGGCAGGAAGCATCTCAGGTAGTTTTCTGAATTAACTTATTTTATTTCCACACAGGTTAATTCTCTTGAATCACTGTTCAGGAAACACAAAAGGAGAACAAATACATAAATGCTGCTTCCTTTCCTCTTTTCAAGCAGAAAGATTTCAGGGTTTTTTTCAGTCAAGTTTTACAATTAGCATTAAGATATAGTTACATATAAAAAAAAAAGGTAGGAAGGAGTAGTGCAGGCTTTTACTTCTTCTCTTATTGTGGTTTTACAGAACAAATAGATTGGAGAGATAAAGGAATATGAAGTCATTACAAGTAGGTTCTTTTTGTTCCCACTGCTCTACACGAGTGTCTTACAGTCCAGAGTCATAATATCAGTGCTCTGCAGTCATTTCAACCGGTACAAGTACCGAAGTGTGGGCTGAGCCAGGCAGCTATGTCCTTGAGGCTCCCAGGCACCGCAACAGTCAACAACGCACCTGGCAGAATTAGAAAGGTACCAAAGCAACAGTGATTAATAAATTGGGATTCAGAGATTTTGAAGCAGGGATGGACATTAAGCATGGCTTTCTGTTCAGCGCAGGACAAGAGTACTACAATACCACCTGCAAATCTTAGTCCTTAACTGTGCAACACTCACTGAGTGGTACAAATACACTATATTTCCCATCCAGGGTCAGACATGACAGCATAGCAAAACTCTTATGTCAAAGCCACCTTTCCAGATCATGCTCAGATAGATAGTCACTGCCAATTTTCAGTGATCTATTAAGCAACCATAACAAAGTGTAGGCTTTACTTTAGCAATTTCCACTTAAAGATCTCGGAGCTTTTGCAGAAACAGGAGAGTAAATTTGAATAAAATATGCCGGGGGGGGGGGGGGGAACATTTAAGCAGAAAAAAATGGAGACTGGGAGTGGTATTTACCTCTCAGGCACTACCATTAAATCTATTGCAGTACACCTTTTCTTGCTGATAGACAAATAAGGCATATACAAGCTTAGACGTCAAAGTGAATGTAAGAGGGTCAGCCATGGTTGGAATGTACTGAACAGTAGCTTAAATATCAGTGAATTAATAGGTTCAGTCACATAATATATGAGCATTATTCAACAGATGCTGGTATGGACTCATATTTGATGCCATATTTGGAAGGATTTGGTGGTCTCACTCCCCATTCCCACTCTGCTGCTATAATCAGAAATGCCATACAATGAAATTTAAATTAACTTCTCACTGGCCTTTCCTCTCAGGCATTTTAGGAGACAATTGAGTGTTAAGATACCTGATGGCCTCAGGTCTGCTGATAAAAATAACTGTTAATAAAATGAGAAGAATTTGCGGTACCATTAGCTACGAAATTTGTAAGCAGGTAATCAGTGCTCTGCAGGGGCACAGAGTGAAATCTGCTGCCTTCCAAACGCTGTGTCCTCACGTTCAGAGCAAAAGGAGCCCCATCCAGCTCAATTCTGCAGCTATTCAGATGCAGATTTCCACCCCCCCCACCCCCCGAAATCCCTGGATTCATAAAAGGGAAAGAGCGAGGTAGTGTCCCTATCCAGCCTGTCCCTGGCTAGAGGCATGAAAAGAACAGAAAGCTGCCTAGTACAATCACCTTCTCTCGTGATTTTGGTTAAAGCCTTAGATTCCAGCTCTCCTCAGCCCCAACTGCCCCACATCCATGAAAGCATCTAGCCAAGGCCCATACACAACAAATATGGATATCCTCTGCCATGTACCACACGGGCTTTGCAACACTCATCTCTTTGCCTATACCATGTTCGTCATAGTGATATCTGAACATCTGTACTTAGGGAACTGCTGCCTGTTTGTCAATCAAGGGTGCATTCATCACTATGACTGCATAACCACGGCACACAGCAAGCCCTCGTATACAGCACGTACTCCTGTTCGCTTGTCCCCTTTTGCACAAACAGCTCTAATAGGGACCAAGATCCCAGTTGTTACAGTCACCCGCATCACAGAAAGGGCCTCGGGATTAGGCTTCACCTCCATTGCACCGATTCAGAGTATAAAGGTATGTGCAGTGCCTCCTCATGCTATCTCCTCAGATAAAAGGAAAAGGCTTCCATCTACAGTTCATTAAACACAATTTTACCTTTCCGTCTTCCACATTAGAAATAAATAGCAGCTTGGATTATCTTTGTTTATTTTTAAAGGATCACATTTTTATCATCAAGGACAGATAAAGCCTCAAAATGAAGAGTGCACTGGATAATTATTTTTAAATATGTTTGCCTCTGAGTCACACTATGTACAAGAGACACCACCCCACATACGGGAAAAAAGAAGGGGGGGGAAGGGGAAAGACGGGGGGGGGAAGGGGAAAGGGGAAAGACGGGGGGGGGGCGGGGGGAAAGGAAGACACTTTTACTTTCCCCGTGCAAACTGCACACAGTGCTAAGGGTATTTCAGTAAAAAACATTTTTTGCATTGCTGCTATCTGAGTTCAGACTCACTCTAACTTTCAATCACATCACCTGCACTCTTCCAAAACAGATTCAACGGTCTAAAAGAGCAGCTTGATAACAGAGAGGGACATTTATTTATTTATTTATTAAAAGGGCCTTTTTCCCAGACTTTAACTAAACCTCATCCACTCTTGTCACTCTGGGCAGACAGTTGAAAGCAATCGGTAGGTAATTGCACAGATCAGTCAACAGCCTTTGTCCCCTTGCCACCGAGACTTACAGTAAAATGGGCACAAGAAAACATTGTACTGGGTTAAAGGCAGGGCTTTTTCTCCAGTTGCTTGCTGCTTACCAGCTGTTGTGTTCAGCGGCAGGGACAGAAGCTCAAGTGGTATCTACAGGGGAAATCTAGCCTGACGCTGTCTTTTTTTTCCCCCCTTCTCTCCAGACTTGAAACAGATTACTCTTTGTTTTTAAAGTGAAACTTTACCAAAAAGTATTCTATCTTGTCGTCTACCATTAAGTCATTAATCATGTGTGCAGAGCACTTTACTAGCTATGAATTTTTAGGATTCTGAGTTTACAAGAACACCATCAGCGTAACTTCTCAGATTGACAAACATTTTTCTCAACCCTTTGATCTTACTTGGAGCAACTCATGAAAAGACTCAGAGTAGCTGCTTAAACAAACACAGTACAGGGAACAGACAAATTTTATTAACATTTGATTGTAAATCACCGGCAGCAGCCCACACACTGATAAAAACAGATACTGCACTGTCAAAGAAAACCTGTACCTGTTATGAGTATGTCAGCACAGTTGCAAGAAAGCCGCAAGTGTACCTTGTAAGTGACAGAATAACAGCTGCCACAGTACAGGGAGATGGAATACAAATCGAAGGGCACTGAACAGAAATGCAACAATAGAATTAAAGAGTCAAAAATAGAAAGTGTTTGGTGTCAGAAAATACATCATCAACACCATCTTTAGAAGGGGAATCATCACTCGGGTTTTGACAGCACAGGCTGTAAATGGATTCTGTTTCCACAATAGTATGTTTTATCTTCACATTCTGACCTAATTCAAAAGCACTGAAAAGCACAGTGTTGAGACTGGTGCTGGAATTTTTAAGCCAAGTCCTATCATTTTAACCACGCAGCAGTTTAATAGGGCCGTTACAAACTGCAGAACAATAGCAGCTCCATTGCAGCCTTTGCATGGCGTTAATGCACTTCATGAGAAAACGTTCAAAGCCAGCTCATTTACAGGTGTATGTTTAAATACCTTTTCCAGCTGAAATTTATATAGAAGATGATATTTCTGAAGAGTTCAAACATATAAAATTCTGTAATCAATGAACATATTACAGGTTGCTGCTCACCTCAGAAACTATGGTTTTCACTTTTCAGGTAGAAAAAATGCTCATTTGGAAATAATGACTCGACCACTGTTAGATAATTCTGTTCATCTGCTTTTTAAGGAGAGATTGCTTTAAATTCCAGCTGCAAATTAGAGAACAAGCTAGTGGAAAAATTAATTTAAACCAAGGAACTTTCTGCCCCGTTTTATTTCTGAAAAAAAAAAAATCATCCCATTTCCTTTGTCAAAGAAAATGGAATTAAAATACAGTATCACCTTGGAAAAGTACAGTTTAAAAATGCCTAGCTTTGAGGTGCATTTTTTTACTGAAGCTTCTGAAGTTACTAATCAAAGGTACGTAAGAAGTTATATGGCTTTTTTTAGTACATAAATTTCTAGGCAGATCAAGGCAGACCCTAAACTAAATATATAAAATAGTTATTAGCTTTGTAGAAATTTTAATTCAAGTTTCTGATCCACACTTCGAGGTTAGGTACTTATCTCATGGACTGAACCAAAACCTCAGTCCCACAGAACTGTAAAATTCTGAAACCATTTACAACAAAATTTGTGTGTGAACTGCCACAGAGACAACCAGCTGTTTTGTTTTCCTTTCACTCCGTTTTTACGATAAACTAGTTTTTACCCTTTTAGACTTGAGCAGGTACCTAAACGCCAAAGTTCTCTGAGCAGGTGGCTCCAAGTCAGGTCCCTGCTGGCAGGGGGAGAAGTAGCCCAGCAATGTGTGGCCACAGCCCAGCCAGTTTGGGCAAGGCAACCCCTCCGTTCCCCCACCCATTCTCCCTCCTGCCACAGTATGCCACCTTGTTGGCTGTCTTACGCAGCAGCATCCTGGGTGGCAGTTTCATCTGGCTTCCCCACCAAAACCTGTATCATGTGCCTGGGAGCTGTTTCAGCCTTTCTCCCACCCTGCACACCAAACCCTTCCCAAAGCAACACCCCACTGGGGCCTCTTTGGGAAAGAACCGGAATTCCTGAGCATTCGCCTTTGTTTAGAGTGGAAACAAGCGATTAACTCTCTTGCTGCTAATGGAAGTTAAGGACAGTGGTTAAACTTGCCACTTTCAGCAAGGTTTAACACACCTGAGAACACCACCTTTTACGGAAGAAAACAAGAAAACATGCCAATTTTAAAGAAGCAGTTGGCTTTGATGTAACAGCCCTCTTTGCAAGGTTAACTGCGTTGAAGTCCGTGGAGAGGCAGGGCTGGATTCACAACACTGCTTGCAAGGGACCTTACTCACCCAGCTTTGATGTTAGGAGGCTCCCTGCAAAATTCAAGTCCTAGAAGCCTACAGCACAGGCATATAAAAATGCATGCTTATGTTCCAGGATACCACCGAGTATCACATTAGCTTTAAAAATGGTCCTTGGAAATACGTAGCTACATTAACTCGTTGAGAGACATCTTTGATCTATTTACATTGCCGTATAGTCCCACCCTCAATTCAAGACCAATATTGGGATTACAAATAGACATAAACACATCCCAAAAGATGAAGGCTTAATCTAGGAGAGGCTGCACATGCCTTTTATAATTCCCTTTTTTGGCTGTTAATCATGGCCATGTCAGGGCACCCAAGCAGTTGCTTACATGCCTCACATGAGCTTGCAATTAAGATTCAGTATCTCAGATGAAGACATTGAATGTTGAGCCTGAAGCCTGTTCTCCTGTTAACAGCTAAACATATACAGGACAGGACACTGTTCAACTGCTAGAAGAGCTGGTCCTAATTCAGATACCACATCACTGCTTACAAACTGGGTGAACTAGCTCCACTACACCAACCTGAGAAGTAAAACAAAGCAGCGGAGTCCCAGGAGTTTGCAGATGCAAAAAGGTAGGTTACAGTTGCATGGCCAATTTGCATGCCAAGTTACCACAACTGCACATGATGAAGGCAAACAGCCTGTCAGCTGTGGATTTGCATATGTAATTAGCAGAGTTAAACAGAAAGACACATGTAAGTTCTGCCCTTAAGTGTTTTTGCATGTGTACACATACACAGTGCAGAAACTCAGGTCTTGGAAGCGTGCTGGTAGAGTAACAGAGAAACTAAGAGCTCCGTGATACTGAGAGAGCCCGGGCAAAGGACCAGAAGCTCCTGAGTTGTAATCTCATCCGTGCAACTGAATCGCTGTGGTTTCAGGCAAGTAATTAAACTTTCCACTGTCTTGGTTTTCTCCTTATGTTAGATACAGCCCTTAAGTGAAGAAGGGTAAATAAAGCAGATGCATAACAGCTAATACTTTACTGCCTGACCTTTGCATTTTAAAGCACCAAGAACAGTAACTTTATTACATTACTCGATTCTAGATGTCTTCTCTCATCCCACAGATATAAAATGACAAGTGCAAAGGATACTACAGATTTATGAAACCTTCAGTAGAGGCACTGTACAAAAACAATGGAAATCACCGATTTCGGTGCTTTAAGATCATGCTTCATACTAAAAATTAGTGTCTCAGGGCACAGTTTTCCTATTACATTAGTTTGATATCATAGAGATTTTGCTATCTCCTGTGACGGTACATATTTTATAAACACCTAGTAACAACCAAGAAAAGGGTTGTAATCTACAACATACCCAGTGAGCTGAGTTACTTCATCATTTTACATCGTTTTTCCGAAAACATGAATATATGAATCAAATAAAGCAACAGCTATAAATGCTTTTATGATTAAAATCCCCAAATGACCTTAAAAATAAGCTGTAAAGCAACCATAAGCCCAGGTTCAGAGACTGGAAGTCTCCTCTGAGATGTGATG
This sequence comes from Nipponia nippon, assembly GCF_047370975.1. Classification (NCBI taxonomy): domain Eukaryota; kingdom Metazoa; phylum Chordata; class Aves; order Pelecaniformes; family Threskiornithidae; genus Nipponia; species Nipponia nippon. Next base: position 774,709 of record NW_028262391.1, read on the forward strand.
TGCTTTCTTTGGCCCTTGCGGAACAAAGTCCCTTAGTTAGACTTCAGCCCTCTTGACCAATGCCAGTTAAAAGCAATCAGTGTAAAAAGGAAAAACAGACCTTCTACATCAGGCAAAACAGCTCAACTTATACCCTGTTCTATAGTGACTTATACACAACCATTAGTATGTAATTTACGGCTCTTAGTAAGACTCTTACCGCCTCTTTTTTGACCTGTGATGTACTATGCACTGCAAACTGCATAGAAGTGACAGAGTCCAACCTCTTCAAGGGAAGTCCTACCCGAAAGACTGGGTGAGATGGCCACAGCTGAAAGCTCACAGGAGGTAAGAACTCATGCAAGCTAGTGTAGGTCCTTTCCTTGTTACCAACCTGTAACCCTAATGCCTCATTACAATCCCTTCTTTTCACCTGTGAACTGACATGGAACCTCTCTCCTTGAATCTGACCCAAATAAAAATCTCATCCACTGAGAAAGCGAGAAATACGATGTGAATTACCACCATAAACCAAAGGGAAATGTTCCTATTTAAAGTTTATTGCATCCATTATTTCCATAGAGCGTGAGTGTTTCCAGCAAATACCTGTAAGAATGCCAGCCCTTTTGTATTGCCTGCAATTAGCTTATCTCCAATTATATAAACAGGTACATGATGACGGTCTTCGGTAATAGAGGTATTATGGGGAAAATAAGGGTTGCTTTACTTTGAGTGTAGGTCTTAGTAGAAAACAGATTAAAGCTTATGTGGATATTCAAAATAATAGATAGGCTAATTCTATTGTCTGCCTTTCCTAAATTATTTTATTAGATGGAACATATTAATTATAATGAAAGAGAACCCCTGACTCTGTTGGCTTCTAATGAAAATTCCTTTGTACGATCACGGCAGGATTTCCCACCATTTTCTCTTTCTGATGAAATTAACTCCCTATGGTTGGTCACCAGGATAAGCTCATTTTAGCCAATCAGCTTGGGAGCTGCCATTTACCTCACAAAGGGAGAAAAAGGTATCTGCTGTCATAGCAACGAGTGGCTTTGCTCTGATCATCTCTGGATCCTTTAGCATAATGAAAGACACTGGCTTGCTTTTTAGATGATTAATCTTTTCCCCTGTGAACCTACTTGAATACATTAGCAAAACAAGTATGAAAAATTTGTTTATCCCAAGACAATCATTAGAAAATTACCTGCAAGAGTAATTCTCATTAGGGCAGAGTTTGTGAATAGCAGACCATATGGTGAATGAAAGCAGCAAGAAGCAATAAAATCTCAAAGCTGCAACAGGTTGCAAAGTTTATCAGGTTTCAAACTGAAAGTTTAAATCGATTAAGCATCAAAAGTTGTGAAAAATTGTTTTCTTACTAAAATTCCAGATAGGTTACAACAGGAGGACTCAACGGATTATACAACTAGGCTTGCAAATCCTTACCTACTCAAACTGTCTGTGTGTGTGTGTGGCCAGCCGTGCTAATTCCAGAGGCCCTGATCCTAACCACATCCTGTAACGCTGGAGAACCTTATTAACTTCAGTGGTGCCAAGCTTACAGCTGAAATTATAGGACTAGATTCTTATCTTACACTAGCATGAATTTCGATATTATTATTTTGATATTTAAATGGCACTATAAAATTAAAATTATAGATGATTATGTACAACTTCTGAGAACCAACTCCAGAAGTAAATGGAAGAGAAACTACGATTTCATAACACTCTCTGACTTCTTTGGTATTCAGAAACTTCTTATTTTAGCTATGTAAATGATGAGTAGTTAATATTATACTGGGGCAAGGTGAAAGAAAAGTGAGATCATTTGCAGTATTGAAATAGTTTAATTATTATCTTATACCCATGAGAAGTCCCAGTAGAACAGATTTGGAATTCATACTATGTAAAGCTAAAATGACTCCTCCAGTTTCAAGAAATCATTACAAAAAATAAAAAAAAAAAAAAAAAAGGAGGAGGAAGAGATAAAAATTCCTACGAGGTATCATCAGCTTGGTTTTGAGAGCAAAAACTGATGTGGATTCTGTGGAGCCTGCCACAGTGCACTGGAGCAGGACCGTTCACACCAAAGGAAGTTGCTCTAAATGCTCCTGTGGCAGCACATGGATTTCTCACCTTAGCGAGAATTTTTCTTCCAAACCGGATTCTGTTTGGATATCTCTCCAGTGACAAGTCTAAGATAAATCCAATGGTCTGCCTCCTTTTTTCAGAAACAGAGAATTCCCTGTTTACAGCAGTCAATCAGTAGTGTCCTCTGTTATCACACTCTCTCTACCGCAGAAGACTAAAATATTTTGATTCTAATTCTTTTTAAAGTATCCGTAGCATTATAACATTCTGGGATAGAAGAGTACCGAGTCTAATCGCAGATAAGCCAGACCAATCATTTAACCTGGCTACCATCATGCATTGTCTTCCAGGCCCAAAGTTACATGATAACGAGAGAAGTACAAGAGGCCATTTCCCCGGTGCAGCGCTTGCATTTGAACGCAATGAGAACAGATTTCACATCGATGCTTCAAATCTAGCCAGTTGTGTCAAGTACTATGAAGTTCTACCAGCAGTTATTAATATTTATTAATGGTTTGCTAGCTAGAAGAGTTTTAGAGGAGTATGATATTGAGTTCGGGATTTATTCATCTATTTTTGCCTTGGCTGGTGAACACCCTATTCAGACTGTATCTCCTTCCTCAGATGGACTTCTAAGAGCTATCAGAGACACTAACTAGGTAAGAAAGCACAGTCTGTTGGTGTTCTAGAAAGGTTCACCCATTTGGAAAATGGTGGTCGTTCTAACATAATTCCTGGTTCTAAAGACTGGATTTGCACGTCTAGGATCAAGCAGGTATTCACTGCCCTAATAGGAAACACCTAATTTTCTGTCTGCCATAGCACGGGAATTTCTGCAACACTTCTGTTACCTGAACAGAAACACTTCCCTATGGCTACGGACAGGTCAGCAGGTTGCTCTTCAAGAAAATTAAATGGACCTGACTTTAAAAGGCTGCGATGACAAAATGTAGTTTCTAAACTTTAATTCCCCTCCCAGAATTGCATATTTACCCTTGGGTGAATCCAAACCAAGTCCATCGCTTTTTCAAATCCCCACTTCTCAACAGAAAGCTGTCCCTTACACATTAAACTTATTGGATTTCCCAGGTTCTGGTTTTCCTCCATTTATTTATTTGTAGCCTCAAATAGAAACTGGTTGAGGGGCACAGACGGGGACAGGGATGACGTTTCCCACTGTGAGCAAATCTAGGAAAAAAGAAAACTCCCTAGCTATTTACAGCACTGCTCATTACAGACCTAGATTTTGGGTTTAAGGAAGTCTTGCAAAGCCCACTCATTTTAATCTCTCTTCAGGCTGTTCCATGGAAGTATCCAATGATTGATCAGAAAAATAAGTGTCCAAATGTTGTTGAGGAAAAACAGCAGAAGAAACCTTCTTTATATTTCCAGATTTGGGGGGGGGGGGGGGGGGGGGAGAGGCAGGGAACCTATAGGTAACTCATTTCTGCTGAAATTTGAACTTCACTTTGTAACTACCTTTTTCTGCAGATGACCTTAAATCCTTGATCAATTGCATATGAAGTTCTAGTGGAAAATCTCTGGGGAACAGTCTCCAAACTGAACCTTCTTGATCCAAGATGTAGGTGGCAAGTGGGCCCAGTCAACTGCCGGGTACAGCAAGATCAGCATGTTCCAAACGGCATTTTATTAAGCCAAGCCCCAAGTATTTAGCATGTAAATTTTTCCAGGGCCCTTGATGGAACATTACCATCAGCACCGACCGCTGAAAGCAAAGCAATAACAGATGCAAGAGCATCTCCAGGGTGACTTCAGATTTTCATCCATATGAAGTAATTAAGCCTCACTTCGTGTGTGTGTTCTGTTTTATTATCTTTCCTATACTATCTACAGTTACCAGGTAAAACAATTGGAAGCTTTAGCCCCCCAGTATTATTAACAGTACAGGAACGCACAGATTAAAAAGCATATATCCTTTAAAATGTTTATTCATGGTCATTTCTTACAGTCACATTGTGTTAATTTAGCACTGACAAGAAAATTCAGTGGATCTGATGAAGAGCTTTTTCTATACCCTTAATCTGCCTCATACCAAACAGGAGAGGTGAAAAACGTTCTTTAACAATTAGAACTCCTTAGATCCATGTTGTGCATTAAATGGTAACTATGTAATTAAAAGGAACAAATCTAAAATCTGACAACAATTGGTGCATCTCCAGCATTTAAAATGATTCAATTATTAATAATTCATGCTCAAAACCCCATATGTGGGCAATGAAGCAGAAGGAGAGATGAAAACGAAGCCTGATCCATGACTAACCTTACATCTGCACAGAGCCTGACTAAACAGAGTTACAGCATTATGTTTTCTACAACATTTGCCCAAATACAGTAGGAAATTGTCACACCATAATATGTATTTGCAGTGATGCTCAACAGTTAGTTAATAGCATGGGGGTGGTGGAAAGCCACGCTAATATACAAGAATCCAGGTACACATGCAGTTCCACAGCAAGTCCAATTGAATCAGAGTACCGAGTGGGTTAGATGCTTGAAAGATTTTAATTACACATGAGTTAAAGCCAAATTTACTTTAAAAATTTCAGAGGATCCAGTCCAACCTTTATGATTTTGGTGCTGGTTTGAACAAAAATCAGGAAGTTTCTCTCTAGCACTCTATGGTCAGACTTTTAATGAGAAATAGTCATCCTTCTGAGATGCTAGTCTACATTTAAAATAGTAATTAGAAGATGATTCACATTGTCTCTTAGCTCACTTAGCCCATCCAGCAACATATGCTGAATGTTGTTAGATCTGCTCTCATGAATTTAGTCTGAACTAGAAATTTCCACAAGCAACTCACCATAGCATAGATGTCTTTGTATCAGTTCAGCCCAAAATTCAAACCTTGTAAGTGAGATTTCATCTGTTAACCTACAACAAACTTAATTACTTAATTCTAGATCTAGGCTCTCACTTTCTCTCTCTTTTTTTTTTTTTTCTTTTTTTTTTTTTTTTTTTTTTTAAGTCAGCTTTCCTTTTATAGCTGCCTTGGCAAATTTGATGGTGCAATAAGATGCACGTGAAAATGACGGCAGTGACATGTCTGAGTTAGCTGCAAAGCCACTTTTCAAGCCCAAGCCAATGAAGCTGCACATGTTATGTCAAAGTCCTCCTGAGCCAAGAAGCTGCAAGAGAAGATTAAGGGGCACAGAAAGGGTAGAGCTGCTATCTCCTTACATTAATAATATTAATAATAATTTGTAACACTACCATATTGCTGGATGCAACTGTCAGAAGAGAGGGTGTGGTCTAGGAGACCTCCCAGGCTAGAAATACACACACAACATCCTTAGGAATACCACACCCTAAGAGGCATATGCAATGTTATAGCTTTCGTTAAGGGCCACAGCTATTTAAAGAATAACCCAAAATATATTTATGAGGGGTAAGCCTGCAACATACCCATATTTTTACCATTAAAACATACCCTTGATTTACATGCATTCAAAGAAATAACAAAGTTAGCGTTTTAAACATGTTCAAAAATAAAAAAAGTGTCATAAATAGATTTGTTTACTCCTGCGACCTTTTTGATGTCCTGGTTCTAATCATCGTTCCATATGTGGGGGGGATGAGAGAAGAGACATGTTTATTCTGTGGCTGATTTATTGTAAAATCAAGACCATTCAGATTCAAATTCCACCCCTCCTTAAATACATTGTTGCTGTTCTCTCTTTCGCACAATTTACCACCACATGTAAAGGTCAAGTCTACTGGTAAAGTAATTCATATGGTTACCCAAATCCTATCCAAGATATAAATTAATGTGACATAAACTGCCTACAGCGTTTCTTCTATTTCTAGTGTTACACGCAGGCAGGTCTAGCCTGGTGTACTTCAAGTAAAAACTGCATACACCTCCCCCAAAAACACACACACCCACCAAACAAGAAGCAAGTCAGTTCCAGAATGGGACCTGCTGAGGGAGACACAGCAATGATCTGTAGCAAATGCTAACTAACTTCGGGCTTGCAGTGGAAAAAATAAGTACACTTTACTTCACAGTTGCCACCTGTATCACAATCATAGAGAGAGAAGTGCCAAAGGAGGAAAAAAAAGGCCCAAAATTTCATCAGAATCCTGACGTTCCTGATTTTACACAAAGCAACGGGAAGAGCTGCAGGCTGGCCTCCTAATGATCTGAAAATTAAGACTTACGGAAATCACATGCGAACATACTGTTTTCCAGAACTTGCTTTTTTCTTAAAAAATCTCAAGCCTGTGGTGGAACATGATGCATACTCTGCAAACAGGCTTTACATTTTGTAGCCAGAATGAGCTTATTTATTTTGAAACCACAGACTGATCATCAATGTTGCCCTCAAGAATAGTCAAAGGAGATTAAACCATGGTTTTTTCATTTGTGATACAGCTAACAGTTTGATTAGTGAACTTAATACCATAAACTGGAACAACTCACCCTGCAGACTTCACTGGAAATGAGCTAATATGCACCTGCTGAAGATTCAACCCACAAGGAGGTAGTCTCCTTGGAAACTGCTCCTGATGGTCTGAAATACAATGGAAACAGTCACTGAGAAAAACTTATATTCATAGAGGTGCTGGGAAAGGTGGCGAAAGACCAGGATTTTGCTCCAAAAATTAACTGTCTGAAGAGGGAACGCTCAAGTGTGTTATGGAGTATAAGTAGTTCAGGGAGCCCAGGGTAGACCTGGAAGGAAGAATCTATATTAAAGAAGTCAAGAGAGACTTCAGAGCCTAAGATATGTCATCCATCCCTAAATTACAATGTCCTTCACTGAGACTATGCAGGTGAACTAGCATCTTCAGTGCAGTTTAACCCGTGAGAAAGTAGTTTACCTGGTGTGGCTCAAGCTGTGCTCTAAACCTGGACATTTACAACACCTGCTAATATTCGCCTGTTCTCACATGCTTTTAGAACATCTTTCATTTTTTATTAGCATTACAGACAGCTACTTTCTGCTGTCCTTTCTCTCCTCCCAAGTCTTTCATAAAACCTGTCGACTGATTTATTCACACACTTATCTTTTAACTTGCTGTCACTAGACAGGTGCACACTTGCAACAACTCTTGTAGCTGAGCCCATTTAACAGCTCTGTTAGGGGCCCATCCTTGCAAGACGTTGAGCTGCACAGAAGTTAGCGCCCTAAATACACATCGAAAGCAATGATTTAGGGCACTCTATCTCGCAGGCAGTGCTCAGTGCCTGAGGCATCAGTTTCTTCCTTGTTAGGAAGATTGTAAAAGGACCATCCCATCTAACTATTAAATGTCATTTTAATAGGCTACATTACTTGAACTTGATACAGTAGTGGTTATCCGAGTCAGAGGCTCCATTTGCTCCAGAGCCTTCAATCACAGAAGCAGGTAGAAGTAAATCCCTATAACACAGACAGATCAGACAGTTTGGACAGCATCAGTGTCCAGGTCTGGGTGATCTTGTTTGCCTATTCCAAACCCACTTGACCACACCTGCACTCAGATATTTTTTTGTTGACATTTTACTGTCAGAGACTGGACATGAAGGGAGAGAAAAAAAATGAAGAGCAAATTCGGAGGGAGATTTATGTATTTTTTAAAGCCACCAAGATAGTAAAGAAAATCCTAAAGAGGTAACTCACATAAAGGAAGCAGGTTGCAGAATCCCTCTCTGGCTGTCATTCTACACTACTCTATCACAGGCTGACCTTTCATAGGAGATGAATTTTGACCCTCTGGGTTAGCATGTAGGACAATAGCCACAGATTATGCAGCCACATACAAACTGCATTACTTAGAACTGAAGCAGAAGCTAATAGAGAGACGTATGTTCTCCAGAGATCATTCCAGCTGCAGGTGAATCATAGAAGATCTCAGATACATCTACACACACTCCCTCTTCTGTGCAGAAACCGAGCTCACTGCAAAGAGGAAAATGCCGTAATAGAATGTGAAAGGAAAGTTTAAGCCGTTTCAGTCCATCTCCAGGGTGTCTTCCACTAATTCTCCCACAGAAAATTATCCTGCATCTGAACTCTGGACTAATGCTTTTTGGGAGATGCCATAAGTCTTTATGAGAGGGAATCTGAGTGCAGTCTCAGTAGTTTCAAAGACAGAAGATGTAGTGAAACATTTAATATAATTTTCAGGACAAGTTGCAAGATCACTCGCAAACTCCTACACGCACGCGTGCACACACAGGGTGTTGCACACAGCATAGACAACATCACAGGTAAAATTAACCATCAGCTCCTGTCATTTGAATTCCTTTGGATTCAAACAGTATGAGTGTCTGTGTGAAACCTGAAATCCTAAAGTTAAATCTTCTGAGTATAACTTTTTTAAAGCCTAAAACATTAAATCCAATCACATGAAAACAAAACAAAACAAAGGATTCAAGTAACTGGAGTGGGAAGGAATTCAAACCAGCAATAAGTTCAAGTATATTTTCTTTCATTCATGTGGGATCACGACTACTTTTTCACTGTTTTATTTCTTGACTGATACATCAGAAAAAAGGTCCTTGGCAAGCATCTGCTCATCTAGCCAGATTCCTGTGAAACACCTAATGCCCTCGCTAAAGGGTGTTTAAATGTCTTGTTTTCAAACAATCTCCTAACTTAGCTCTCAGAGCAGTACGAGAGACTTCACTTTTGGACCTTATTTGGCATGATATCCTCATACCTCAGATGAGGACACTTTTTTTAAAAGAAAACCATATGCAACCAAGTCTCCTGCTTAGTATGAGCCACAAAGCCAACAGTGAACGATTTTGAGTGGGGTCTGACAGAGACACCTCTCTGGGGAGGACCGTGGGGTAGTTTTGTGGCTGGGGGTGTTTATTTTTTAGCCATGGTTATACCTGTTGGAGGTTGCTAGCAGGCTGGAGAAGGGGCAGCTCCGTGCTTACGTCCAGCTGCTTTTCAGGGCCTCAGCTTTGGAAGGTGCCATCAAGCTTTGGTCAGAAACAGATTGTACTGGCACACTCACCACTGTCAGCTTTGGGAAACAGCGGCATACCCAGAAGAAGGTAATTTTTCAGGCACCCTAAGGAGCAGCACTTTTGAATGGAGGGGACCATGGCGTTTGGCATCTTTGTTGCTTGCTTCAGGGCTGAAAGCAAGTTCCCAACCCTGTCATTTTGTTTATGGATAACGACACCCAGCATTTAGGACTGGATGTTTTTAAACATATCCTATGCTGAAAAGATGAAGGCTATTAATTTAATGAGACTCACACTTCACATAAATCCTGTAAGGACAAGCATGATGAAAACAAACTTCTTCCAAGTGACCAGACACATCAGTGCCGCGCCACAGCAAGTTAGCCGTGTCAGAGGTAGACACGCACGGGAATAACAATTACCTGGACTAGCCTGAAAGAAATCCACCGCAGACTGTGAGGTGTGGGGATTTCGTTCCGTCACCCTGAGGACTGAGTGGAGACCGAGACCTCTCACTCGGACCTGAGGCCTTGAGGCAGAGCAAGCCTCAACCATGGCCTGCAGGGAGGCGCAGCGGGGTGGCCCGGCGCGGGAGGGCCTTTCCCTTCCTTCAGGGAGGATTTCTGCCCTGGTCCTCGGGAAGCTCTCTCACAACAAAACCAACCCTTTTTTGCAAAATTGTTCAGGATTGACCCAAAACGTGGAAGTTTCCTGTCAGAGGGAGGGCCTGCCCTGGGTCAGGGTGGGGAGCTGGGGGCTGCTGCCGCCTCAGGGCCACCCCGCAGCGGTACCCAGGGCTGCCCCTTCCCGCCAGGCCTGGCCCCACCCGTGCCTCCCCAGTCCCTTTCCTTCCTCCTCGCAGCAGTGCCATGAAACTGGATTTACTGCAGGTTGCTCTTTAAGCACCAGAGCTTCAGAAAGAGGGGCTCTTGTTCAGTCATTTCCTCAGAGCAGGGCTTCCCCCCTTCCTAGTGCTGATTGACGTTGGATCTGTTTCAGACCATAAAGAACAAGCACAACCTATGAGCCTCAAGCCTCAGGGCCAGATTTATAGGCAGTAAGAGAATTCTGTGATCTTTTTCCATGTATTTGTTGTTACAGGCAAAATAGGCCTCTTATTCTCAATCTGGAGACACTTTTATTGTTCACCTTTCTCGTATGTCCTTAGGCACACGGCGTCGCAGCAGAGGTAAGCCGGGCCCAGGCCTCCATGCAAAGTACCGCTCGTTCCGAAAGCTTCCCGCTCTCTGGATTCCCGCAGTGAGGACAAACAGCCGCATCATCGCTAGTATGAATCAGTCTGGGACCAGCAGCTAAAGAGCTGGATCAGTTCTCTAGCTTTACAACCCGTAGTTAACCATTTCAGAAAAACACAGTCTGAAAAGTTTCCTTCAAACAACAGATAATATTAAAACACAGGCAGGTAATAAGTCTTCTAGAAAAAGTCACAAATTCAACAGCTCCTATCCATTACAGTGTTTTCCTTGATTTTAAATGGCTTTCAAGTTGGAGAAGGCACATAGTAAAGTTGTCCTTGCTCCTTGGTAAGCTATTCCCTTTGATTAATTACCTTTACTGAATTTGGGGAGATTTTGTTGTTTTCCTGACTACTACATCCAGAAACTGGATCTCATTCTGGCCAACTACTAAGCAAGACACTTTTTCATATATAACACATAGATGCACATTTACTAGTCAAGTAGCTACCACGGTCACAATTTACTAACGGTAACTCACCTGAAACACAATGACACAGAGAGGTCCTTTTTACTTTGCACTGAAAAGGATTAAGGATGCTCAAATACACAGCTACATCTCTGCTCAGGGGTACTAGCTGCTTAAACTGCATGTGATGGCAGATGGCTGTTTCACAGCTGAATATTTACTACATCCAAATTCTCCCTTTGAAGGTACTTGTATTATTAATTTGTTTTTTATCCAACTGTTAAACAAATTAAAGTTATTATGAGGTATGGAAGAACAGGGTTCATTCCATTTCAAGCCTTCTGAAAACAAATATCATAAGGGTAAAGTGTTTCCGTGACTATTTAGCGCTCTTTTAACCTTAGCTTGGTCACGTCAGATCAAAAAAAGAATTAACTACTCTCACAACAAGAGTATTTATTGTTTGCAAGATACAAACCTCTGCTTAGAACTGTAGGAGATTTTGAAACCAGAGTTCTGTTGAAGGGAAAAATCAAAACAAAAATCCTTAGAAAGGGGGCAGGAGGGAGTAAATTGAGAAAGTTTCATGAAAAACAGAACAGGCAGACAGAAGTAACCCCTCCATGGATCTTCCCCACTCTTAAAAGCTAGTTCTGCTCTGAGTGAAACCTCTAGGGGTGGCAATATTGTCTTCATTGATATAAATGGAAAAATTCCAATCGCCACCAACTGAGGTGGGACTTGATCCTGAGAAACTTCTTTAGCCTCAGCTAAATGAGAAGTACAGTCTAGATCCTACTGGGCAATAACACTTTTGCCTTCAATTCCTGCGCACCTCAGAGCAGGTTCCTGCTTTAAACTCTTTCATTGCTGTTTTCCCTGCTGTGGCCTCCTGAGAATTTTTTGCTTTGAGACCACGTAGAACATGAATACATTCAAAGTTTGTGGTTTTTTTTTAATGGAGCAAAGTAGTCTTTTTAAAACAGGAAGAAGAAAAAAAAAAAAAGGAAAAAGAATCCTTCCTCTTGCTAAAGAACATCACCCTGCTCTACCTGGCAAAGGAGAGCGCTGAGCTGGCTTTACTAATTTGTCCAAAGAGCTTGGAGATCCTCCGATAGCTTTTTACGAGATACCAAGTGTTATTACTGCATTATTTTGCTCTGCTTCACTAAGCAGACTTTATGACAAGATTCTCAGGGAGCTCCTGCAGAGTGCAAAAAGGTAACTTTAACTGAGCTGTTTGAGCGCCTGACATTAACCTTTCCAAACAGGCTTTGCTTTATGTCAGGGCAGGGTTTATTAATTGGTTGAATCAATCAGCCAGCGCACCAAAGTATTACAAATACAATCACTTATCTCTTTACATTCAGTCTGGGCATCTAAGTGCCTGAACTTCTGTGCTTTTACCTCCAGCAGCTTAAAAGGGGACTAGTGCCTGCATTGCTGGGCTTGTTTTTCTCCCTGAAGCCTGCAAGCTGCATCATGCCAGAACATGGAGCTCCTCTTAGATATCAAAACTTTCAGACAGCTAAGTTCCTAAAGCAAACACCACCAAAGAATACATCAGCCCACACACCTTTAGGGCGCTTACATTACAGACATCAGTACATGTCAGAAAGGTTTAAGATGGGATAAAATAAACAGGTATAGAGTTATTGTCCTTAATTATCCTATGGATTTTCCCCTTTTCCATCCCCCACGGCTTTTTTTTTTTTTTTAAACACAGAACCAGAAAAACACGAACTATCAGTAAGTCTAGGATCATGGGGAGAGTCAGTGCAGTTGGACAAAATCACCACAGCAAGCCTCACATCAGAGCCAACTGGGGCTTGCATAGAGACCACGCACCACAAACATCTGTAGACCTCCCCTCACCAGTGCAAACTAGACCGGTCCCTGGAGAATCCATGAAAAGAAATAGTTTCAGAGCCTAACTTAGCCATGCTGCCTTGTACAGATACTACCACCATCTCCCTACGTTAGTCATTTATGGAGCCATGGTGCAGCCATCCCTGAATGGCACCAGAGTACAGTACCAGTCTCCACAGCAGGCTCTGTGGAGCCCGAATACTGCCCGTGATGATTCTGAGAGTATCAGCCAGGTCTCCCAACACACAGGCAAAACCAATCAAGGGTATTCCTGCTCCTAGACAATGGGAACATTTAATTTCAACAAACTTCACTGTTCTGCACAGTAGGTACCAGAACCCTCTTTTTCTTTCTGGACTTCTCAGGAAGACACCCATGGGTGTTGTACGTAAGCACTATCTTGTCACCTCACCAGTCTTTTTTTCTCTCCTCGGTTCCATTCCATTATTTCATTTCAATACCTAACATAGGATAAGGAGAATGACAGTTAAAAAATACTGCATATATTAATTGCTAAATAAACCTCACAAAGCCATTGCCTCCTATCACCACCACTGCAAATGCTGGCTGTACAAAAAAGTTGGATAGCTGCACCCGAAACTTGAATTGTTTTGAATGGATTTATTAAATGTAATGCTTGGATCATTCATTCCCAGCAGAGCTTTTAATCGCTGTACAACTTTATTATTGATTAATGTGTGCCAGGTATGTGCAAAATAAATATCCTGCAAGACTTGGATTTATGTATTGGATACAATAAAAAAAAAAGTGTGAATTGTTCCACTGTTCAATTCAAATTCCTGGAGATATTAACGAGTGAGAATGATTTTGCAGTTTGGGATTACTTTCTGATGAGTCTCACAGTGGCTTAGCCTGATTGCAGCACACTCAGAGAACCAATGCACATAGAAAAGACTATCAGACAATTTCATATAATATAGTATTTTTGTTATAAAATAGAATCCTGGTGAATTTCACATCTATATTGTTCTTGTACGTGCGTCAATATATGCATCACGCTCTCAGAATATGGAATATACACTGACATTCTGTCTTAGTCAAAGATATTGGGTGCAGCAAAGGGCGGGAAAGAAGAATCAACTGACCAAGGGTTTGTCACGACAGACAAAATCAAAGAATTTGTGTATCAGATCTTTTTCCTTCTAACAGCACAGCATGCCATCTAGGTATGCTATAAATTAGATGAAACAGTTCAAAAGTTCTCAGAGTTACGGGTTGGATTTGCCTTATCAAGGTGGCCTTAAATACTCTCCGAAGCAATCATAATCTGTCTTTTCAATAAACAAAGAAGTTCTTTGAACCTGGGAGTAGCTTACTCACTAGTTAATTGATATCATATATGTCCAGTTTGTTTCAAGGATCTGAATTGTTTGGCTGTAAATGGATTTTTCTCTAAGGAAAGTTGTATTTATACGACTTTATTTATACACAAAAGTATTAATGGAAAGATTTATTCAATAATGGTCTAGTACCTGGTGAGAATTAAATAGGAAGCTTCTATATTTAAGGATTTGCATCACATTCTTCTTGTGAGTGCACAGCCATGTTATCAAGCACTCGTGGTACAGATTCTGCACTTTCAGAACAGCACCTCTGGCCACATGCTGTATCTGTATCTACCGCTTTATCATGCAACTGTACCAAAACCACCAATAAAACCCGAAAGGCTCCTGCACTGTACTTCAACAATGTCAAGCATTGACAAATTCAATGCACTCCTAAGCTCTCATTAGCGTAACAAATACTTGTGGTATCTCTCATCTTTTTTGCTGCATCACAGTATCTGATGACAACTGCACAGCTCTTCTCAGGAAGAGAAGAGGTTTTAATTTGTAAAATAGACATAGCTTTCAATCTACAGCTGTTGTCCAGAGCAAAATATTATCATAAATGTTAATGGTCTGAAACCTGACATTGAAGTGGTAGTGTTTAAGATTTGTTTTGGTGACAACTGTGACACTGGCACTGAAGGTAAGGACGTGGATTTCCTTACATTGTTTTAGCAGCAACTGATGTGGTCAAGTAAATAATGTGAAAACTTTCTTTGGGAAAGGAAAATTTGAAAAGCAGCAGACATGAGGCACACCACTACAGGCAGGAGGTTATCCTAGAGGATTCCACTTAAATGAATCAAACAAGAGAGCACCAAGTTCAAGAACAAGAAAAAGAAATACTGTCTAACAAAAAAAGCTTTTCTCCCCGATTTCATCATCACTGAAATTTCAGGCTGCTGGTCAATTTTCTGCATTTGAAAACAAAGCAACGTTTTAAGAAATATTGACATCTGGTTCTGGAATTATTCATGCAGAGAATTCTTTGAAATTTAAGTGGAGTTTCCCAAAACATACAGGTGTGAGGAGCCCAATCGCTTCAGGATTAGCTGTTCCTCAGAAACCTTAGCAATGATACGAAATTTGAAGCTCTTCTTGAACTTTTCTACTAATTCAGTAATTACTGCTGTGCTTGAAATTGGCCTCTTTCCTGTAATTACTCAGCATGTATTTTCAATCAAAGAGGTTGACACCTGAATTTAGATTCCAATTAACACCCAAGGTGGACTTTTTGCTTAAAGCTTAATAAATCAGAGACTTTTCCCGGCATAATATTTCACTAGCCCACATAGGAAAATGCACAGTACGCGCTCCGGACATGTGAAGATCTGCAGCAGAGTATGGTCAAACCATGACCGACTCATCAGATTTGTGGAATATTAGGATGACGCATGTCAGCTAGGGTCAGGCAGCTTGCATGTGAGCACATGGGCACATCCCTTGCTTTCTCCCTGACTGCAACAAAAGCTTTTCACTGATGCAATTTAGCATGCACAGAGAGGGCACTCCTTCAAATTTCAGCACTGAGAAACATGTATAGAAAAAAATTTTTCACACTTGTACAACGGGAAACCACATTTGTTTAAAGTCTGGCTTCAGACTTACATGAAGGTGTGCAATCCTCCTTAAAAAAGACAGGACGCACATTGTTTTAACCACCTGTTTTAAAGGGAGTGTCCTGATAGAGATGGACAGGGGCAGAGACAAAGGGCAGGTGAAGTGAACAAGGTTATGTTAGACATGTGATATTAAAAAAATGATTAGCTCTTAGGATAAAAGAGTGTAATAATATACAGAGGATTGCTCTCTTCCAACTGTCATTCTAAGTGAAACCCTATGACCCCAGTTCTTTCCCTAAAGCATCTCTGTGATGAATTCTAGACAGTTAATCTTGAAACATTTAAGGAAGCAAAGCTAGCAGGCATTTTGCGTGAGAAAGGACTGAATTAACAACTAAAGACGGTCAAATTGCCCCTGTGTTCTCTGTGGAATGATATTGTTTCAAGAGCCTGATTGCAAAGACATGTCATTGTGCTGTACGAGGCTTTTCACGGTAGCAAAAAAATTTCACGTTGCTTGTAAGGCAACCTTTGGCTCAGGAAATCTTTGAGTCCAAAACTGCTAAAGCTGAAAGAATTTCTGGAGCAGCGTTGCCATGTGCTTGCATTGTTCTGACGCACCTTCCCAAGCACCTTCCGTTGACCACTGTTGGATACAGGACACGCATCTCAATAGACCTTTGCTCTAACCTGCTATGGCCGTTTTTATGTTCTCATATGTCCTCTGTTGGGTTTTTTATTAGTTTCCTTTAAAAGTATGTTAGTTTCCATGGAAACAATTATGCCACTGACATGTATGAGTTTAGTAATGTCCTCAGGAAACATTTACAGTCAGTTCACAAAGGGCAAGATGTCTTTATGAATATAGGTGTTTAAGCAAAGGTTTGTTAAGGCAACAAAAACAAGCTCACAGGTTTTCCAAAGTGATAGGTAATGACCACATTTTCATCATGGTCCCTTATTTCAGGCTCTACATCAAAATGTTTCCCCTTTTGAAAATTTGGCCCCAGCTGTGAGCGCTGAGCCTTTGAAAATAGGATGCAAAATGCTCTGAAATGTATAACCTGCCACGGGAAATCTTGTCATACACAATAAGCTCTTGGTCATGACTCTGTGAGTTTCTGTACACACACTATTTCAGAGGCCTTGGTATAAATACAATTCTCTCATAATCTGGTGCCAGGAGAATCACTATACAACAGGAGCTAAAGGGGGAAAAAAAAAAAAAAAAAAGATGACATTTGTATAATTATTCCTTTGACCACAGAGCAAATCACAAGACAATGTGATATTATACTCACTGTTTACCAGGCCACATTTAGACAATTAAAAAAAAAATCTTATTACAGTAAAAAATATTCCCACTTTTAACCCAATAATTAAGATAGTGCTTTTCAGATAAACAGGAGCCTTGAGAGCCAGCCTGTGAATGCTTCTTCCTTGCATGAAAAGAAAAGGATGCAAGGAAAGTTCTTCCTTTTATAGCCCTCATCGCAGCTCCAAGAGCATCGCTGTGTGCTGGCTTGTGGGTGTGCACAAGAGGGGGACGAAGCGATGGGGCTGCAGCTCTGCAGAGCACTAGACAGAAAAGAGAAGGAAGGACAAGGCCATGCCAAGCTTCGCCCCGTGAGCTGCACGGCCCCTGCTCTGGGCTGCACCTTAATGCAGCTGAAGCGTAAGGTGAAGGGTGGCTTCGAAGGCTGACGGCACTGCTAAGCCGATATCCTGATCCCAACGCGCGGGGCCCAGCGCCCAGTTACCCTGTCTCTTCTGTAGTCCTCTACAGCTCCGCAAAGCGGACGTGCAGCCAAATCCACACGTGAAAGGAAACTGGTTGATAGCTTGCTGGCTGGTAGAGCCCTAAAGGAGGTCGGGATTTTTAGCAGCATTTTGAAAAGGTACAGAGAGAATTAGTGTGGGAGACCAAGGTAGGCAGGCTGTTCCAAGACAGCTGATGCGGTGGCAGTAGGAGATCCAATTTAAATTCGCTTCAGTATTAATTGTCAGAGAAGGATGAGATCAGTTTATGAACTAGGAGCACTGTGCAGTCAAAAGTTACAAGCTCGAGTTGTTGCCACAAAGTAGCTGAAAGGCTTTTCTTTTGAAAAGATTAAACTTCAAAGAATTGCAGAATAAGATACACAAGAAGTGGCATGTGCTTTTGCTTGATAATGTTTGATTTTCAGCCACCTCCTCCCCAGCTGTATCACACTGTAAATTCTTAACACTGAAGTTGCAACTAAGTAGCTGTTTTATAAGATAAATGACTTGGAGCATGAAAGACTTTGACCAAAAAAATAGGGCTGCATAAAATGGATTGAAAGAAGTGTGAATAGCAGAAAACATTAACCAGTGTAGAAGACTAAGGTTTTGCATACTTCTTGACCAAAGGAAGTGAATACAAAGTAAGAGATCAATGTGTGTCCGACAGGTTAACCCAGTGGGATGACATTTGCCTCGCAGAAAATACACAATACAACATCCGAGTCAGACCGTGGTGCTGCGTAGGACCATTCCCTCTGTGGTAGTAAGGGTCTTAATTCTCACTGAAACCAAAAGGAAAGTGGGTCACTGAAACATATTTTGTAACTGGGGCTCAAGTGCTTAGGCATAAGTAAAACCCTGTGCATATTGTTCCCTAATGCAAAGAAAGGGAAACTGAGGTTGGGCCACTGGTGACCAAATTGCAAGAGAAGGCAATGGGAATATTCCCTCTGGAGGCACAAGAGGCCTTGCTAGGACTTGCTTTTGTTTAAACACATTTCTTTGGCAGTAAGCGCAATTCTCTGCCCAACTCAGTGGGGCCAAAGAAAAGTACACAAGGACTTCAGTCTGTTTGGAAACTGGGGCAG
The DNA here is from genome assembly GCF_047370975.1 of Nipponia nippon. NCBI lineage: Eukaryota > Metazoa > Chordata > Aves > Pelecaniformes > Threskiornithidae > Nipponia > Nipponia nippon. The sequence goes on from NW_028262391.1 coordinate 793,010, forward strand.
GCCTTTCCCAAGGCATGGCTAGTTTAAGAACTGGAAGTGTATTTTCCCTTTTGTTTGTCCATATCTAATGAACTAAAGGATTTCTGTGACTTAACTCTGTAAAAAGAGAGACAGCTTCAAGGGAGCTGGAAACAGGACAGGGAGCTAGAAGAGGAATTATATCTCCTTTTAGGATAACTGCCACTAATAATCTCACCATCATCCAGCCATATATTCATGTAATAGAAGTTGGAGCATATTTACATACCAGGCAGCCTTGAAAATTTGTTGGGGTTTTTTTTTTTTTCATTCAATCTGAATGCTCATAGAGTTTCTGTTTTGGAAATTTACTTTTTTTCTGTGGATCAAGAGGCAGTAATATTTCCAAACACAGCAAGTGAGCCCAAAATCCTGAAAATATTGAAACAGTGCAAAACAAAGCACAGAGGAAAACAATATTGATTAGAGAGGGAGGAATAATTAAAAAGCAACATCCTTGTACTTGTCACTAATATCAGCTACAGCATCCACACGGGAGTCAATGGTGCTGCAAGTCTAAAATCCCTCATGGAGCAAGACTGAGATAGCTGAGCAATCCTTTCTCCTTCCACAAGTTCCTTGGGAACAATGAAATTCCCACAACAACAGCCAAGGAGTAACCATACACCAGGTACTTTGGCAACCAACACAGGACGGAGCAGCTCTCCTGAAGAGGTAAAGTCAGTCTTGAGTCTGTTGCAAAATTCCTCTGAACACTTAGCTTTTGCCTGAGCAACAAGTACACTAATTTAATAGCAACAATTTGCTCAGTAAGCTTAGGGACAGGGAGAGAGCTACCTGTACAGCAAGAACGAGCTTCTCATTTTATTTTTTGCAAAGGATTCATTTGCCACCGTCCATGAGTGTATGGCATAAAGCCCTGAGTAAGCAAATGACTTCAAATTATCCAGTGGCAATTATGAACGAGAGAATGCATGCTGGAGGTGGGATGAAAGAAAATTAAGAGAGATTAATGTGAAATATAAGGTTTAATTAGACATACGTATCTGTTTTCTACCTGCTTTTGCCCATGGGGAATTTGGAAAAATACTCTTATTTAATAAAATTCTCAATGCCAACAGAAAATCAGGGCAACTTTTTAAAAGCTATGACAACATACGTGAGACAGGCTGTGTTGCAATGGGTTTACATTTCAACGTGGAATGGGTTGCAAGAGAACACAGCCTGCTATAGCATGTTTTGGCAATATCAGAAAAACAAAACCTAAAAAATTCATACCAAGGGGAAACAAAATAAACAATGCAATGCTCCTGTACTAGGACAACCTGCAGAACCTCCCATGCATGAAGGGACAGAGGTTCCTAAGAGATGATCCAAATATTTTAACACCAGGGAAAAAAGAGAAGGAAAAAAAAAAAAAAAAAAAAAAGCCAAACATTATTCTCTAAAGAAGTCCCAGTTTGAACACAGCTACTCTACTCTGTCAGAGGGAAAACAGATTCAGATGGCTGAACTGGCTCCTTCCTCCTCTTGGCAGCTTTCTGGAAAATGGGAAGCAGACAAGTTGGGCATCCCTGAAGGCAGGTCTAAATGCCAGAATAGAAAAATTCATTCTGGTCAGCAAGACTGAATATTTATTTTCCAAATGGCCCTGGTATCCTCTCACTTTGTTTTCAGTGCCACCAACTACATCAGCTAAGGCAACCTCCAGGCACCCACTGACAGATGCAATGCAGTTTTAAGCATGCTTCTCAATTAAAGCTGTATTTCACTCCCCTGAAAATTCCAATCCCTATTCTCTGTAACGCATTTTTCTACTTCTAAATGTACACGTTGCGCAACTGTGAAGAAGTTGGTGGAATTTCTTCTCAAGTAAGAACTGAGCCTTTTTTTTTTTTGTATATTCAGATACATGTATAACTTTCTCCTCTCAATCACAATTCCCATGAACATCACCCAGCCCTGAGCTCTGTTTTCAGGTACAACAGATCTCAGAAGACCCTAAAGCAAATTGCCCTCATTAATCTTCTAGAAATCTAGGATGAGACTCTACAGAGCAAACTCTCCAAGAGCAAAACATCAATTCACATAAGCCAAATCAAGACTTGATACTGGACTACCAAATGCAACAGGGGTTTTGGTGTTTGTCTGTAACTGCAGTGTAAAATTAATTTCTTGGTCCTAGCTAGGATCACACAACCCTTCTAGAACTGGACATTCACCAGGCTTTGTACTTCAGTCCCATTCCATCTGGACCCATGTGCTTTACATTTCTTTTTATTTCAGTAGGTTGTGGCACTTGCTGTTCCTGGCAAGATATCCTGGGCGCAGATTGCCTGTTGCCTCTTTGAAAGAACAGAAGTTTATGCCCGCCTGCAAAAGGTTCCCCTTTCTACCCCTAAACATCAGCACCAACTCCTAAGGCTCAGGCATCCATTCCCCCCAAAAAATGAATACTCTTTGTTCAGCTGTTTAAGAATACCCCACAGTGAAGTCACACATAGACATCAGCTCTGTTTCAAATAGCATAAGACATCTAGGACATCTATTTTCCTGCACTCACTCCTCTTCAAAAGCATTTTCTGCAACTAGATCAAAGCCCCCGGGAAATTTCTGGTCTTCACACACCCTTCACACGGGTGCCACACCAGAGATGCATGCGCGTTCCCACACATATTCACCTCCTTGCGCCATCTCCTCTGCCTGCCCTTTTCTCCCTGAATAGCTTTCTCCAACTTAGCTGGTCCAGCAGTTGGAAACAACGTTATATGCTACAAGTGCCCAAGCTTTCCACATCTAAGGAAGACGTTCACCCCCCTCCAACAGAAAAACCAGCTCGAGAGGTTTCAGCTCCCAGCCAATTCCTTCCAGCCCTTTCCACCAGCTATTTGTGGGGCTGCAGGGTTTGCGCCCGCAGCGCAGCCCCGAGCAGTTGCGATGTGCTGGCTGTTAGGTGTCGGCAAGTAGGCAGAAGTGGTGGGTTCGGAACTCCTCAAGCGAGCGTTGCCACCAAAGACAACATGATGTGAAACTGCGGACTAATTGCCTGCCAGCAAGCCTTTCACTGGGTTGAGCGATGAGTAAGAATGTCAGGATCTGGCCAGCTGTCAGGGCTCTAAGCATAAAGAGGTTGTCTTTAATGGTGTTATTGCTGAGAAAAACACTTGTCTGTCACTCATTACTGCACGCAGGTCTGCGCACCTCTCTGAAATGCTGAAAAACAGCATCTTACAAACAAGGAAAATGAGTTATTAAGCAATTGGAAAATGATTATACAATTACGTTCTGTTCGGGTACCATTAGTCACAAGGAAGATGGAATATATCCAAGCTTTAAAAGTGAATTACTCATACAAAATTATGTCTGCTGAGAGTCACTTCTCCTTTAGGGTTCAATATCTATAGCGCAAGATTTTCAGAGGAGGAGATGAAGAAGGGTGTTATGATAAAGCACAAGTACAGGAGCTGGGTTTGGGTTCTATTCCAGCCAGCAGTGGTGAGCAAGTTGCGACTAGCATTAGGTCTGAGCTGGTATAAACAGTCACAAACCGACTGATGCTAGCAAAGCTAAGCAGAGCTGCAGCGATGCAGAAACCGGCCCCTGCCTCCTGTTAGAGTAGGTGTGCGAGAACGCAAGCCAGTCAGTGGTATCGCTTACAGGTTCTGGATGCAGCAGTCACACCGCGGTAACAGTCTGTCCCGCTTAAAAGAAGGTATGGTCATTTTACACTAAAAGTGAGCCTCCTTCCTTCATCTGCCAAGACTACTCCTGATGGACCACCTTCATGCGAAGCTCTAACCTCCATGCACTCCATGTCCTTAGTAAGACAAGGGTGGCCGTGACCACACTTTCAGGTCTCTGTGGGCTGTTTTCGGTCTCTCCATCCTATAGCAGAATTTTTATATTTATTTTTCCTAATGCAGTTTAAATTCCAGTTTAAGTTTTCTGGTTATCTTTGCTGCTTGTACGTTCCAAACATGCTTCAAGTTCATTCTTGTGTCAGCGTTAAACATTTTGCACAGGTGTGGCCTCAGCAGAGCCGATAATAATTACGCACTTTCCCTGACCTTTTGCCCAACCTTCCTGTAAACTGGCACAATATATCCCTCCTCTCCCCTCAAAAAAAGGGTAGTTTTGTAATACAATAGCCTTAAACTGCGTTGGGGCTGCTGTGCTGCTCCATTGTGTCTCTTGGAATGCTTTTTACTGCTACTTTAATGTAGTAAATAAAAGGGTGTAATACAGGACAGGTAATAGACAAGATTAAAGATTGTATCATCTTGTCATTAGCTGAAACCAAGCGCTATAACAACAAACATCACCTATTCTCCGCCAAAAAAAAAACCCCAGGAAGTTTGTTCAGTGGTAGGTAGCATAGGAATGGACAGGGTTAACGAACAAAACCAAACCCCTACAGTTGACGCAGTACAAGTTTGGTCATTGTACCTATCCAGAGCTTACTCTGATTTCATTCCTTCATTTCCTCATCAAGCAAGCATCAACTTATAGCAAATACCTCCTTTTCTCAGCTGCTGTCTTATTTTATTTCACTAAACACTTCAGGACATGAATTCCATCTTCAGGACTATCTTGTGCTTGTAATACTATGCAACCACATCATTTCTAGTTACAGAGAAACCTAGGTTTAAACCCTGAATCTAAGCTCCCCTGGCTGTTGAAGAAAGAGGAGATCTGCATCTGTCATGGTATTTTGCAACCCTGCACACTGAAAGCACACTGAGGAGAAGGGCTCCAGCACAGACTCTGAGTCATGGGCTGTACCAGGGTGGAAATCCGTCTCCTTGCCTGGACAAACCATTGTTTGAACAGACTCAGCCAAAGCCTCAGGCACATCCCTTCAGCCTGCTAAGCCAGTCACTCCCCGCCTCTGGTGCCAGTGCAGTTGCATGGATGGGTGCAGCCAGTGCACCTCCTCTACCGCTCCCACTGCCGACTTCCAGCGTGGAGGGTAGCACTAACCGAGCTTGCTCTGACTTGTTCTCGAGAAGGACAGCAGCGAAACCTGGGGCTGGTGCCTCAATAGTGGTAGCAAAGTTAAACAAATACCTTCTTGCTCCTTGCCTAACTTTCTGATACATCCTCACAGAAACATGCTAGCATTTAGTAAGTAATATTCCCTGTATAAAGATTGTACAATAAAGGTATTTGATTGATTTAAGTTCAGGGCTTCCTTTTATGAACTGCAGGCTACGGGCCAGTACAAATCCACAGAGCTCCAGTCAGTCAACACCTGCCCAGCACATCAATCCTTGCCCAGTATCAATCCGTCAAAAAGTGCCCTGAACTTCCGTGGCATTCTGCCAAATCCCATCAGCTGAGAAACTGTCCTGATGAGCACCATGTTCTCAGCGATGATTCACCCTCATCAACATCGCCATTAGTCAGAATAGTTTCAGAAGCAACTTTAACATGGTTTAAGAGCTCTTTAATAAACATGCGTTTAGATAAGCTGTCTTGGGGCAGGGAGATAAATGACAGAGGCCCACTGCAAAGTTAGAACTGAAGTGTGGCAAAACAATCCTGCAAAATGTTTTATACCTTATATAATCTCTCCCCACAACCTCAGGAGTTCACATTAAACACCATAAATCAGACCACCTGGGGCTCCCCTATGATTATTGCAGCTGCATGCTGCAAGCTCCAGTAGAAGAAACATTCCCTTTTATTGTAAGAAAGTAATAGAACATAGCCCAAGTCTGCCAGAAAATGGACAAATCAAAAGCGGCCTTGCACAAAATCAGCTTCTGATGTGTTCGTTTGCTCTGGATGTATGTGGCAAGCTGACAGTCAGAATCACTTTGTCCTCATTGATTACCGATGCTTTTGCCAGCAAGGTGAGTAGTATGTGGAACAGCCAATTCTAAAGAAACATCAGTTCAATGGAAAATAAAACTGAGACCTTTATTTTATTTTTTTATCTTTTCCTCAGTGAATTTCAGCAATCGGGAAAGGCGCCGGACTCTCAGCATGAAGGCTGAAGCTCTCTGCCGCGAGCACACACAGCTCAGACAGCAGTGCCACGGCCACCACAGCCGTGTCTGCTCCTGGAAGCGTCCCCACGGGTCAGCAGCCAGTCAGCCCCCAGGCCCAGGCAGGCTGTGGCTTCTGCCATGTTCCTGTGTTCACTACCAAGGAAAGGTGTCCACGGCTGACTGCCAGAGATGACAAACACAAATGGGCAAAACCTCAGAGTATTTACTCAAGAGAAGTGATGGGAAAAAAAAAAAAAGTAGCAGTCTTTTCCCAGTAATACAATGGTAACTTCCTTCACTTCTGTCTTAGTTGTAAACCCGACTGTCATCATTGATGGCGGGAGAAATCTGTTTTGTGAGAATTTCTCCTGGGAGAGGTGTTACAGACAGTTTGCCTCAAACATATCCTTTGACACCTGCATTGCCCAGAAAGTCAGAGGTTAGAGGAGACTTGAAGTGACCCTACAAAATCTTTAGTAACCGACCTGATGAGGAATAGATCATAACCATCAGTTGGCTGGAAGGAGGGTCATGATGATACGTGTTGAACAGCCTCTCTGGTGGCCCTCCAGCTTTCTGGTACAACTGACCCATTTCTGTGGAAGTGTCCTGCCTTGCTATCAAGACCACTGAGATAGGTTGGAGAGGCTGCAGGTTTCAAACGCTTTCTGCGGCAAGCCCTTTCTCTTACTGCAGTGATGACATCTCCCTTCTCAGACATCATGTCCCAGCCATGCAATAAAACAAGGAGTGGATCTTCCGGTTGAGCTTAATTTAGTATTGCTTGTGGGCTTTAACAGCATACACAAAACATGGCAGAACACATGCGCAGATTTGAGGAGAAGAGGTTATTGAGGGAAAGAAAACGAGATGTGTTTGCTAGAAAAGGGACTAGGGGAAAACTAAATGCTGTTTCATTCCAGGAGTGCAACAGAAAAAAACCTTGATAAGTTAAACTGCTGCCTGAAGGGAAGTGTTTCCTAACACATCGCCACCTTCTGATGTTGGTTTTGGTTTGGGGATTTTTTTTTTTATTTTTATATATACACATAAACACACAAAACCAGCACAGAACATATAAGCTGGCAGCAATAAATCTGTTATTTCATTCTAAGATAATTATTTTTAAACTTCATTCTTTTCCTAAGAAGCTGACAGCTCGGTGGGACGAATCATATTTGAATGGCCAAGAAAAATAAACCAACAGGCAGGAGCCTCCCTCTGCTGTGGCTCATTTATAGTAGTCAGGTAGCAGCAAAGTAGAAGCAAACCTGCAGAAAACATCCTGAGTCAATGGATTTTTTCAGGCAGCACTAAAGCTGGCAAAGTAGCCTTTTGCGGCATCTGACAGGTAGGAAGTATATCTGGAAGTCTACCAAGGGAGAAAAGGTTATGGTTTGAGCACGCTGTACTCTGCTGTTCTCACGACAAAAAATGGATGTCTGCAACTATCACAGTTGAGTAGAATATAAATCAGCCCTAAGGCCATTTGTTTCTTATTTACAGCAGGAGCCAGGTAGGCTCTTTGCAGAGCTGACTACGCTGGAACCCAAAAGGTGACCTCAAGATACCTTCAGATATGTTTTCCTACTCTCAGGCCAAGAACAGAACAGTCAGAGCAGAAAGTCTGATCTTAACCACACTTCATTAGGAAGCCTACAGGAACTGCTGCTATCCCAGAATGGGAGAAGCAGGACTTGAGAACCATCTCAGAACTCAAACCATCTTAGAGAAAAAAGAAGAAAAAAAAAAAAATCATTTTCTCCCCAAGCAAATTAGTTACCAGAAAAATCATCCTGCCTTCCAGCCCATCACCTTGTTTGACAGTACCTGTCAAAGATAAAATCTTTCAATGAATTAAATGAGGGAAAGGCCAATCCCTCCTAGTTATGGTGCTGTGATTTACATCAGTATAATTATATCTTCATTACTGTGGGAGACTGACTAGACCTCCAGGGAAATGCTACTAGTACCTAAGAACTTCTATTTTTAATTGATAGATAGATCTGCTACTGTATGTCTAAACCTATTAAAACACATTGGAACAAACAAAGATTAATAGCAATATAGTGCTAGGCTATAGTTCAGATTTGTTAAACGTTAAACTAATTGCATTGCATTCTTTCCAGTCTTTCCGTGGTATAGTATGCTGGAATTGGGTCATGACATTACATTACAAGGGTAACACATAGATCATCTCTTACTAGCAGTACTCTCTCCCAGATCGATCCTATCTTAATATAAATTCCTAATGCTTAATCATTACGATACTTGCCTATAATTCAAATACTAAGATCAGTTTAACCTGGAGTTTACTGCAATCGCTCTCCCTCTGAAAAGTGCCCTCATTTAATCAATGGAAACTGCCATTCTGAGGGCCTTGTCTTCAAACAGTGAAATCAATCCCCCTTGTCACTAGCAGGCTCTTCAGCTGGAAGAACACCCAGCACTTGAAGAAGCCGGTGTAATGATGCAGAACACACGCTGCCCACTTCTCCGGATACGCACTCAAGTCAGCTCAAATCTAACACCCAGCAATAACACATCTCACTTTGCAATCAGATGATACAAGCAAGCACCTGCAAAGAGCCTCACACTTTAACTGTGGCCTAAACAGTTTGTCCCAGAGCTGTTAGAGCCAGCTCTTGCCCCCCAGAAGAGAACCTCAGTCACCAGATCCCCCTACTCAGCACTTGGCTTTTACAGGACTATGCACACGCTTAAAATGGGGAGTGGTTTTATCTCCCTTACACTTTATAAGGGCCAGTGTGCATGTATGCATATGTGTGTGCGTGTTTATGTTTGGGAGGGTTTCATTTTCTTAAGGCTGGCCTACAACATACCTTTTCCCAGGTTTCCAGATTCTCCCCCCAGCCCCCCCCAGCCTGGTGGGCATGCAGAAACGGTTCTCATCTGGAACAATTTTCACGCTCGGTGCTTTGTATAACATTATACACTGCACAAATAATTACAAATAAACATGAAAATGGGGGAAAAACATGTGAAAATGTAAATTGGTTACATAAAAGCCCTATGCTAACGCAGTTTGTGGTATGTCCCAGAATTCTGAGATAAATATGAAGTTTTCCCTATCTTTTCAGTCTCTCCTTCACCAAGTTGATATAAGCAGCATGATCCTTAAAACATATTTCCATTTGCTTCAATTGAATTAGAAGTTTACATACATATTTGTAGCATTAGATCCTGAACAGGCATATTTTTTGGAAAAACATGATTTAATATGAATGTGAGTATATATTAAGCCTTAATTAACTTCCTGTAAATTAATTCTTAAAAACATCTTACATCCTCGCAGTGTAGTGTTTTCCAGTCTCCATTCCACCAAAAGACGAGAGAGACAGAGAAAACTAGACTTCAAATATAACACAAAACACAAAAATCAAGTCTCTTCTAGATTAAAACTTGTACACCATTAGCTTAGCTGGAGTTGGTACGGACAGGGCAACACAGGTCTTGCCTTTCGCCTGTACCCACGGACCCGTTCACTTCAGCAGACCTTCTTTTAAGTGCAGACTGTTCCCGTCATCTCCTAGGAGCGCATTTTGCACAGCCAGCAGAAAGCGCGGCTCCTCATGCATGCAAATTCATCCCTATCTTTGGGGCTCCTCTCGTACCCACCCATTCACAAGTAAACCAGAGGCAGAAGCAGCATTTAACTCTGAATAGCTTTGCTTTTGCTGATATAACTTTGACCCTTGATGATAGTTAATGTCAAGGTTTTTTTGCATTCAATTAATTTAACGGTCCAGATTTTTAATTTGCATTTCATTTAACATTTCAGATTTTTAATTTGCCAGATATTGTTTATCAAGTATTCATTTCAGCGCCTTTCACTGTATATACAGTGCATACTCCTAAGTAATTAGTGTGCAGTAAATTAATTCTCTCCTTGTTCCTTCATCAGATATTGGATTAAGAAACTTCCACTGTACCAACATAGTGAGCGAGATTAGGAATTTCCCATCTATAATACCTTTGTTTAATATTTGTCTTGTATATGTTATGCTGCCTTAATGCTTTACACGATAAGAAATGTTATAGTTAGAAGCAGAAACCTCCAATTAATTTGAGTCACATATTTGTTTGAAATTATTAGACTCAAATTAAATGTGTTTGCATGGCTGTAGTCTCCTTTAGGCAGCCCTACATTTTCCTTAAGAAAAAAAAATGGCTGTTCTATTTATATAAAGGCATTTAAATCACCTGATGATTTTTCATCAGCTGCCATGAGCGTTAAATCAGATCCAAAGTAAACACCTCATTATAGATCTGTCTTCTGCATTATGTCAATATGGGCCAATGACCAGCGAAGGTGTCCCCTTACAAATCCAGGGAAAGTAACACACAAACTCAATAGAAGGGCATTACCACCACAGTCCACTGAAATTATGCATGTTGCGCAAACATTTTCACAGTTCATTTCACCTATTCCACATCCACTAAGACGCACAGCATACAGGTACGATTGTTCTCGCATCGGTCCAAACTAGGTGCACGCCTTTGCTCAATGATTAAGGCTCCTCTTCTCAAACTATATTCATTTTTGTCTGAAATAAGCCTGCAAAACTCACCCACGAGCACGGTTTTGATGTAGCAGTCCAACTGTCCAAAACGTTAGAAAATATCTTACAAGGGATATCTTTGCCTGTACAAATGAATGGAAATTTTAGTAAGTTGTGTTCGTTTGGTTTTTATGCTTTAGCAGTCTACAAGTTTATGAATGCAATGTTTTCCTTCAGTGACAGGAACAGGTAACACGAGTGATGGGTGACAGGTAGGAGGAGACATCGCGCCCTCCTGAAGCCATGCCTAAAACATCTTGGGTCACATCAAGCACCAGTGCAGGCACAGAGGGTACCCGAGCCTAGTTTGGACAAGCTGCAGCTTTAGCTCCAGGGAATGGAAAAGAGGTGGGGAGAGGATCTGGGGCAGAAGAGGTTTGGAGGTTTATTTGAACCAACTCCCTGCTGAGGAGTATGAACAGGCCACCCAGTATTGAAATTATCCACAGCCATGTGGATAGCTCACGAATTTCCTCCTTGCTTTTTTACTTGAGCCAGCAAGACAGAGTTACACCTGGAAAATGGTAGCAGAGGACAGCCGCTGCTTTTCTTCCCCACTGACATCAAACACAGGACATACAGTTGTATTGAAAGGGAGATTGCAACAGGGCACAGGAAAAAGATTGAAAATTTTGGGAAAGCTAATAACAGAGAGAGGACTGTGCCTTTCTTCCCATCCAAAGCAATAAGAGCTTCCATTCCACAATCGCCACATTTTTATTTAAAGGCTACAAAATTGCCAATACACGCGTGTGACCGCGGGCAGCTCTCGGGTTTAGAGTGGAGCTGGTGCTCCGTCAGCCAGAAGAGGTGATGTCCTCCAGGCTCTGCCCCCTTCCATAACAGTGCACAGTAGCTGCAAGGAATAAACACCCACGAGCCTGAAGAGCAGGTCACACATTCCCAGAGGTCACTGGAACCTCAGCTGGTCTTTATGAGAATTTAGAAAGCTTTGAATTTTGACACCAAATCATTCTAACCACTCTGGGTTTGTCCTCGCTATTGCTAGGAGAAGGCTGTCTTACAAATTCACTTCCCTGCTGAATAGAAACTGCCTTCTCATTTCCTGGTTAAGTTTGCTCAGGGCCACATATTCCCTTGTGTTTTGATCACCCTTTCATTCCTTTAGGACGTGGCTCTGCCCGGTCTGGTGCATATATCCATTTTATCCCCTTTAGTACGGGCAGTACCATAATGACGTGAAATGGGAGTTCATCAGAACAACTTCCCTGCTTACTCTGGATCCATCAGACAATGAAAATTAACTTTGTAACAGATTGTAATTCAAATTAGCCAAGAGTTGTCTACTGGCAGACTTGCCTAAGAAGTGAGAGATCTTGGTTTAACTGTTTGCCCTGTACACCTTCCGCGAGTTGCTAAGCCTCTCTATAACCTGGTTTTCCAAAAAGAGTGAGGAGGACAGCATCCATGATCTTAACTGGTTTGTACATAGATGAAAACATTATAGCATGCAAGACTCCGGGACACTGAGGGAGTGGGCTGCAAGCTCCCCATGGACACATGAAATGCAAGAACAGCACTGCTGCTTTTGGGTGTGATAACGGACAGGGGGTCTCCCTGTTCCCCTGCTATTTCTGCATTCCCAAACACAGTCAACAACGTCCTCTGTTGCGTGGAAACGTAGGGCAGAGTAGCTGCGTACCACATCTCTGCTGGGCAGAGGAGACTTCCTAGCTGAGGCAGCCTGTTATTGTAGGAATGGGCTCTCGGCTCGACGCCAGCACGCTGGCAGGGAGCGATGCAGCATGCCTTGCTCTGGCTGTGATGAGTGTGCTTACTTTATCTTTCTGATTACACAGGAACAGCGTTCAATGCACTCTTTAAGCCACTATGGCAAACACACCCTTAATTCTTCAGGAGCAGAAGTATTGGGACATCCTGGGAGAAGTATTCACACCTGAGGGTTTTAGCACAATTTCTGGAACCAAAGATCACCCAAAAGCATCAGAAAGATTCTGACATTCTTTCCCAGCCTCCACCTGCCACCACTTAATGTACTAAGGCTAATCTCTCCCCATAGCAAGCTCTCTCGGGCATACTAGGCCTGGAAAGCTGGAGGAGATTCATAGAAGATGCTTCCAAAAAAAGTTTCAATTCAGGCTCAAGGCAGACTTGAACATGAGCACTCTGAATTCTACAGCAAAGTTCCCTTTCACTCCCATGGCATGAAAACAAGGACAATCTGATACAAGCTGATCTTCTGGGGTTTTAAATAGAGGAGGCAAGAGAAACATTTATAAGCAGATCCTGAAGAGCAAGCAAGTGCCATGTTTGTATCAGCTTAACTGTACATGGCGGGGGGGAAACAAGAAGAAAACACTGCTGTTTCTTAATGAGATGACCAATAGATATGCCTAAAGATCAGGTTGCCGTTGTACCTCTCTACCCTGCTGCTCAGTCACAAGGGCTGCACTGATGGGTAGCAAGAGCGGAGACCCCATGCCAGCTCCACGCTCCCGCTCCCTGCATGTTTGGGGTGGGAGGGGGGAACATGCCTGAGCCACCACCCCACCAGCGCTGCCCAGCATTTTGTACGTACCCCTCATCACACGGCAAGGCACAAACTTTGTGACCGTCTCCTTCTCCGACAACTATTTGCCAACAGACACAGAAATGGCACAATTTGGCCCCAAGATCTCTTGATTTCAGCAAAAGAAAACTAATCATCGGTACGGAAAAGGGCTCCCCAAGCATGAGACACTGACCAAAAGCAGATCGCTAAGGCTGCGACAAGTTGATCGTAATATTTCTTTTCCTATTTGGGCCCATCAGTTCAAGCAACACACATAAAAACCAATGAACTTAAAGTGCAAAGTGACACGAGGACCTTACATGTCGTATTTCTCCTCTGGTTGCAACATGCTTTGTGTTATTATAAGAGATAATGTTTTATTTTATTTAGAAAGTTTAGGCTTTTTTAAAATGAAAAATGTTCAGTTTATTCAGTAAATAGCCTATCAGGATAAAGGGTCACTGAGTATGCCAAGGGAAAGTATATCTTTTGAATTAAAGGATCGAAAACTCAGTCAGGCAGAATACTGGCTGCTCTCAAGAACATTATGGGAACTAATGAAAGAACCCGATTTCCTGCCTTATACAATTAAGTAATCAGCTGCCTTTGGTTACCCCTAACAACTTACACAGACGAGGGGATTACTAAGCAAACAGACTGCAGCATTTCAGAATACACAGTCAACGGGAATGCTGAAATGACAGGCATTCCCAGGGGAGTCACTACCTTTTCAATTTTAAGAGAAGGAAGTGGGATTATTGAAAATTTAGGACTTGGCAGCCCTTTGCAGAAGTGCTCTGGCTGACGCAATGTGCACTATCCAAGCTAAGCACAAAAATAACCCTTGCCATCTGAAGAGTATTTCCCTTACTACCTATTCTCCAAGACACAGTGAATTCCTGATCTGGTTCAAATGAAGGGATGCTTGGATACAGTATAAAACTACCTTCTTCGGAGCAGAATAGATTCCCGTGATCATGCATTCAGTATGAAGCACTACATTGTGGCATACTGCAGTGAAAAAGAATCACGTTAAACTAACGCCCCGGCTTCGGCTGGGGCTAATTTTTATTTCTGAAAAGTAAGGGAAGTATTTCTTAATCTCTTCAGAGTGACTTAGTTTGCACAAGTACAATCCAGGCAGCAAACAGCCTCCCCCGCTCCCTCCCTAGGCACCTGCTGGGGACGAGGTTTTCAGGGTTCCAGCTCTCAGCCGCCACTAGAAGTTTACTGGAGATTTAGGACTTTGGCAGAAGCGGGGCTAAGTTTTGGGAATCTACCCCTAAACCAACACCACAATGAGTGGTGGAATAAACACAGCTTAGTTTTCTCACAGCGGGGAAGTAATATTTGGGGTTCCTTTCTCTTTATGTTAATAGACTTTGCAGTCTGCTTTTCAGCTAGTTGGTACGGCTGGTAGCGGGACGGGGAGCGTCGTAACAGCACCCCACAGCCCTTCCCTCAGCACGCCGCAGCTGCTGGGGCGGGTGAGGGGAGCGGCTCTTTTCTATGAGGTCACTCAAACCCGTCAAATAAAAATTTGAAAGTCTGCCAGGAAAAAGAGGTGACGAAGTTATTTGCAATTTGATGAGAAAGAAAAGATAATGGGAGAAAGAACATGAGCAGTGGTCTTGTTCTAGAGTGACCGAATGCTCAAAGTAAAGAAAAATTAAAACGCTACGCTGCTCACTTGAAACTGCCGAACAGAGTGCTAGAAGTGCTGAATGGAATAGTGCTTCAGAAATAAGGTAAATATTCGCTCTGACTTGCTATTATCTGCTGAGGCACTAGAGACATATTAAACAAACAGCTGTGCAATGTTGAAAATACTTCCAAAAGAATAATAGAAAACTGTCAGCATTGCCAAAAGATAACATAGAAAGAGGGGGGGAAGTCTTGTAGTTAAGAGACACAGAAAGTGAAATTTATTGTAAAAGTGCATTGCCTCTCTTGGTTTTTAACAATGTGAGCTCTCCTGCGCCATCTGGCTCCGCTGTCCCCACCACAGGGCTATCTGATTATTGGGGAAACATTTGCTAACAGCACCTGGCTGCTGTTTGGTGTTTAACTTTCCCGTCCGGCTCCCGCAGCCTCAGGTTCACAGGCTCAGGCATATCTGCAGAGTTTCTCAGGGATACAATAATAATCTTACTTGGCCAATGGTTTCAAATCCAGTAAATGACTCTGCTATGATTATTCAATTGACAAACTTCGAGCTGCCATAAAATACCATGAGTTTCCATCTCATTTACCATCTCATTCTGGACAGAGCCAAAACCGGCTCCAAAGTTTCTGATGATTTAACTTGTCCTCCTTCTGGGCAACGTACAACCATGTACTGTTGGGCAAGTGGAATTTATAAAGAGGATTAGGCAATCTGACATCAGAGATGAGATTAAACACTGAAATACAACCTCAGATCTTTGGGTTGTGCTGGTGGGTCAGATTTAGTTGCAAAAGGATCTTTTTCCAATTCCAGCCAAAGGTACTAAAAATGCCACTAAAAAAAATCCTTCCTTGGAATCCATCGCGCTTTCTAAATGAAGAAATCTGGGAGGCCAGACTTCATGAGGCACCACACTGCTGCCTCCCAACTCAGACCCAAATCCCACACCAGCCTCAACCCTGCGGCCAGGCCGGAGCATCACCTACCCGCTGAACCAGCCATAGCTGCCACCTGCCTGGCTTGGAGTACAAGCAGCTTGTTGGCACAACAAGCCTGCTCCTTCACTTGTACCAAGTGCAATTTGGGATATAACATCACGTGGCCCTCCCGTCGCTTTTAGTACACACTCCTGGCTGATATTTTCCTGCACAACATTAGAGAGCCGACACTTGGCAATGTGTAGCTCGTTCCCTCCCTAGACACGTTTTTGTCCTATCAGTCAGGATCTTCCTATTCCACACCGCCTCCTCGCAAACCTCCTAAACAATGAACTGCAGAGCCAGCAGTTGGGATTCACACGACCAGATTTGGATTCCTGGACATAATTTAAGAGATATTTTCCTCCTATTTAGATGCGCACAGAACAGTTTTTAATTTCAACAGAAAATAGATTTTAAATGCTTTTTTTGTTTTCCTAGGAAACTTCCCATACTCAACATTATTCTTTGCTTTCCCAAAACTAGATGCAAGCTCAGCACAAAGAGGCAGCAAGACCTGGAACAGCAGACTTCGATCACAGCCCAGGTAGGGGCTAACTCAGCAGAGAGGCAGCTACGTAAACTGAGATGCTTTAGAGCAGGCGAGTGGTTTATTTGTATTGCTCTGCTGTTCTCGCAGGCGGAGTAACATAGCTCCGGGCAAAGGATGGGAGACTTTGTTACATCATTTCTGACACAGGGAGCCAGATCCCCGCTAACTTTCCATGCATCTCTTTAGCCACTGTTATTGGGCAGAGCAGGTCAGCACACACCCCAGACTGTGCTCGCTGGAGATGCTGTGCCAGATGCCAAAGGAGATCCATCCCCAGTGCCTTCAAAAAGACACCCTTAACTGTCACAGTGGAGAGGCAGCAAGGACACTTCCCTACTCCAGCAAGGAGGGGTTAAAAAAAAAACCACCACCACAAAGTGTCAGATCATCAGATCCAAACACCTCAGTTTCAAACACAAGCTATAAGATTCAATGACCAAAGGTTGCAAACAAAAATGGAGTCAATAAACTGCATTCTCCACCTACACTTTGCAGAAATACAGGAATTGCTGAAAGTTTAGCTCATTCCTTGGACAGTAATAGCAACACACCGAGAAGTTTTCTTGGTATCTCATCCCAGAATTCTGAACACAGAAAACATACAGCAGATATTTGTATCTGTAATTGCATAAATCTAGGAACAAAGCTAAACCATCGGCTTCCCAAGCAAGAAAGGGGCATTGACTGCACAGAGATGAAAGAGGTTTAAAGCGGCAAATCAGACTAACAGTAATAATGGATGACTTCAGCTCCTTCCTATGCGCTACTTATGTGCCACAGCGTTCACAATTACTTTTCTTACTTTGCCATCTTGAGATGATTGCTCTTTAGATTAGAGAAAAAGCAAATAAAAATCTAAGAAATAATGAACTGTAAAGGATTAAAATGGGTACTTCATACAGCTTCTTCTGCAATACAAGAACAGGGAGATGTTCAGTGAAGCTAAAAGGCAGCATACCTTAACGGAACACGTTTAAGTGCGTAATTTATTGCATTCTATGGAAAAATCTGTCCTCACCCTCTCTTGTCTTTCACAGTGGCAACATTGGGAGCAAGGGAGATTTTTATTCTCTGTCTTGTCTCCCTGCACTCCTTTTACACAGATGATCTTATTCACAAATTCACCATATCTCAGTGGCTCTAAAAATCTATATCTCTACTCCAGATCTCCCTAGTGTTCCCAATTGGGTCTTTTTCTATTGCTAGGATATCCATGAGGGACATGGATTTTAAAAAAAAAAAAATATAATCAGACCGCATCCAAAGCTGATGTATTAAATTCTCTCCCTTCCCAGTTTTGTCCTTCTCTCACTGTTGAGCATACCACCATCTTCCCCATCACCCACATACGTTCTATCATGGACATGACATGGAGTATGGAGACCTCACCAGTATCAGAGAGTCACCTTAGATTCAGAGCTTCCTCTAGAGTCCCATATAGACAATTTCCACAGTCCTGCATAACATCGGGCACTTGAGCCAACTCTTACCTAAGCCATCTCATATCTGTTCCTGCCACTATCCTCTGGCCACAATTACACACCATAATGTTTTGCTCCTATCTCATCACGGAGGACAGATCATTTCTTAGCTCTTCACTTTGACTACATGTTCCATTTCTCAGCTGGTTCACTTTTTACATAAGATTATCTTCCTTGGCAAGGTCTTTCACAGTTTATCCCTGACCCCATCTTCTGCATCATCATCCCAATATACCGGTGAAACACATTTGTTACATTAACAGAAAAACATCTTCATGATTTCAACCATACTGCCTTTGTGGTTAGTGGGAGCTCCTTGCAAGCACCTGCAAGACTATTAGCTCATTCGCGTCCTCTCCCAACAGCCTCACCAAAAAATCACGGGTGATGCTTTGACAACTCTCATTCTGTGATCGCTGCTTTTCATGTTAGTCAATAAAGTCTCATAACGCTCTTCCACCTCTTTCTAGCCATCTCTAGTTCTTCTCCAAGGTTGTAAGCTCCTTGAGGCAGCAATTAACTTTTTGTTCCATGTTTGCTTAACACAAAGAGGTCCTGCCTTTGGACAAATAATGAGCACCTACAGTATTCATCATCACAAGATACCATTGGTATAAAGAACTTTCATAGTTCTAGGTAATAGGACAAATCATGCATCAACATCTAAACAGGACTTTTTTTTCTTTCTTTCTTTCTTGAGTCAGGAGTGCCCGTATGTTCCCACTATGGGTTTTATTGTATTCCCTCTTGAAGAATCTATTACTGGCCCTTGTCAGGCTACTGACTATGGCAGCAAGGAAACCTGTTTTTCTATGCAGGCTGATAAATGAGCCAATAAATTCTAAATACACTGCCATGGATGCTTCACTTATTGCTATTATTTATTGTCATCTGTTATGTGTTAACTATCTCCTTGGGGCTGGACCAGTTGGCAGTACTGAGCAGGGTGAAAAGTCTTCTGTTATGTTAAAAAAGAAAACTGGCCCTGTAGAACTTAACAGGGAGGATGAGAGGAATATTAAAGTCGGAACATTTTCTGTGGTAGCAAGAACTCCCTATGGAAGAGGGAGCCCTCACATTGCCCATTGTTTTTGTCTGCTGCATTGCTGATTAGAAGCTTTACTGCAGAATATTTAGCAAAGGGGAATTTGGATATTTTAGAAGGTATGGTTGGCCAGAAAACCAAGGAAAGACAATTGATCCAAACAAATGGCTGCATGGGCAGAAAAAAGCAAAGGACATGAGATGTCACAAAAAGGAAGAGCAAGTCTCACAAAGAGAGACAAATTCTGAGATATAAATATCGGTTAGATACGCGTTAGGATTTTCCACAAAATTGTTAAACCAGTGATAAACTGTTTATACTTAAAATACCTGAACTTGCTTGTTGAGTATGGAACACCACCCCCTGCCCGCCCCCAAAAAACCAACCCAAACACCACAGCTATGTAGAATTCTGGAATGGGAGAGGATGAAAAGGGATGAGTGAATGACATCAAGTGCATAGTGCACAATGCATGATGTTAACAGGGGATTAGAAACTCCTGCAACAAAAACATGCCAGCAAAATCTGCATGTGTCTTCTAAATGGGAAATACTGTGATATTTGGGTATTTCTAATAGGCCATGGTTTTTTTCTTTTATTAGGATAAGCTAAATTTTAGTAGACTTCTGATATAGACACATCATGTGCAAAATGCACTGAAATCACGCTTTCCTACCCAGCATTACCATGCGCATCTAGTGTTGATCTGCTGTTAGATTTACAGAACTATGCTGGGTTATTGCTCAGCTCAGAACACATCTCTGGTACGGACAAACAAAGTTGAAAGTGATGGATTAGTTGTATGCAATTCATTTGACAAGCATCAGAAAGTGGAGAGCA
The DNA here is from genome assembly GCF_047370975.1 of Nipponia nippon. Taxonomy (NCBI): domain Eukaryota; kingdom Metazoa; phylum Chordata; class Aves; order Pelecaniformes; family Threskiornithidae; genus Nipponia; species Nipponia nippon. The sequence continues at coordinate 812,660 of NW_028262391.1, forward strand.
GGGAGAGGGGAAAAAAAAACCCACCCTTTACCAAAGCCATGTAACCTGAGTTAATGAAATTATATTTAACTAAGGGTGTGTGTTTAGACTTGATCTTACCTTGGTGACTTAGCCATTAGTAGGAATTCATTGTTTACCTCCACGATTCTTATCAGTACTTAGGCAGTGTTTGCACGTGATTTTCAACTGATTGCTCAACATGCTCTGTGTTAGACTGTTTTGAAATAAATGAAAACACAGCAAGATCACAGAGGGCTAATCTCAATTATCTAATCTGCTTAAAACTGCATGGGTTCTTTTCTCGTTGAGGCCACATTATGGCTTCCTCTATGGGCAGAGCTGTACCTACCGATGCCAAACCAGACATCTGTTTCTTCGTTTGCAAGACTAAAACTTTTCTATCAGTGAAATGGAAACAGTTATTATTCCAAATTACTTTTCTTAGGTCATTTGAGGATCACTCCTCAAGAGGTAATAACCCCCTGTAATGATTATGAGCTCCTATTGACATCCGTGATAATTGTGGGTCCTTGATTTACATAATAGACCCTGTCTCTCAAAAAAACCCACACCCCCTCCAAAAAAAACACAAAACAAAACAAACTCACAACCCGCCAGAGACCTCTACGAATCTGATCACAGGATGGTGAACGTTAAGCTTTGAGCATCTCCAAGGAAGCTGGATAGCTCCTAAAGACTGTAATGATACAGGGGAGGGGACAATCAAATCTGAATACTCTAACTTGAAGTCTACACTCCTGCTGACTCTGGAGCACGGACCCTGTCAAACAGTTCATGAAAAGAACAGAAAAACAAAAAGAGTTCCTGGAAAGCCATTAAGCCAATGGGCAACTTACAAAAACAACACCACCTGAAAGAAGAGAATTTGCAAACAGCTTTTACAGTTTTTGTGTTTGCACTGACTGGAGAACATAACAGCCAAAACTCTCTCACCCAGAAGGAATATGCTTTAGCCTTATGCAGCCAATTGAGATTTCACCTGGAGCACAGCTGAGCTTCACAACCAAACTCACTGAGTAACTTCAATTTCTAGGTCAACTTCTTCCAAAGACATTATTACCAATATTTAAGAAGAAGGAAAAAAAAAAAGAGCTTAGCTGCTAAAGCGTTAATGCAGACATTAAAGAGCGTGCGCATTAGTCTGCCAAGATCTGATGTCTCTGTTGTCTTCTTAGAGAATAAGTTTGCCCTTGGGACATGTCTTTCAAGCAGCTGGAGCCCTTGGGCAATTCATGAGAGAAGGACTTCTAGGAATACTTAAACTCCTGTGCACCGCTTCCCTCTTTCCACACCAGCCACTGTTATGTACCTGTATTGCAGGGTACAGTCACAGCATACTGCCCTTGTACCCCACGGTCCTTGTCACAGGCTCCCAATAGTTACAGCCGGGTAAATAAATTGGAAGTATCAAAACATGCTATTTTAAAAGTGGGAAGTGTTCATAGCAAAAGCTGTCAAACATCTGTTTTTGAAGCATATGGCTAAACTTAGCTGCTCTTCCCACCTCCAACCCCCCCATCTTCATCTTCCCCAACATAATATTTACCATTAGTATCCGATTGCCTCTACGATTAGACTCAGCCACATTTTCTTTCAGACTTCATGACTATCTGTTGCTTCTCCAGGGCTCTACAGAACGTACGGCACGCACAGGGCACCACCACCGAGGGGATAATCAGCATTCAGTGCAAGGGCCGGGGAGAAATACATTAGAGCAGCAGGAGTTAGAGCAGCGCTGGCATTTTCATTACAGTACGCACCGGTAAGGAAGGGCCTGGCTCAAGATGGAGCAATTGAGTGGCAAAAAGACTCCGTAGGTTTGCTTAAGGCTTCCTGAAGTCTCAGCACTTGCCTGATGACCTTCCTTTTGAGACAGACCTTTATTACAGTTTTTTAGCCAGGAGTTCAGAGGAGTACACTGACAAAATAAGAGAGATGATTCCCTCCACACCCCAGATCACAGCTTGCCAGAGTGGTAAGGAATTATACTGCAACCTTTTCTTCTTCCATACAACAACATGAATACTCAATCAAGAAGCAGCAATGAACATAAAGGTTCAGAGACAATCCCTGGTTAAGCACCAACATTTGCATGCTGTCAGAATTATTTGAACTTCTTGAGTCTGCAAAATGAGGCTGAGCTTTTCCCCAAGAACCACTGCTGTCTGATTACGTTCCTCACGTAATACATTCTCGGTAAAAGAAAAAAAAACTGAAATATTAACTTTCCCAAAATATGACAAGACACTAGTGAGAAAACCACATTCAACTAATAAATCAGAAGAAAGGGAAAGCACAATTGAAGAGCATGCACATTTTCCTATATTCTAACAGCAACATATTTCTGACTACTTCCAGTTTCAGCAGAGCTCAGGCTTAAATGGCAGAAGTTCACAACCCCTAGAAAACCAATATGCAAGTGGAAAGTCTGGCCACTTTCCTGCTGTAATGCTCCACAGAAACCGCAGCTTATTTAGTTTAATTCCACACATATGCATGGGTCTGAGAATCAAAGCTTCAGTGTTGTGTCCAGAGCTGTCCAATGAGTACTAGCAACTTGACCATATACTGTTAGAGTAAGACTAACTCATAACTTGACTCCCTCATGGAGCCAACAGGTCACAGAAATGTTCCTTAGCACAACTGGCAAGGGTATGGCTTGCTTGTGTATGGCAGATTTGAGCTTTGGTTTTGCCATGACGCTAAAATGGTGAGTGCCCATATTGGACACAAAGCCTTAACTGGTACAGGTCAATAGCAGCGGATGAGATCTAGACTGGCAACAAAAACCTACGAAAAATGAAGTTAAAGTATCCTTGAGATTCCAAAACTAAGGGAAATTAAAAGCATATCTTTCCAATAATCCTAACGTGAAAATATCTGGAAAAAACAAACTGTTTTTTCCACATGGCAAAACAGCACAATTTGGTCTGCTGCAAAAGAAGGAAACACAAAAAAAAAGTTTTGCTTTTAAAAAAACAAAACACAAATTTAAGTGACTTGGTTAGTCTGAAGACCTTGTTTTTTAAACAGTCACAAAGCAACATTACTGTTGCCAAAACTTAACATTTTATTACAGGATTTGTGATAGCCTGATGGAAAATAGCACGATTTTCATAAGCACCCCACTTCCTCAAATCTTGTTGTTATTTAAGAATCTATTTTATCTACAAGAGACATTTCCAGCCCTCACTGATGTGGGCAAAATAATATCTTTAATCCATTGTCATTGTTTTGAAAGATCTGGCTCATTGAATAGTAAACATTTGGAGTTGGCCATATGTGTTTCACTATTTTTCTGCCTGAGCACAGACTCAGAGAACACTTCTTTTGCCAGAAATAGTTCCTGGCTAATGCTTTCGGGGAGTACTTGATCATTATTTTCACAGGGCACTGGGACAGATTCTTTGCATGAAGCCAGCAAAGGAGCCTGTCAGAGTAACAAGAATCTTGCCATACTACCACCCAGAAAGGATAGCCTATATATATATCTATCTGCCTATATATATATCTATCTGCCTATATATATATCTATCTGCCTATATATATATCTATCTGCCTATATATATATCTATCTGCCTATATATATATATATATATCTATCTTTAGAGCTACCTGTAAAGGAGGATGCTGCCTCCGCTCTACCCGAAAGCAGTAGGTTCCTGCTACCTCTGTGAGCCAGGCAATATGCAACTTACCTCGACAAAATCCAGACTTCGTTTTGACATGCTGCTCTTCCAATTTCCTTTTTGTGATTGAGTGTGTGCCTGTTCACACCCGTTTACAGGCAGTATTTCACTCTGGCAACTAGCAAAGTGATTCCTGGGACTATCAAATCAACCAGATGAAGACTGACTTCTTCTCATTCAAAATATTATGCAGCACAATTCTTCAGTTATTTCCTTGCAAATGAGGCTGACAAGTGCTGTATAATGTGCAAACCAAGTTATACAAACAAAAGCATGAGAGAGCATGAACAGAAATAAAATTACACAGAACAAACTTAGAACAGTTGGGAGGCTGCACAGGCGGCAATTAGTTGACTGGCAATGCAATAGGCAAGATTAATTTACCATTCAAAAATCCCTGAACAGCATGTAGAACATGTACTCCACATGAACCAAAGACAATGGTTCCTCAGACAGAAGAGCTGTACTGACACCAGCATGAATATACTTTTCCGCCCCCTCCACGCCAAAAACATTTTCTAAGGACCAGTCTCAGGTGGTGATGTGAAGATTCCTGAATTCTATCACCAAGTCGTTATGTGACCTTGAGGAAAAAGATTCACTTAAGTGCACAGGGTCTCCACTTACCTATTGTAGAATAGGTATATAGTCATAACAACGCTTATCGATAACGCAGGAGGGTTGCGAGACTTAATTAATTGTTAAGCACTTCAAGGTCCTCAGCTGCATAATGGCAATCTTAATTAAGTTCTATTTATTGGCCATCACATCCCTTACTTATGTAAATATGCCAATCATTATCTTTGTAGCAGCTTTAGACATTTTTTAATGCTTTAAGTTTTTTTGCCGTATTGTACTCCAAAGATTTATTTTTACCGACATCTAGAACTGACTGACGGGTGAGGGAGCACCTTGGATCAGAACTCCACATTTGTTCACCCACTGCAGTCCCTTTGCTCTGCCAGGGGTAGGTAGGGGGGCTACGACTTATGAAAGTTGGGCCAATTAAATCCAGCTAGAATCTATGCAAAGAGGACAGACATGTTTGGTTTTAAGAATTTTTTTTTTCCTCTTCCCACTCATAATCTGCTGCAGAGGCAAATTTTACCATTTCCCCCTCACAAACAATAAATAGTATATCACCAGTCTGTTTAAACACAGCAGTTCTTCCCAAAACAATAAGCATCATTAACATAACGATTGGTGCTGCTTCGTGCCCTTTAAAAATCAGGCTTTAAACAGAGGCTTTCTAATGCAAAGCTCAAAAATAGCTGTTATGCATGACCTGGCCATTGCCCCGCTGGAGGCAACCTAAGAACATACAGGGCTCCTACTCAGCTCCTTCTGCAAGTTTCCCCACTGGCCACTCCTGGCCCATACAGCCCCACCGGAACAGACCCACTACCTCCAAGCGAGCAGGATTTTATCCACAAAGTTTAAGATGAAACAGCACGTACAGCAGTCCTTTTGGATTCAGGATCCGAGCTGTAAAGACCTAAGTGAATACATAAAGTTTGGTTCCACCTTAATTTAAGTGAAAAGGAAGTGACAGTCTCTGTAGTATTACCTGGGGGGGGAGGGGGAAGGAAGGAAATCAATGAATGAAACATATTTTGGGGGAGGAAAAAAATAAGATTATTTATCTTTCTATTTTTGGATATACAGTCAGCTCTTTGGGGGAGCTGGGGGAAAAATGCACTAATGACTTTCAATCTGACAGTTGTGAGCGATCACAGAAGTAATATTCTGTATGCAATAAAGCTAAGAAACTCTGTTGTCTGTCAAAAATAAGAGTGAGCATTGTCTTAGGCAGTAACACCTGATCTATTATTAATCCATACTTTAGAATAGACTTAAAATGTATTGACAGCTTCAAGCAGAAAATGACAGTGTACAGGCTCTTTTGAATTCCTAAGGGAAATCCAGAACTATAGGTAAAGCTACCATTAAGGGGAAAAAAAAAAATCATCCAAATCCTATTTCTTTACAAATGCCCCAAATCAGTTATCATTAATTAGCTATTACATGTGCCAGTATAAACAAATTGTTGGGTCATTGATGAGCTCAACTTCACGGAGCACCCGAGAACATGTGCTTAGAAAGGGATACCACAACTTGGGAGCATTTTGAAGGAACTTACAAGTCAGCTAACTCGGTCAAAAGATAACTCACTTGAGAATGATATAATTACTTTCAGTTTGCTTAAAGCCAAAGAAAAGTTGACACAGTGATTAAAAGGAGGGGGGGAAGGTGAGCAAAGGAAAAAAAAAGAGTTACTTTATACTGCTTGAAATTGGGCTGTTCTGAGGCCTAGGACCTGAGCTTATTTGAAGAAAGATTATCTTGACAAATTAGATAAACATTTTGTGCATGACAGGATGCTGATGGAGAGTCTGTTCTGCAAGCACACCTGGGGGATAGTTTGCTTAGTGTGTGACCAAGGTGTTCAGCTAACCCCGAGTCCTCCCAGGGCGCTTTGTTTACCCCGTGACAGGTATAGGCAGATCCGAAGCCGAGGCCTCCATAACAGTTCCTGCAGACTTTGCAGATGCATTTCCCTCCCTCCCCCTTGGGACAAAATAACTCTTGGCTAGACTAGTCCTCAAAAGGCTCCACCAGACTTCCACAAATAAGTTTGCATTTAAGGAAGCCTGCAGGCTGGCAGGCCCCAGGCAGTAAGCGACCAACGCAAATAAGTGCTATATTTCCATCCCTTGTCCTCCTCACCCCTCAGCATTGACCAGAAGGGACCCCTCCAACACCCTGACAAAGTCAAGTAGTGAAAGAAAAACATGTCTATAAACACAGCCTACTGGTTAACTAGCAGGGGAATGAGCGTTACCTGTGCAGACTCTTCACTTTCCTACATCAGAAAACAGGGACGCAAAAGTCAGCGTGGCCACTTTGTTCTGCCTTCACTTTGATGTCAGAGACTGAGCGACCCAGGACACCAGACCAAGGTGGCTGATGACCACTGTGCAGGTTGTTCGTGACACCTGCTAGCGTCACCTGAAGGATTCCTTTGTCCAGGCAGGCAGCAAGCAAACTTTGCCTCTTACAACAGAAGCAGTTGTACTGGCAACTAAACCTTGGCAGATCCCAACGATCCACCTTCAGGGCTTTTTTCATGTGTTTGAAGTCAGGCAGAGAAGGATTCTGTTCTCAAACCCCACGACATTCCTGAAGCTGCCACGCAACCCTCCCTGCACCTTTCTGGGGTGGGCTGGTTTCCCGCCAGATGAGCTCTGGCCCTGTGACGAGCTGGTTCAAAGACAAGCACTAATGTCAGAGCAAAGGGGCAGAAGGATGGGGACAGGGGACGAGACGGTGGTAACAGAGAAGCAATTTAGAGAAGCTGGAGCTGTTATGGGAACACTCTTTAGGACTACAGAGGTTTACACTAGCAGATGATAAAAGCTCAGATCAGAACTTGTTTTTTCAAATGCCAAAAATTTTGGCCTAAGACTGTTCTCACAAAAGAAAAGAAATAACCAGTTCCCTAGATAAACTCTCTGCCCAGCTCAGATTCAGCTTGGCTTTTGCCTGCGCTTAGTCCAGGAGCATGCCCTTGGCCATTTTCTGCCCCCAAAGCAACGAAATAGAGCCCAGAAGGCAGTAATGGAGACAAACTCTTTGCAGAAAGGAAGGACCAGAGCAGGACTCACCTCATTTTAGCTGCTGCCGGGTGGGACACGGCAACCTCTAGAGGAGGCCAGCCGTGACCACCAGCTGCCAGGGGAGCACACCCAGCTCCCTGGAACGGGATGCCTAATTTTTGGGTGGCTAAACTGAAGGGGGCTGTATGCCATCTCCAGTTACCCAAGTCAAGCATGCCAGTACACGGTCTCAGGGAAACAAGAACACTGAACTGGCAAACTTCAAGCCAGATCTATTAAGTGCTCTGCAAAGTTGTTACCAAGCAGCATGGGGAGCAAGGGGTATCTGTTTTACCCTCTGGCAGCACACCATCCCAAATCCTAATCCTCTACCTTGCCCTAATCTGCTGTTTGGGGCCAACTGGATTCCTCTACCTCTTCTGATGAATAAGACTTAAGAATAAGAGGGGAGATTTGAATTAGGCATTTAAAATTGACAGCTTGAATTGACCCTTTGGACATCAGCCATAAATGATAGTATGTTTTAGATGGGAATGGCCCGTAATGCTTCTACCTCTTGTGTCCACTAGACCACAAAGGCAACTAAGCACTGGTGACTTGACATATAGCACAAGGATGTTAATATTGCTTACTAGACCAAAGCAGGAATACAGAGATACTCATGGCGTTTATTCTGAACGCTAAGAAAGGGCCAGTTCCCTAAAGCAACATCAACCACTTCTATACCACATTGATAAATTATTGTTCTTCCTTTCCGGCTAACAGTGATGAGCAAACAAAATGGAGCCAGAGCTGCTCTGCAGCAAGGCTGTGTCACCTAACAGATTTGATTTAAAACCCACAGAAGAAACAAGGAAGCACTACCAAATACCTCAGAAATGTTTGAGAGAGAAACTATTTTTAACTTGGGAAGCAGGAGGAGTACCTTCATTGATTTTTGTCTTTCAAACCTAATTTTCCAGAATAGCTGCCATCACTGTATTCAAAAAGCAGCAATCAAAGCAGTAAAGGTGTAGTAAAATTGCTTTCCCCCAGAAAGCATTTTTGCCCAGGCGATTTACATTCCCACATCTGCTCAGGCAGTACACCCCAAAGCTAACACGCATTTCTCTTGCGAGTTATGACAATAACTCAGCATAACTTCAGACAGTGCTCCCCATGTGAGATATAAATAGGTGGATGGAGATAAATCTCCTCCATCCAGTGGGAGTAGTATGAACCTTTGTGGGTAGACTTGGACTGAGCAAACAAGCATCGTTATTAGAAACTGGTCCGAAAACAAAGAAGCTGAATGATAGAAACAAATTTTCCAAGATGTAACAGCCTAAAGGACACAATCAGAAAGTTAATAAGCTCCTAAAAGTAGCTATGTATCTCTAGCTTGCCCTGAGGTGTATTTAGCTGATGAGAAACGTTCTTGTGACACAACCCTTGCATCTTGTATTTCATTAGTTGAGTGTGTTGTCAATATCCTGACAGGAGGGATTTTCTTTTCAGGTTGACTGAAATAGAATTAGGACACTTTCATTCCAATTCATACAGTTGTTAATAAAAAGCAATTTTTCCTTATTTGCCTGTGATACTATACTGCACACACAAAAAGAACAATGGTTGTCAAACCGGAGTCGGCCAAGCAGGAACGTTCTGGCTTTTAATGCACGTGATGACGTGAGCTATTGTCTGCCAGCTTACATGGCTATGGCCGCATGAGCGCTCTGCAGTCAGCGCATCTCTGTTTACAGGAAGGAATCCAAGCTACAGAAGAAACAATGACTTTGCAGTTTAATAGAAATCCTCAGGCACAGATGAGGCAAAAAAGCAACAAAAACTTAACGCAAGAGAGGATATTTAGTGATCTAACATCAGACACCCAAACTTGATGCAAACCTGCCTGATATCAGGCACGAGTCTCAGCCATGAATGTTTCTTTTGATGGAACATGCACAAGACACCCTTGTTATCAAAGCCCTTTCTCAAACAGCAAAAGATACTACTTTCCCTCCCAATTTTATTCTCTCATTTTCCCTCCTCAGGTTTAACTTTACTCAGTTTCAGCCAAATTATTTTCATTTTCAGATGGAAAACATGCAAAATAATGTTAATTTTCTCTGCAAAATTAATCTTTGCACACAAAATTCCCCACAAACTCCCTTTCTGCAGAACTCCAAGTATCCTGACAAAACTTCCAAAAGTAATTAAAATAAAGCAAGCCAAGAACACCTTTGCCTTTAGATTAGTTTTGCAGTTCCCCTTCAGGTGATCCCCACATTTCTGAAGACAACACATTCGTACTCAAGAGGTGGAAGTCAGACGGCAGTACTGTGGGACACTGAGCAGCGACCAGTTTACAACAGAACTTTCCATCAGCACAAACTATCAGGCCCCAGTGACCCAGAATTAGATTTTCAAAAGTAGGGTTTTTTAAAAATAGGACTTGCATGCTTTCTAAAAATGGGGCAGAGAACTGTGCAGCAGGATGTCTGCAAACAAGCTTCCTCTATATATTCCAAGTGCAAAGAGCAATGAAGCTGCAGCATCCCTGTTTATTCTCAAAGTTTTAAAACTACATGTTGCAAGCCCACCTGGGACCACTGACTCCATTTAGGTGGCCAAGCCACTTCTGAAAAAAATCTGTTCTTCAGTGCTTTTGCTACCTGGTCCAGCTAAAGCTGGCTTGACAAACACTATGTGCTCACACCTGCACATCCCCCTTGGGCTACTCAGAGAACATCTGCACTGATATTGTCACAAAATATTCATTCCTATTTCATGTTTGGGTTTGTTTTTCCAAACACCGTGTGTGATTTGAATCTCAAACAAAACATTTGCGGCTACAATTGGTACCCTCTTTCCCTACACTGTATGTTAGGGTGTACCCACCCAGAATATCTCTCAAAGGCCGTTACGCAAAAGACAACCAGTCCTTTATAGCAGAAACGGCCCGAGCCCCATTAGCCAGGCGCGTTTTGAGCACAAATCCCAGAATATAGGGAAGCCATTGTTTCACTTTAGAACAGGCCAGGGAGCCTCCATCACATGGAGGAAACCTTTGATGTCCCTTGGATATAGAGGGCAAGTCCAAATGAAAGCAGGGGGCAGAGCAGCTTCTGCCAGGCAGGGCAAACTTTCCCTCTCTCTGATGATGGAGACCTTCTGTAGGAACAAAACGGGCTCTCGCAGTTGTTACCAGGCAGAAGCCGGCGCTGCCTAGCAGGGCAGAGAACAAGGGCTGTACAGGCACAGTGTCTGGGAAAACAACCACCAGCTCCGAGTACAAAAAAAAAAGACACCTGGTCTTATGACTAAAGACAAGAAACAGAGCACTATGGGTAAATGTAAATTCTGTATCTAAATGTACTGATATTTTGCAGCTGTAAACTACTTTTATGCTGAGTTGACTCAGCATCAAAGCCATGACCTGTGATCTTCCTCACCAAAATATTTCAGTATAAAAGCGACAAGACGTGACAATACGAGCACCTTGAGGACCAACAAGGTAAATCTTTAACTCTCTGGAGCTTCTGGCACAGAAGAACAATTGGGCCATCCTGAGGATTCAGTTTAGTTCTGTACAAAAATCAAGATGTGAGCCACAGAGTATGGGACCACAGCCAGAAGCAAAGCCTGTAAGGTCACAACAAGATCTGAAGTCTCTCCTACCTTTCAACTTGCTTCCAAATTTCTGAGGCTGGTGGCAATGGTGCTGTCTGTTACTTCAGATCTGATTTTAAAAGATGAATTAAATGTGTGTTTCCTATCCTACAGCTAAACACCAAGGCTGTCTACATCGCACGGTGAGCAGCACCAAAAGCCACCGACCCTCCTGGGCGGCACGTTTCCCAGCCACGCGTCTGGCCGCTCATCAGGCTCAGGACCCACAGAGCACCTAGGAGGGGCCAGGCTCAAAATATCTTCCAGAGACTGGACTGCGTTTGGCCTTATGAGGGTACACCTTGTCCAGCCCCACTGCCGGGGGACGGGGACGGGGGGGGGAGAAACCCACAGTTTAACAATTCACTTTGGGGACAAAACATGCATAGGCTTTTCTGCTCCAGGCTTGAGTCTGAACTCCTACTCAAATACATATCTTCATGTAAATCATGTGAGTGAGTCTGGATTTGTGAACTAGATCCTCATCATGCAGATTATTTTTTAACAATAACAATCATGCATTATTGTGGGACACAGTTGCCAAATTCTGAGAGGCAGCTAAGAGATAAATAAAGTAATCCCTACATAAACAGTCTGTAAACTACTTTGTAATCTTGGAGACAAAAACCTACTATTAAACGTAAGAGTAGTAAACTCTGAGGGAAGCATTTAAAATAGAGAGCAAGCAGAACATATACCACAGGGGGGGTTTGTGCCCTTACAAGCCAAACGTCCCATTCTGACTCAGTGAAAGAAGTCACACGCATCCCCAAGCAAGCAGCTCCTTTTAATTTTTTCCCAAGTGCAGTCATGGAGCAAGATGTTTTGTATGATATTTCTGCAGGGTGAATGCTTCTTTATGTTGTGTTGGATCACGTTCTCACTGGAGCGCTGGATTAATACACAAGTAGGACATGCATCTAGACGGCTTGGGCAGACCCCCCATTTCCAGATTAACAGAACCAGTCAGAAACTATCAAATTCATTTTTTAGTGGTACAAGAGAATTCATTCTGCATAATCTGCAGACAACATAAACAGTAAGCTATAAGCAGACAGTACTTGCTTTTGTAATAGGAAGCAGAAACCCCGATTTGTAAACTTAACTCCTCTTCAAGCCAGAAAACCTTAAACCAGAAGTGAGAATCTTTTTCTCAAATCAAGCTTTGCCATACAGAAGCTGTTTTAATGCCTCCAAATACATCAATCCAACAAGCACCAAGATGTCTCGAGACACTTCATTAATAGTTATCAAAGCCAATGAGACTCTTTCGCTCTAATTTTTAGAGGTTTCATAGCAAAACAAGATATAAAAAGACTTATTATTCGGGGCTGGGGTCTGTTCATTTTAGTTGTGGAGCCAAATTCTATCCCCAAGACCATTTGCCTCTGCACTGGTGCATCACGCATACTGTTGCTTTTTCGCTTGGTAGGTTTTCTCTGCTCCGCCAATGCACTCGCACGAGCAGAAGAGCAGTTTCTCAGGAGGCCAAGCTCAGCGGTATCAGCACACCACCCTCCGCTGCAGATCCTATTATTCTGGCATTACTATTCACCCCCCAACAGAAGTACACTAATAAGGGGCTCGATGAAAACCAAACAAAACTATCCTGCTAGAACTCCATGTGAAATGTTGACCCAAGAAAAATAAAGTGTGCCTCTTCAATACACATCTGTCCACTTTGCACGGCAGATAGCAGGGGGCCTGCTGCAGGTGCCAAGGAGAGGAGTTTAAGCCAGCTTCCAAAGTTCATATTGATAAATTGTAAGCCTATCACACCAGCCATCTGCACACACCTAGTCACATCTGCAAGTCATATGGAGGCCTTGCAAGGAGCTGAAGGAGGTTTTACATACAGCTGAGCAAACCCTTCCCTCCTCCATCCATGCTGGAATTTCAGATCCCTCTCGCTAGTTCGGCTCTTACACTTGCCAAGAACCACCTCCCTTCCTTCCACCAGGTCCCATCTCAAGGTCCTTCTTTCCATCTTGAGGCCCACAAGAAACTGTACTGCTCCCTAGCACCATTTTCAACTTATTTCACCACTTCCTTCTTTTTATTATATACACATATACGCACATTCTGCCAAGACTCAACAGACGCTTTCTCCCTGCTTGAGACTGCAAACCCAGATCTACCCGGAGAAGTTTAAGGACCAATATAAAACACATCTCACCGCTCAGTTTGCTTATATACCAGTCCCAATATCACAGTTCCTTCTTTCTGCAAAGACTCAGCGCCCACTGCCACAGACTAACATGAAAAAGCATCAGGATAGGTATGTGCTATTCTCATTAACAATAAAGGAGACAGTAAATGTAATAAGCTTGTTTGTAGTATTTAATGTGTACAGGCACCAAATCAACAAAGCACTTTAGCACACGTTTAACACCGTTCCTATTCACCAAAACACATAAAACCAGCATTTAACTTTAAGCACAGACTTAAATGCATTTTGCTGAATAGGGACAAGTAATTTGAGTCATGTGCACGGGGGCACCAGTGAATTAACGCCATAAGGCCAAAATCTCAAAGACTGACAGAAGTTTTGGTTTTTTTCCTTCACACCCCTAGATTAAACTCCCCTTTAGATAAAAACCACCTAAATGAAGTTTAACTTTTGCCAACAGAATCCACTTTCAGATTATTTTGTTTTTCTTTTGCATAAGCCTGCGACTTCCACATAATCCACAAGCAAATAGCTCTATTCTGTAGATTAGAAATTATAAAAGACCATGTAATCAGCTGACAAAAGAACTGAAAACAAGCCCAGAGGAAAGGCAGAGCTGCTCTCGCGGGCTCACAATGTGCCGCTCTGTCAGCCTCCCACTCTTTCAGCAGATACTCCTGACATTTCTTGTGTCGTTACTGGACTTTATGAATGGGACCGTAGGATGTTTGCTGGTGAATAACCAGAAAGGGAAGGGGCATGGTATCACGGACAAGGGAGCTGCTTCACTGTCTGCTGACCAGATCCAGGCAATTAGTTCACTGCTTTCTCCTACCACCAGCTATGAATCACAGCTCGACATTGTATTAAAGGCTGAATTGTTGCTCATTTATGAACAAGGATGCTTAAGAAATTAAGCTATTGTAACCTCAAGTAAACTGCACGTGGTTTGGTGGTTTTATTTAGTTCACATGTATCTAAATGTTTAGGTACTTACACAAAGTCTCATCAACTCTTTTTGAGCCAGAAAAGTCAGCTGAAAGTCTCAAAGAAAGTTACCCCACAGAGGCTACAGCTCTCCCCACTTCTGTTGTGGACAGAAATATCGCAAGCAGTTTCTGCCACTGAATCTCCCTGCTCCTGCTTAGCTTGCCCAGCCACACACACATAAGGTGCAAATTGCACACAAGGGACAGAAAAGCCCTTGTGGAGAGATTTTGTTTGCAAGTCCAAGAAGTAACACTGCAAGACACCACAAACAAGCGTGAGGAACCCAGTCTAGGCTTTCCTCTTGCCAGCTGCTCTTTTCGAGCCTGAAGAGCAGTTTCACCTGAATTTGAAAAAGGTCTTTGGAAACAGCAGCCTTACGGGTTTCTGGGAAACAGCCAGTCCTGATACAAGGAATGCCCCAGCAGATAGAAAGGATGCAGCATGAACACAAACCACAGCACCTACACAGGAGAGAAACCTCACAACTCACCCTGCCTGCAAGAAGCATTTCAGCAGAGCTCAGACCCCCACAGGAGTCCCACCAGGACAGATCTGTAGCAGAAGCTCCCTTCTGCTTGTGGGGCTGCTCGTTTTGCTTCATTTTTTCCCTGGGTTGAGCCTGCCAAGTCATGATGCATCCAGGGCAACATCTGGCTAACCAACAAATATCTTCAGACATTTTTAGGATCTCAGCACCACCATGGCTTGGCTTGCAGGGTGCCCAATGGGACCAGCCCCATGGGATCACAGACAGGGCAATTCCCCCATCCTGCTGATAAATAACATAGCCGTTGGATCACAGGGCCAAGAGGCTCATCATCAGTATGTAGGAGGAGGACATTTTTTGAGAACTTGGGGATGAGAGGGCTTTCCAAGGCGATTAAGTATTTGGTATTTTGAGGAAGGAACATCAAAACACTGATTCAGATAAGCGTGCTCTGTTGACATCAAACCTGCTAGCCCAGCACACATGGCCAGAGGTGATCATCAGTGGTGGGAAAAGCAGAGTCATGACCACCAGTAGTCATTAAAAAAATCCCATAGCACTTTGCCAAGGGAAGGGCTGCTGTTGCACTGCAGAGTTGCTCTGTACTGGATTTCTTGGTGAGGTATGTGCAAGATGCTTACCTTGGACATAGGCAAATAGAGAAAAAATTATTCACAAGTACTTGCTCGAATACAAAGAAAACCAAGTTTTAATCTCTTTATAACCTTGCATTCATTTTTGCTAAGCTTTAGAGTCCTGTGATTACTAGAGAACATTTTCATAAGTGAATTTTAAGTTTAAATCCTAGAATGTTCAATGAAAGTATGAGTAGAATATTATAAAGCTTGTAATTCACGATGGCTTGTGGAGTTACATAAGCTAGAAAGAACAGTAATACCATCCGCCCCCATAACTGCTCATCATCAGCAAATGACGGATTTTGGTTGGAGCAGGAATAATTTTAGTATAGACACACATAATCATTACAGAGTGTTTAAAAAAAAAAAAAGTTTGTCAAAGTCAGTATTACCTCCCCACTAAGTCAATATTTGTTATATTGTAAAAACATATTCTGTATGCATTCTTAGGTATGGAATACAGTTGCCTGGTTCACAAAAGCAGTTACATTAACAAGTTCATGGAAACTAATACCAGCTGATCATGCTTTAAGAAAAGAAAATAGCAAAGAAAAACAGATACAATACAAAAGAAGCAATATCAAAGATTTAGACAATCCATGGATAAATCCAGTTTTGTCTTTCTATGTAAAGAGTCTGGCCTCTTTATTGTCTAGTTTAGTTGTTCAGTCTTTGCAATTCAAGCTTTTTTCAACATCTTTTGATATCTATTTAATAAAAAAAAAAAAATTATGTTGCCTATCTGCCTCATGACCTGAAGAGAAGTGCCCTCAAACACAGATTTGTACAGCACGTGGAGCTGAAAACTGAGCTGATCTCGTCACAAACAAATTATTAGCTTTCTGACTGTGGAAGCAAAACTTCACTTGATCTGATGGCAAATAACATGCATTTCTCCAGCAATTCCCACTTTGACTAATCAGTCAGGCTGATGGATGTTTAGAACTTACCTTAATGCAGATTTTTGCTTTAGCTAACATTTGTAGAAACAGAATCAATTACAAGCTGGAGATTGCTGGGCTGACGGGCTTTCATGCTATTGCAGTTGACCGCGCAATTGGGTTTCTAAGTGACAGACACCACAGGACAGTCTCAGCTTGGCAAAATACCCCTTACTTTTCCGCTTCTCTAACTTATCCTTTATTCAGCACTTTAATTCCCCACCCTTTGCCTTGTTCTCTGAGCCATCTGAGCAGAGTGCTGCACGCACACCTGCTTTGCTCTTTCCTGATGAAGAAATACCTGCACCTAGGTGCCTTCAGCACAGCAGGCCACCACCCACTGCCACAGCCATCGGGACGAGGACAATATTATCCTCATGACCAGTCAATGTTCAAACGTGGAAGGCTTGCGTGAACGAAGACTTCCAATGTGGGAGCTGCACAGAGGGCTGTTGGTCAACACAAAACAAAGCCTAGCAACACTCAAGAACTTAATCTTCACAATCAATGCCGTTAAGCAGCATGATCCCAAGCAGAAGAGCATTGTTGCAGTTAAATATTTTTAAAGTAGTAAATGGTTCCTACTTTTCCTACTTCAATGGATCTGATTGCTCCCCTCACTCCACCCTCACTAAGCAGTATATATTTACTAGCAATTATCATAGCCCTTTTTCACTTGTTTTTACTTGTTCCTTTCCTAGAAAAACAGTTGTACAATTAGGAGTCCTCCCTATCTACATTAGAAACACTGGTGCTTAAAAATCAAACCTAAACTGCTGTTCCCCAGCAGAGGTAGGAAAGGCCCGGCACTTTGCAGAATTGAGCCCAGCAATAAAAGTAACAAGAATTTAACTCATTCCAAAGGGTCTGATCCATAGAGTAAATGAGTATATTTAGGGGAGAAATCCTATTAAAATTTAAGCAGGTAGATGGCATATGAAAGTAGGAGGGCTTTTTTTTCAATTAGTTAACTGTCTCTAGCCTGGAGCTAGTCTCTCAAATGTTTTTAAAACACAGTGATACTCCAGTTCACATCTGTCAGCTCGAATATTTACAGCTTTGTAATTACTAAAATTGTCTGAACTCCAGAGCTACAAGCTGGATAGCTTGGATGGGGCAGTCTGGCACAAGATACAGAAATAAGGCACTTGCATCTAGTCAGGGTCTAAGTTAGCTTTGGAGAGCTGAAGAGCTACAGAAGTCAGGTCTCCCACAATTTGCATCTCATTGTTGATTGTCTCATCTGTAATCATTTCTGTGGCTGAGCCATACAGTTTCTCCCTGCCCTCCCCCCCACGGTTCCTTTACTATTAGAAGTGAGCTGACATTACAGATCGTTCACCGTCTCTGATGAGGAGACATCCAGAGGCTCTCTGCCCTACTTGTAGTCTGCTGTCACAAATCTTGTAGAAACTTGTAGCTCTTCACCAGTTGGTGAGCTTTGGCTGAAGTCAACCAAAAGCATCAGAATGAGGGGGAGAGGGGGAGAGGGGGAGAGGGGGAGAGGGGGAGAGGGGGAGAGGGGGAGAGGGGGAGAGGGGGAGAGGGGGAGAGGGGGAGAGGGGGAGAGGGGGAGAGGGGGAGAGGGGGAGAGGGGGAGAGGGGGAGAGGGGGAGAGGGGGAGAGGGGGAGAGGGGGAGAGGGGGAGAGGGGGAGAGGGGGAGAGGGGGAGAGGGGGAGAGGGGGAGAGGGGGAGAGGGGGAGAGGGGGAGAGCCCTCATCTGGGCCTTAACTGCATAGAGCTGCACTGGAAAAACAACCTGTGGGCCAACGCAGCATTGATGAAGCCAATCTGGCATCAACAGAAAGTGATTCCTTCCAGCTAAGCACGTAAAAGCAGTGGGATGCATCATCCCCAGGAGAGGAGCACCACCAACCCCAGCAGGAGCACAGAGCAGATCCCAATGGTTTAGACAGGTGAATTTAAAAGACCAAGGCCAAGACCTCACCCACTACGCTGGGATGAGCTTTACTGAAGACTTGCAAAAACACAGAATTGTAGGGACAGAAAATTTTGGGACCTTTTTTCCTCCCCTCCAAGAGAATTATCTAACTCATTGGCATCTTCTGTTTTAATAACACCGGCAGCTCCTCTTGGAGCAGACCTCCTACTGAAATGATTGTGGCAGCAGAGTTGAGAAAAAAATACAACTGTTTTCCACCAGTTCCTTTCGCGGCAGATTTTCCCCGTGCATGACCAGCTCTTGGACACGCACCTACTGGCAGGTCTGGGGTTACGATGTGTCACAGTGGTGGGAAGGACCCACACACAGGGGCCATGCCACGATGGGAGACACCTTTCTTCACGCAGAAGATTCTGTAAGTGATATTTGCATTGAAAAATGTTTACCCTTTGTGTGTTCCTCCCCAGAAACAACACAGATGTGGGTTCGGTTTTTTTAAGACACACTTGGGTAAGTGCAAACACATCCCTTTTGTAATCAGCCTGGGCTGACCCTGTTTAGCCTGAGGTCAACGACCAGTGGCATCTGACCTGCTGAAGTTAATGCGGCAGAACAATAGGAGAGGGTTGGCGAGGCCTTATCCTATTACCTTTTTGATACCAAATTAATTGTTTTTCTCCCTCTCAATGATTCTCTGACCTTTCAGCTATATGTGTTGCTGGCACAGAGTGATGGATTAAATTTAAGCAAGTACATTTCTTGACATTGTCTCACAGATTTTAAAGTTATTTAGGTCTTTCTTTCAGTACTAAGAGGTTTAAGAATGTGCTTATGATTGCAACCCCATTTGATAGTTAAAGACGACTGCAAATATTAATTAGCTGGGGAGTATCAGAGACAAGAAAAAAGGAAAGATCACAGCACTCATTACCAAAAAACCCCACAAGTAATGTAGAGATGGAGATGTCCTATAAACCATAGGCAGGCAACTCTGGATGTCTGGTATAACCTTAATTGGTAGTGCTTTATTAATTGGCAAACCCAAAAACATCACTTGTAGAATAAATTTAATTAGTCAGACCAATATTTTTCAAATGGAGAAATTACCCACGATACTTCATTGGATGAGAAGAGTTTGCATGGAATAGTTATTGATCCCCCACTATGCATTGGTTAAGGCAAGGAATCCTGGAAAGCTGAATGACAAATCTAAAGCTCAAAACATTAAAATTTGCCTGTAGGTGACTAAAACATCAAGGCACTGGGCCCAGTTGCACGTTCTTCGCTTGGTTCAGCTCTCTGTAGGCAGAGCAGCCTTCCCTGCTCCTCACAGCACACGACAGCAAAATGCAAGCATCACATTCTGTCAGGTTATAACACCCACAGGAATAAAAATAGTTTTCCTTCACGCAATATTTTTCACCTATGTTAGCTGGCAAGGGCCAAATCAGCAGCCAGATACAGCCTGGATCAGTTCCTCTGACTTCATTTGAACTGTAGAAATGGACATGAATCTGGGGCTACCTCATTTATGGGTTTCAAGTGTGTTGGAAAATAATGGAACCTGGTTCCCACCCTCCTTTAACCTTCCCCCCCCCCCCCCAAAAAAAAAAAACCACCACAACCACCAACCTGGGAAGTTCAGTTCCCATTAAGCAATGAGAACTTAGTTCCCTGCTCCCTTGCCCCTCTGCAGAGTCCAGCCATTATCTAGCTGAAGTAGCCCTATAATGTTAAGCGTATGCTTAACTATTTGCAAGATCACAGCCAAAACTTAATTATTGAAGATATTTTTCAAATAAACGTGCAAGACTATTTTCTTTAACTGGTGGAGTACATAATCTTATAGGCGCTATCTCAAGATAAAGAAAAAACTTTGTACTGAGTCTGTCACCAGGAGCCTGGAGAATTACACATTTAGTCACTCATACCTCTGGAAAAACTTATTAAGCCATTATAACAAATGCAATTATTCTGATTTAAGCAATATTGGATCACAAGAACAGAACAGGATCAATAGAGAGAAAGCGTTACACCGGTGGTACCACTGGGTAACTTCACTTATTCGACACAGTTTAAATATTCCCTTCATTCATACTCCAAATTTCAAATATGGATGTTTAAGCATATGTATTAGCGAGATGAAGAGCAAAGGTTTTCCCATGACAGCTCTGCCCAGAAGTGACAAAAAACACTGTCTTAGGGAGAAATTGGGAAAGAGGTAGTAACAGGCTCATCTTGTTATAATGATTTACAGTTTATGAAAAAAATTCACAGTCTAAGCTTTCTTCAGTTTTTCCAAAACATCCATACCGGCATTTAAATACTTCTCTTCAGTAAGAGCAGAAACAGCAACCTGTTTCCAGGAAAACGATGTATTTGATTTAAGCCAAAGCAGAATTTCAGAGGAATATATTCAGAAAGTTCAGAATTGGACTAATTTGATGTTCATAACTGATAATGGCAAGCAGAATTTCACAAAGATGAGAGTGATCATCTTCCCATTTGGATGCCTTTCGAGCTATCGAATAACTGCGTGGACATACTTTTGGCTTCCACTGACTTCAGTGCAACAGGGACAAGCCCCATGAAGTTTTCCTGAAATATTACAACTGTAAATAATTTGGAGGGTGTGGAAAACAGATAAAACCAAATCACTGCTAGAGCAAAACCATACAAAAACACATATCGTAACCTTCCCAGGGAAAAGTTATTAGAGCAGCTAGATCAATAACAGGCAAGCCAGAATACCAATTTCAACTGCATTATTCATTTTGGAGAGTGATAATGCTGGCTTAAGCTTGAAAAAAAGTATTGTTGCCAAAAGCTTCCAAAAAAAGGGGAGTCTTCAATACTTATATAATGCAACTGTCTATACTGCTGAATTAGAATGTTAAGACTTTGTTTTACATATTTAATGGAGAAGTAGCATACAGAGAAAAAAACAAACGGAAAAAAGAATTCCCCCAAGAATATTAATAGAGGAACTGTAGTTAACCCAAAACCAAAAAAATTACAAGCCAAGGATTTGCAAGAAGATGCCAAAAGTTACGGGAATCATAACAGGAGAGCTGACACCCCTACCCCTTCTCATCAATGTCTGGGAACATCCAGCACAAAAATCTTTGAGCCCAGTGCAATTCCATTTCTGATGTAAAAATATTTGCTTTAAAAGCTTGATGCATTTCAGCTAATTCCCCACGAGCTATTGATTTGGGTCTAGGCATGGTGCAAGTGGTCAACATGTGACTAACAACTCACACAAGTCTTTTCTTAAATAGACTGAGGAATTAATATGTAATGCAGGTGAAAGGACTAATTTTATCCTCCATAAATCATGAGGTAAACAAGACCAAATTGGACTTGGGAAGCAATTTTCAGAAACTTTAGACTAGAAGAGACAACTGCAGTCTACTTCTCGTAAAACCTGGTATGAATTGGTAAGGGTGGTTGCTGTTGTTAAAGCCCTTACAGAGTATTTCTGAAATAAAAAAGCAAAGACTGTACTCAAATGGAGAGTAACTGCATGTATGTGATGCACAGATTAAAAATACCTACCTTATGACTTAGAAAACATCCCATATGAAGTCTATATTTCTCATTTTTAAAAACCAGAGAGAACAGGAAACTGGTAAAATTACAGTCCAAAAAATTGACATCACTATTGCCGCTGTCCTGAGTACGTGATTTCCTAGACGATCAAACAACTTAGTAAATGTAACAGTGACAGCTGTATCTATCACAGGTTAAAGGATGGCCATGCACTGCAAGATGTGTTTCTCCTCAGGGTCTGGCACCACCCCCACCAGATTTCTGTGTAGTTTCTGTTTCAGACTCCAGGAGAGCCAGGCTTCGCGTTACCATCGTGGTCACCTGGCCAGCCACAAACCAGCCCAGCGAGGCAGCAGGAGCAACCACAAATTCATGCAGAAAAGACCATTATATTCACCCTCTTTCTATCGCAAAGCGATGCAAATTTTTGTCAGCCAGTGAAGCCACCAGGGGTAGCGTTACTTTCCTTATTCGAAGAGTGAGGCTACGGGGGAAAAATGCAGTTACAGAGAAAAGGAAAAGCTTGTGCTAATTACACCTCTCCCTCGAGGGTGGCACCGCGGGGACCCGGGGCAGAGGAGCTCACGCAGCACAGCTGGTTGGAGAAGGCTTTGGGGGCCCAGTCCGGGTGCACCTGGCTGGAAGGCGCACGCAAGCACCTGTGCGAGCGGTTCCTGCAGCAAAGGGGGAGTAAGCTTTACAGAGAGATCGTTATTCTGGTATAAAACAGCCAGCGAAGCAAAAGAAAACGTTGCTGCTGTCACCAAGAGCCATTATTCTCTTAGCGGGTGCTCTTCTGTCAGATCAGCATCAGTTATTATTGCTAAAGCAAGATCAGGCTCACAAAGTCCTGAGCAGGATGACTTTTCCAGGCCTTTTCCTTGCCTGCTGGGTGACACGGGGCAAGGCACTGCACCCCCCTACGCCTCAGCATCTCCATCCGTAAGCAGGGTGAAACACTGTCACCTCCTTTCTTGAACACCTCAAAAATGGAAGGGGAAGAGAAGCATTATTACTCAAACTGAGCACAAGTTCAGTGAAATTATTGCCTTTTCCAGTTCCATTTTCAAACAGCCATATCCGCTTGATTCCGTTCATCCACCACTTCACCAGTGCAATAAAACCCCTGCAAAATCTTCTGTTGGAGGTTGCAGTTACATACGCAACTTCATCGCCATCTTTCACACATTCGCACTTTCACACATTCGCTCTGGGGAGAGGCTGCGCAGAGGGGCACCGGCCCAAGCCTCAGCCTTCACCGCGCCCGGTCCCTCTTCCTGCCGACTCGCCCGGCGCCATTTTATTAAGATTGCAGCTCATCAAGCGTTCAACGGCACAGCTCCCCACACGCTTCAAAATAAGCCAGCACATCGGTGCTACCCTGCCTCCCTTGCCCTCAGCTTTCAATTAAATTTAGAATTGACTTTAAAGGTACAACCTGAATGTATGTGGTTCAAAATGACCTTGTTACACCTTTCCTTACCTTCCTGAGCAGGGCTCTTGTACTCCAGCTCAGGGTTTAAAACCTAGAAACATGAATTTGCTCTAAGCTCCTGTGGCAAACTACAAGTCTCAAGCTGTTTAAAGTCTTTAAAGGTACATCCAAAGCTAAAGTGTGCTCTGCAGAGAGAGATCTGGGAGCCCGGGTCCACCAGCTTTCAGCAAGATATTTAAAACCTTCCTGTGAGTTAAATGTTTTTTCTAATTTATTTCCTGAACTCTTAGCACGGTAATAACTACTTTTTGTTATAGCATCACAGTAGTCGTTATTAAAGTCATTACAGAAATTAATAAGGATAAGTTCCACACAGATAAAGAGCCAAAAGCCATTTATACACAGCACTCACCTTGACTCTTTTTTTTTTTTTTTTAGTTTATTCCTTGTTGCTGGAAAAGACAAACCACTACATTTGATATAATTCTGACTTTAAAAAAAAAAAAATCTGAGTAGGCCAGAAGGTGATTAGATTAAATTAATGACACACTCTAAGTGTCCCCAAACACAGCTCTAAAGCACTAGAAGATTTCTGTGGCAATTGCCCTCCCTGTACCTGGCTTAAAGACACGAGGTAACCGTTAGAGATGTGCTCAGATGCCGCCATCTTTTACAGGCAAACCCCAAGACCACAGCTCCCGCGGCTGGGCACTGCCGATCGGAGCGGCGCGGCAAGCCCTGGTCGGTCACCACGAAGCATCACGCCTCCGCTGGGAAGGGTTCTTCGCTACGGTGGGAGGGTGCACAGGGGACGCGCAGGGCTGCAGGGCTGTCTGATCCCCAGCCCACGAGCGATACAAAAAAGCACTTACGTGGGACAGCCAGAAAAAGAAGGTGCCTTCACCCACCCCACCAATCCCCTTTGGAGGCAGAAACGGGACTCTCTGACCATTAGTTTCCCACATTCCCCACGTCCCCACTAAGGCCCAGCCACGCTGTACTCCAGCCCTCGCTGCTGGGAAAGGACGCGGCCCAGGAGGAGATGCGCCCGCTGTGCCAGGCGCTGCGCGCCCGCACAGAGACCCGTACCCCCGTTCCCTTCTGCAGCTCGGAGCAGGAACGCCGGGTGCTGTCGGGAATCTCGCAGGCATTTGGGGTGGGCTTTAAAAACCCCCTTCCTGCAGTTACAACTGTTTCTATGGTACAAATAAATAAAGGGCACATCTCCAACCCCAGGCAGAAAGACAAAGCCGCAAAACATTCCCTAACGGCACAAACCAGCAGACAAACAAGCCAAGGGTTAATAACACATTGATGTTTTCTGTGTATAACCCAGACCCAGGATTCTTGGTAGGCAACACGACCATCTCTTCCCATACACCTGTCCAGCACTTAGCATTAAGAGGCTTCACTGTCCACAGAAGGGCCAGACCACAGCTCCCTACGTTATTCCTCATTTTTACAACGTTAACTTACTCCTCGCGTTATTTTTCAGAATATCCCTGGGACTCCTAAAACCACTCACCGTTTCAGTGCTAACACAGACCACCATTATACTTCTCTGTGCTCTGCAAGATGCCATACAGTGCTTAAGAAGATATTTATTATCAAAGCAGCAAACTCCGTTTTATTCCACTTCCAGGTACGACACAGAACAGCTATCCCAGGTGAAGACTACATGTTTTCTGAGCACAGAATTAACTTTGCAGCCATTTGAAACTAAATACATTAATTATTTTCAACTTCAGCATGAATTTATACACTAAACTCAATTGCTTCAAGAAAAACACTACCAGATTTAAGCACATTTGCAGGTTACACACACAGTACACAACAACGTTAAGCAAACAAACCACGCCTCACTGAACAGAGCTTACTGTATACCCATCCTTCTCCTAGAGCAGAGATATTTTTTCCTGGTCTCCAGAAAAACAACAACACACCTTATAAATTATAAGAAAACTATACAAATAGTAATAAAAGTAAAAATCCTTACCTGGAGAGGAAGCAGCAACTGCCGGGCACCACCCAGACCCACACGGAGGGACTGCGAGCAAGCAGGTGGCATGCATTTGCTACTAATAAAAGCCACAGCTGGGACCTATTGAGTTAGGTTAAGTAGGGTCTCCACTGCAGAACAGGTTCCCTTTTAAAGCCTTAGCTGATGCACCAAAGAGTGAGGCCCAACATTTAACACCATAAGAACAAAATCCTACCACTTGTGCTCAAGATGTTACCACTCATAATCGGAGGCTGTAAGAGGACCATGCCCAGCATTGACCGGTGAATTGCAGTCACCCTACGTTCATTTGTATATGGGCAACCTCAGCGCTATGGCAGACGCAGCTTGAGTGGCTCCAGCTGTGATAATGTCAGAGGTTATGTCCCCAGGTAGCCGATGTTGCACCTTTGCTGGGAGCTGCCGCCACTTGAGACGAAGGGCAGCCCCAAATGCTGCTGCTCAAACACCCCGTATTTGTCAAAAGCAGACTTAGATGAAGAACTATGGACAAGAATGGTCAGAGCGCGGGCACGTGTTTCAGCACCCGCCCCTCCCCTCCTTAAACGCGGTGGGCTGAAGAAAGTGGTCAAGGCCGCAGATGTCGGTCCATGTAGTCAATGGCGTTATACAGATGCAATTAAAGTCTGCTGCTACAGGACAGCTCTCTCTTTGTAGAAAGTTAAAAAATAAAGGCCATTAGACAAGGCTTGATAAAAATGGGGGGGTGAGGCACAAACCTCCGTCTGTGCAGCAAATGGCTCTGCCCGGCACCCTCTGCCCTTGCGCTTCACCTGAAGCAGCTGGGTTGCTCAGGCTTCAGGAGAGCTGCGCTGAATTGAGAGCGTTTAAACCAACGCTGAGGGCAGGGCAAACATTTATGCTAGTAACGCCATGGCAAATTTCCTCCGCTGGTAACTGGTAACGTGGGGTTTGTGGGGTTTCTGCACCTGCAGAGGAGGGCGTGCAGGTGGTCCGGTTGCTGGTCAAGGCCAAAGAAGATCCCCTGATAGCCACAGATGTGCTGCGCATTTCTGAGACTTTGCTTATAGAAAAAAAAGTGGTGGGTTTGGGGTTTTTTTTCAACAGCATCAAATGCTTATATAAATTCCTGATAAAAAATTCAAGATTCACTTGGGCCACATGAAATGCCCCTTGCCCGTTCCGTGAGGACTTCAGGCTATATTTTTGTTCCTACAATACCACCAGTCTAAAACATTAAAACTCGTAGAGCGCGGCATAATAAAGCAGCTTGGACCCGAGTGCTCTGCCAAGCGTAACGTCAAACCTTCCAAAGAGTGAGGTTAGATAAAGCACCAGATACGCGGCAAATTCTTGATTGAAATAAAACACCAAACATTTCTCCTTGGCTGGCAACAGGTGAATTCACAGGACGGGTTTCTTTATTCACAGAAGTTTCTTTTATAGCAAATTCACGGGTTTCCCTGCCTCCCAAGAAAACCCCGTCTTGCAATAAGTTTAAAATGTTATCAGCTTGGAAAAAAAATAACACTGTTTTAAACTGATGGGAAAGGAGCCCACTGGCTCTAAAGTTACCATCCCTGAGTCGGGCGCTCAGTGCTGTTTGGGGCCTTTGTTCGGGGTAAATCAGCCGTCGAAAATCAGCCCTCCGGCTCACAGCCTGCGCGGGGATGGCCAGGAGGGCTTCCCGCAGCCGGGCTTGGGCGCTAAGGACCTGCTCGAACACCTTGTACCTGTCGGAGGGGGAGCGCCCGCCTCCCGCCGGCCAGGGGCCTGGCGTCCCCCCGCGCCCTGTGCGCCCCACGGCCAGGCCCCACGGCCAGGCCACCCAGCCACTGCTGCAAAAAAGTATTGCCAGCAAGGGCAGGAGGCAGCTCTCCCCCACAGGGCCAGAGCTTCCGTCTTTTCTCCTTCCTTCCCTCCTTCCCAGGCTGATGACGATTTCACGCACACGGCGGATCGTGTCCAAAAGGTGTTCTACAGACCCTAAAGCTGAAGGTGGGGGAACGGCCAGCAAATCCCAGTCCACGTAGGCACCTCTCTCAAAGCACAAAAGTCTACGGGTTGTTTTTCCTGAGGACTCATATTCACCCCGATGGTTAAAACCTAGCAGCCCTAAACTCCACCTGCCTGAAGGGATGGGGAAGATGCGCGTGACTCCACAGCACTGCAGCAAGACTGAAGGGGGAATTTATTTCCCAAACAAACATCCAAGAAATGAATGTGATGCACCAGAGGCCTTTGATTCCTCTTTCTTACGCCCTCAAAAAATAATATAGAGATCCTTTGAAAAAGATTAATGAAAAAAGTTCTATGACAATCATCGGGCGTTTTTATGGGCACAGCGGTCCCGGGTGACGGGGGCTGTGTGAGCAGCAGCAGACAGGCAGGGTGGCTTGGCTGGGCTCTGCTCCTCGCCCCACAGCCAAAGAAGCTGCCCCTGGGCTGTTGCCTGGGAAGAGGGTTTGGTTTGTTCACCGAAACAGCACCCGGGGCGGTGGGCGCGGGTGCTCGGGAGGCCTGTGCCGGCAGCACCCGCTCCCCGCCTGGGAGCGGAGGTGAGTTCAGTCTGTATGTGGCACTGTGGGATAAGTGACCACTGTTGTGAAGCAAGGAGGGGGAAGAAAAGGAAGAAGAAGGGGAAAAAAAAAAAAAAAAAAGCTTAAAATTTTGCAAGAGAAAACAATCCTCCTGCGGCCAGCGGTAAATAAAATAACAGCAGTGGGGTGATTTGCAACCATGTAATGGGCTTTTGTCTAGGCCTATTTCTCTCTGCCTTGAGGGTTTCTGTGTTCCCTCTCTGCAGGATCCCAATGTTTCGCCCTCCGGCTACAAAGGCTGAGGGCTGCAGCCCCCCCGCCGCTCACCCCCGATCTGCCCGTGCTGCGCCCCCCTCCAGCAGCCTGAAGGGCTCCGGGGGGCGCAGGGCACCGCAATTTAGGATTTCTGTAGCACTGCTTGAATTTGCAAGAGTGCTGGTCTAGGACTTGCCAGGTTTAAAAATAGCTCTTACTCATCTTTTTAACTCTTTTTTTCCCCGAGTTTACACTAAGCCTGTTGGGCATTTTGTTCCCTGTAGGAAGGTTAGAGGTATTTATAAGTCTAATTAGAGGCATTTATAAGAGTGATTAGTGTGAAGCATCAGCTGCTGGCGGCTTTCTCTCGCTGTCTGTGTGTGTGTGTGTTCACACATGGATGCAACACCACAGTTTACAATTTGTTCCTGTGCCTGAAAGCTGTGAAATTCCCTTAATTCCCCCGGCGCTGAGGGCAGCAGCGGGCACTGGCCGGCTCCGGGCAGGGGCTCAGCACCGCACAGGATTGCAGCCCTGGGTAGTGGCTGCCGTTTTGCATCGCTTGTGCCTCTGTATCTTCATGCAGAGATTTAGGAGCCAGTGGCTAAGCAAAAAAACAAAACAAAACAAAACACTTTTTACAAGGAAAAAAAGGAAGAAAAAGGCTGTATGTGCTGAAAGCTGCTGCTGGCCTCCTCGGGATGGAGACTAACATGGCCCCATTCCTGCCTACCCGGGGCTGCCTTGTACCCCTCATCTCACAGATGCAACCTTGTATTTCCCTCTTTTTTGCTGCTGCGTGTTAACTCTGCATCCTCACCCTCCATGCATGTGTTTGTGCAACACAGCTGCCCCTTGGCGGAGAGGCTCCCACAGGATCTGCTTTGGGGAGCAAACCGTCCGAAAGCGAACTCAAACAACGATGAGAGTTGTGGGGCCGGGTGAGCGGCTGTCCCAGAGCGAGGGACGCGAGGGACGCGAGGGACGCAGCCACAGCTCTGAGCACCCGCCGGTGCTTTCGCAGAGCTGTGCCCAGCCCTGGGTGGCTGTGCCGCGTCCCTGCCGCTGGTGCAGCGCCCACCCTGCATGCACGGCTTCTTCGCCGGGTGCCATTGGCCCGCGTGGCGCGGCAGGGAGATGGTTGGCAGCAGGGAGGGCGGCTGGGGCGGCGGAGGGTGCTTCCAGAACAGCCTCCTCCGTGCTGCCAGCCTCGAGTCACGCTGCTGGGCAGGACCTGCCGTCAGCGTGGGGCAGCCCCACAGGTTGTTCAGGGTCCGGTCAGCGCCCACCGAGCCCCTCAGCCTTCTGCAAAGAGCAACCTGGGAACCGCGGCCCGACCACCGGCCTCGGCGCTGGGCTCCGGCGCCGGCATGGGCAAAACTGCGTGTGAGAAGGTGTTGAGCTGTGTGTAAGCGCTCGCGGGCACAGGACCTCAGCACTGTCCTTCGCTTAGGCCTGCCGGGGCAAGCGTTGGGCCCTCGCACCAGTGCCAGCCCCGCCGGCGGCTGCTGCCAGCCAGGAGCGCTGGAGCACGGCTGCTGCCCACAGAAACGCCTCAAGTCATCGTTGCTTAAAATGTCTTGAGGCAACTCCTCTAAGTTCAGGTCCTCCTCGACCAAGGATTTATTTTTTCTAGTCATCATATAAACAGAATTAAAAGGTCAGTGCTGCCCCCACACGCTTACAAAAGCTTTTGGTTGGAATGGTTTGAGAAAGATACGGAGATATGTAGGGAATATTTGAATAATATATTTGTTCTGCATAACTGTGGTCTGTTTCCCTGTCACAAAACAAACAAACAAACAAAAAAACTTCCTGGATTTCTACTTAAAAAAAACTTCAGAGAAACATTTTCACAGATTTGCCCACATCAATTTCACAGCGGTGCTTAAAGCAGGTGCTGCAAAACCCATTTGTCGTACGGCTGCACTGGCACATAGGGATGGTTTAGCCTGATTTCTTTTTTTTTGGGGGGGGGGAGACATCGATAACCTGATGGTCCCCAAAATTATCTACAGAACAATCTTCTTTTCACATAGCCCATCGGTGTCTAGCCCACGTAGCCCATATAATCCACATGGTGATTTTTCTGAGGGCAGACTTCTGCTTGCTTTTTCATTTTTTTCTCTGTCCGTGTCTGTACAGCTACAGAAGGTCCCACGCAAACGGAAAGGTGAAACACGAAGCAGAGGAGTTACAATGAACTCACTTTCCTCCAAGCAGTACCAAGTGACCGTGCGAAGCGATGTACAAAAAACAAGCTATTTTTCTCTCTAGTTTTTTCAGCAACAGTGAGGTTAAGGTATCCTTCCTGGTAGGGGGTGAGACGCAGATGTCATGCTGAAGGATGACATTGTGTATGTCCCTTTAAAAACTTTGAATAGAAACTAGTTTAAATTTTAATCTGAAAAGAAAAAGTGAGCTGGTTTCAACCTGGAACTGGCTAAAATGCTTCATGCAACATCTCCATCAGGAAAAAAAAAAAAACAGTTTCTTTTAAACCTCAACGTTGCTTTTGATAATTTTCAGTGGCAAAAGGTTAAAACACTGCTTTATTTTCTTACCACGGACCGTTCGTTTCACTCCAGAATTACAGCAGCGAGAGCCAGAGCCTGCAATGGGGTGGAGGCGCTGCTCGGAAGTCCCCCGTGTCCCTGGCGCGGTTTGGCCCTGGTGACACAACCCGGGCACCACAGCCGATAGACTTGTTCCAAGCAAGCGCCGTTTGCCCCAGCCACCCCAGGCGCGCAGGCAGGACGGTCCAGGCAGGACGGGGCTGCCGTGGGCCACCACCGCCCGCCGGTCCCAGTGAGGAGGGGTTTCACCAGCTCCCCTCGGGCCGGGGGGCCCCAGGGGGCTCCGGCAGGAGCAGCCCCATCGGGTCCCGCTGCTCTGGCCCCACAGCAAGGCAGGTCTGCAGGCCAAGCTGCAGAAAGCCGTTCCCGTCTCCTGTCGGACGGAGGGAGGGATGGGAAGGTGCCGCGAGAGATGGGGGGACAAGGAGGTGCAGGCAGTAGGGGATTGCAGAAACTCCCCGTTACATGGAGCTGGGCTCCCGTGAAAGCTCAGCCTAGGCAGAAGGAAGAACCAAAGCTTCACCTTGGCCTCCAGCACTGCCCGTGTCATTTGCTGGGCCCAACTTTTGTCCAAGTACAAAATCCCCTTACGGGGTCACAGCATAGCGGCGTACCAAGCGCTGGCCGGGTATCCTCTTGCACAGGAAAAAACAGGTCTCACCTTTAGCAGGAATTTTTTTCCCCCCACACAAGAGGGTTCGGGCTTTGAAACGAAGCTTGCAAAACTCTCTTTGTCCAATTCTCTGTACATATTTTTTTGCAGCCTACGAAGAAACCTTTGCCACAATAAATTTCATTCAGTCTTCATTTTAGTCTTTGCTGGAGATGCATTTGAATGCACCCACTAAACAAACTACTGTTCTTGCCCAGGCTTCTTTCAGCTTTAGATGTCCTGAATATGCAATCTACCAACTGGAATACAGGTACCTCAGGGCTTTAGCAGAAAAAAAAATAGCTCAAAAGCCAAATGATTGAGTCCAGAGAGTACCGAGACCAGCAGTGGGGTTATAGAACAGATTGACATGTAGCAACACTAAAAATTTTGATCCCACTTTCCTTAATTAGCCATGTAACATGAGATCGGGTACCAAAGTCGTAACTAGAAATATATAAATGTCATGAAAACACACAAAAACTAATACAAAAATATTTTAATTTCTGATCAGAAATTCCATTTTTAGAAATACAACAAATACAAACGTCACCATTATTTTGTAAACATCTTCCCTCAAATCCTTTGAAATATCAATGCAGATTTTAAATGCAGTTTCACAAAGAAAACGATGTAGAAAAAACCAAATAATTACAATGCATTTGAGAAAAGTCCTGAAATTAATTGAAAACGGACATGACTTTATGATAAAAATACATCTGGAAGAACTGCATTGTGGTTTGTTTAACAATCCTCAACTTTTCCTAGCAGGAAAGCTGGATGGGCACTCTCTGTACCATCCCTCATTATTTTCAATTATTAGTTTGTTTGCCATTAGGTAACAGCTGTGAAGTTACTTTGACTTTGTTATAACAGCCAGTGGGAGGGCGGAAAGAGGTGAATTAAATACCAGAGGGAACCCGAGCGAGATGATACAAAATGGAGCCTGATCCTGCTAACCCTGCTCCTCCGAGCAATCCCCTTTCTTTTCTACTTACTGTACAGTGTAAGAGCTTCAGGATTAAGTCGGATCTTGAAACCATAATTCCATTTATTTGGAGAGGCAAACGTGCCTTTT
This sequence comes from Nipponia nippon, assembly GCF_047370975.1. Lineage (NCBI taxonomy): Eukaryota > Metazoa > Chordata > Aves > Pelecaniformes > Threskiornithidae > Nipponia > Nipponia nippon. The sequence continues at coordinate 844,837 of NW_028262391.1, forward strand.
GCTTAACAGAAATGTTTTCATTCAAAAGGAGGCTGTCAAGTCTGAAAGCGTATGAAATTCATGTTTAGAAGAACTCTGTGCCCGGGTTGGCCCAGCGCGGGGGACTGTGCAGAGCCACTCCAGCACCAGAGCAGCCCCAGGGCCGCCCTCCCCAGCCCCGGTCACCACGCGTCCGGCTGCCGGACAGGCAAACGCCCGCCGCGCCAAGCGCCCGCCCGCACGACGCGGGGATGCGACGCTGCCGGAGACCCCTTGGATGCTCAGCACCTGCAGGAACTGCGGGGCCTCCGGTGCCTCCCGCTGCGTGCAGCACCCCGAGAGCCCGGCCGGCCCCCACCCAGCCCCTTGCCACCGAAGTCGCTTCTGCTCCGAGTCGGCAGTGGGAAGAGGGCTCCTGGAGTGCCAATACCGCACCCCCGCAGGAGGCTGGCGGGGTGCTGACGGCGCCGCACCGCGTTCAGCTTGCTGGGGACGGGAGGGAGCGGCTCACGCAATACGCAGCAGGCACCGCACAAAAGCAGCCTGCCACACACCTCACGGTTATGCTAAGCCATCCGTCACCCAACCTTCCACGTGAAAACAAGCATGCCAGCAACAGCACGTGCGTACACGCATGTGTGTGCACACAGGCACACACGGAGTTTGCTCTTTAGTTTTATACAGGTTTTTTCCCTCTTGAATTATCTCCTGTAGATAGAAAAGACAGAACAGAATGTGATTTACTGTTCACAACATTTTTCCTACAGTATTACACAAGTTACTGACAAAAAAAGTCATAGCAACCTGTAACCCCTTTTTCACCCGTGTTAGGAAACAGCTAATTCTGAACATACTTTTTTTTGCTTGCAAGCCTCAGGTCTGAGTTTTGTTGCATCAGAAATTTAATTTCTCTGCCAGAAACAGTCAAATCATCCTTTAAGAGTCATTCTTAATTAAATAGCAGCATATATAGTTCCTTGCAAAGGACTAAAAATACCCTGCTCTGATTAGCCTTTTTGTTTTTACATTTCATCCAGCTCAGGAGTGCTGCAAAATAAGTCGGCAGTTGTCATCCTTTCACAAATAATGTACTTCCTAAAAGGGGAGTTTTTATAACAGTTTGGATTCAGCTAATGGATGAATATCATTGATTCATACATCCTTTTTTAAAGAAAACTGGGTTGAGTCATTAAATAACCCAAAATGGGTCATTTTTTACCCCCAAAATTATTAGACCGCTTTCTTAAAAGAGCACTAAGGCATATTTTGCCTCAGTGCAGCGTGAACCAATTCATTTCCCCCAGTTTCAGTTGGTTAGCTATGAAAATCTCAGGACTTCGCTTTTTGCAGGCTCTCAAGTGTAAGAAGAGTCGGGTTACTCCTGTTTACCTCTGTCGAACAACAGTTAGAATATAGCCCTTCTAGCAGAACACTGCTGAAAATACAGAAGCAGTAACCGATTCCTAGGCAATTCATAAAACCTCCTTTCCTAATGATTCACGGTATTTTTGTGTAGGCAGGTTATTTACTATTTTTAGCTTTTCCCACTGTCTAGCTTGTCTAATTGCTCCTTGCGTGAGTGCTCTGGCCCGCGGGTTATTTTGCAGCTCTAATTGCAAAGGAAAGGATTACATGGCTCTGCTGGTGCTGGAGATGAGGCTCGAACCCTCAGCAAAAACTCCCTCCCCTGGTTTCGTACCTCCCCAGCACGGTCACTCCATTCGCTGGTCCCATCCATGACTTCAAATGTTCTGCTGACAACAGGATCAGAGGAAGGTACCTGCTGTGTGTTGTCTGCTGTCGGGGAGCAGGTCCCTCCGAAAAGTGCTCCGCTCTTGATAATTCCTGCGCGATATAGAACATCATTTCCCATGAACCGCACGGAGACCAGTGTTGGAGCTTTCCAATTGACAGCTCTCTGCTACAGACCCATCTGTGTATACAGTGAAGGCAGACGGCGATTACCAGAGATGTTACCTTCGTCATTTTCTTTGAGAAGTCGTGGACAGATGCCCATAAAGTCCTGCTCGTTGCAACTCTAGCTGGGAATCCTGGAAACAGCAAGTAGGAGTGAGATCAGGCTCCATGCTGGAAATGGGCACTGACTGGAGAGTTTCGATTCCGAAGGTATCTACCTACCCACCCACCTATCTAAGTTTGGGGAAGGAAAAGCAAAATGCCAAATTACTTCGACTTTGTCAAAAATGCCAGAATGCCACGATCAGAACTGACAGCGGCGGGCTACTTAAACTTCCCTACCTAAACCTTCAGAAGATGAGAAAACCATTTTGTGCCCCGGTTTGGTTAACGCCGTTCCGTGGTGCGCACGAGGGCTCCTCGGGGCGCCCCCACCCCGGCCGGCCGGGTGGCCTTGCCAAGCAGCAGCCTGGCAGAAGCACTTCGGAGCTGCAGACTGCGGCAACTCACGGCACAGCTCCCCAGGAGGTCAGGGGAGGAGAACGAGAGATGGATCTCCTGCAGGGAAGTGGAAAAGCCTCAAATCTGAGACTTTGCCTTGTCTACATAAACAGTACTTGCAGTTTGGCCTGAGCCTGAATTTGCCATTTAAGTAGCCCTTGTCTATACAAATGTTAGGAGACAGTCCGAGCACCGTCACAGCCTGGCACATCACGGGGAAAAAGCAGTCACTGTCATCTCCCGAAAGGGCACAGCGGTCCTTCAGAGCAGCATCTATCTGAAAATAATTTCATTTTCTTGTGACAATACAAACCTTAGCACAAAGGTCTGGTCTGTGAGAGCAGTTGTGCAACCCGCAATAACATCAGTTCCCGGTCTGAAATGTTCCACAGGCAGTTGTAGATCCTAAAGCACCGACGTATTCACAGCTATGCAAGTATTAGGAGCTACTGATGTCTCAACACACGCAGCACCTTACATTAGACTTATCAGATTCCATTTAACTTCACACGCCTATAAGCAGTTTCCAGTGCAGGGCAACAGGGGAATATCATACTCTTACAAATTTACAGGAACTTGTGAAAAAAGCGGTAGACGTTAAGCCAAATGATTTTTCAGCTATTATTGATTTGAGGTTTGTTTGGGGTTTTTTGCCTCTCAGGAGATACAAGTTTCTAAATATTCCACCGGGCTCTAAATCAGTAACAACCTGTGGGATGCTCCGTCCCTCCCGCGTGCCTGAGATCCGCGCGGGTTTGCGCGGCGCCTCGCGCTTGCTCTGCCGCCCATCTGATGCTTTGTTTACCCACTGCACAAGCAGATACGTGCAACAGCCATTCCCCGGCGGAACGGCTTGTCTCCGCGTCCACCGCTTCCTGACGCCGGAGCCCGCGAACGCTGGGCGGCCGATGCCTTCCCCTCCTCCCCGTTCAACTGCCCGCTGTGTTTTGGGTTCAAAGTGGAACTATCCCAGAGTTTGGGACCTCGGGAGAGCAGGACTCGGGAAAGGCAGGGAGAGCCACTGAGGGCACGAGCGTATTATCAGAAAGAATTTGAGTGCTCCCAGCAGCCCAGCAGCAAATTAGAAAGTTTTGGCTCCCAAGAATGAGTTGTGTTGTTTGTTCCTGCACACTGCAGCTGCTCGTCCCGCGCCCTCCCCACCCCCCTCCTTTGGTGGTTTATTACACACAAGCTACTAATGAATGGGAGCTGCTGTTTTACAGTACACCACACTTACAGGACTTATCTCTAGGCCTACCACAGATTTGACTGATCAACAGCAGGGCACCACCATCATAATTCTTCCTAGAAACAGGAGGATAAAAAGGGGTTTGTTGGAGGTTGGCTGTGTCTGCAGAGAATCCTGCCTGCAGGGCCTGCTGATGCCATCGCGAGCTGCTATGGTCTTTGGCCTAATAAGGTACAGAAACAAAGATTGTTCACTTGTTCAAGAATACTAAAGTACCCAAGTGACGGAGAGTGGAGGCAGCAGGGCACGCATCCAAGTGGGATTAAGGCCGCAAGTGCAACGTTACAGGGCTGACTGGGTGGCAGAGGGAATATCTGCCTCTGGAAAAAAATCCAGTTCAAACATAATTTATAACATGTCACTCACAGTCAGAGGTGGCTGTCGTTAAGAGTTAAATGTTGCATTGTGTTCAACTTATTCCGATAAGAATTCTCTAAGCTGCTTATGTGTTATCATAACTCATGAGCAGCCGGAGCGTGGGCACGGGGAGCGGGGAGAGGCTCTCTGGGGCAGGATGGGACCCGGGCTGGGGAGCAGAAACACGGGAGCAGAGCCGGACCGCTGGTGCCCGGCGTCGTGTGCCCACAGTCTGCGCCCTCCGAGGACCCCGCAGTGAGCCTTGGAGCGTGCCAAGCCCACAACACTTGTCAAGGTCCAGACGCTACTCCTGCAGATGCACCTTTTTTACTGTTGTGCCCTTCTCCCAGCTAGGGAGCCGGGCAGTAGCACTGAGATCGTGTAAAATGGTGCCATCAACCTCTGTTCAGCTGGGCAAAAGGGAACAGCCAGAGAAGGTCTGGGGAAAAAGCGACCGGTGCAGCCGAGTAAGAAGGCCTTAAGTTAACATTGGTCACTGGAGAAGGGACTGGGAGCCCAGTGGAGGAGCAGGGAAGCGGCTTCCCTGGGGACGGTATTAAATGCTGCCGACCAGCTTGGCTGTTCAGAAGCAGTAGGATTGTTTTCTCTGGCTTAGGGAAACCTGGCAACAGACCCCACTGAAGTGCAAGGGGACAGATCAGGCCCAATCCCACTAAACTTTACTGTCTCCCTAGGGAAATTTTTCCCTACAGTTTTTCCCCTACCTCATTTTGGGTGTAGAGGGAAAAACCTGTGTGGAACAAGGAGAATTAACAGTCACGGGAGCCTGTCCATTTTCACAGGTCTTTCAGTAGCAGCACAGCTCACTTAGTGCGAATATCCCCTGTAATTCCCCGTTAGGAGCCGTGCTCTGGTGCAGCTCCTTCGGAAATCAGCCGCCTGTTTGCGCGCTGGCGTGGGCTGCCCGGATCACGTTACACCTGCCGGGGCTGCTGGTAACGCGGGAGCTTGGCTTTAAGTTGGCACTGTGGCTTTTATAAAGCCTTTAATGTCACAGGCTCTGGCTACATTCAAGATCTCACCCATCAAGCCAAGGCTTAAGGGAGTTTGGGTTGCTTCATCCCAGTCTCCCATTCCCCTGTCACTCAAGTCAATGACCACGACTTTGCTGCGGTAGGTGTGGGAGAAATGTTTCAGTACCTGCTCTCCATGCCGAAACAGCCACCCCCACCTTTACACAGTTACTGACAGAACCTTTTCTTGGCCTTTCCAGCTGCATTTCTGAGTGACGCTCCTCCACCGGGGTCTAGCGGCCTGCCTGGCCCCGAGTGCTCTGCCGGGTGCAGAGGGTGAGCTGCAGACGTGAGGGTACGGGGAGTCACAGGGAGACATCACTCACCGACAGCCCCGGGGGCAGCGAGCAGCCTGGCACGGCTTTGCCCTGGCTGGGAACAGGACAGAGGGCATCGGAGGCTCGGTGACGGAAGGTCTTCAACAGTTTCCATGCCCTCAAAGCCTGGTTCCCCAGCCTCTTCTTGGTGCCCCTCCATAGCTTTCAAATTTACTCCAGTCAAGGGAGAAAGAACTCCTGAACATCTCCCCTGCTTCCCTGAAGCATCGCTTTGGTGTGTTATCTGTGCCTGGCCTGGCTAAGGACCAGTTTGTCTCCGATTTGTGCACGCTACTTCGCGAACACTCTGGAAAGCACACAGCTGTCTGGGACCGAGCTGAGTGCCAACGCCTTACCGGCGACCGCAGCGCTCTCTTCAGACAGCTTTGAGTCCCGAGGGGTTAACTGCAGCAAGCTCATTTGGCTGGGCGCAAGTTATGGTAAACAATCACATTCTAGCAAATAAAAGTTAAAAATAGATGTAACTGATGTGTGAAGACACGTTTTACCCAGCTCTGACTTCTGTTGGATACCTGAGCAGAGGTGGGTAGTGGATTAACTATGCAGCTACAGAGACCAGAAAGGCTTGCAGAGGAATAATTAGTCCAGAATTTGCGTTTTGTAAAATTGAACCTTTTATAAAACTTACAACACAGCTAACGACAAAGATTGCTTCAAGTAAGTACTTCCCTCTGATCTTTGTCACGTGGGGTTTGTAGCATCTTGCCAGTATGGGAGAGCCTGGAAAAGTAAAAGAGAGTTTTTCAGCAAAGATGAAACTCACTGGTTTACCTCCACCATCTGTATGGAGTGTAAACAGGGAGAGTAAATAAACAAATACTGGAAAATACATTCCTTTTAAATATATGGGAACAAAGGGTTTGACACATTTGCAGTATGTAACTGTTTTCAAAACATGATTTTAACCACCTGACACATTCAATTAACTACAGAAAACTCTCCAGGTTGTATTTGCATTCTGGAAGAGCAGTTACAAAAGAAAGTGTGAGTGCAGCAAATCATTCTGAAAATAAACTGCTTTAAACAGAGAATGGGTTCTCCCTGAAAGGCTGCAGCACGACTGACTTTGTGGTTATCACTTGAAAAAGCTGCAAATGTCTTATTTTTTCCCCATAAACCAGACCCACTTTGGGGAGGGCAGACTGACAGTCTGGTCCACGCTCCAAGAAACTGTGAGAAAAACATCACTTCTAAGAGCACAACATTTTCAGTTAGGCCTCTTTTTTCTCCAATATTCAGTGAAAATCCTAATGCAGTCCATAGTCTTTACTAAAAAAACAAACAACCAACGAAAAAAAGGCAGCAGTAAAGGATGGAAGAAACCCAAGTCCCTTTTCCCGGCAGGGACATGGCCACTTTAACAGTTTCCCACTGTACTTGAGGTTAGTTGCCAGAGAAGCCTTGTTCAGCCTATTTGGGGGCCCCACGAAATGCTGCAAGCGTTACTGAAATGAGCACTTGTCTTTTGTTGTGCTGCATGCTAGCACCATACAGTGCTGAGCTGATAAATCCACTTTTTCTAACACAAGCATTTTTCAAACAAAACTACCATGAGACTGATGAGTAATGCCAGCTTGCCAAAAAAAAAAACACCCCACCCCACCCGCCGACCGCTGCTGACGGGGGCAGCTGTTAAATTCACAAATCGACAAAACGAGAGGGGTTAGGTAACGGGGAAGCAGGAGAGCAGCTCGCCAGCCAGAGCGGCGGCGAGGCGCGGCGGCGCTGGGGCTCGCAGGGAGCAGATCGCCCCTTTCCGTGCGCGCTGGCCCGCCGGCGACCACGATAAAGCTGGGCGCTGCCTGCGCACGCAAAGGTTACCGGCCACACCAGACCGGGCATCATCCCGCCGTTGGTAGCTTGTTCAGGGCTTTCTTTTCAGCAAAGCGAGAGCGCGTGTGGAAAAAAAAAATACACCAGCGCTGCTATGTATGTTGTGAACACAAGGGTAATTTAAAAGCCCAAATGTCGCTCTATCAAGGCACGAAGCAGAAGCCTGACTGTAAATGGCTTACCGGCAAAGCCTCGGCAGCTAAAAGACAGCAGTGGAGAGGGTGGAGAGCGTTAGGTAGAGTCAGGTTTGACAAAATCTAGGTAGCTTTTAATTTGCATCAGGTCTTTCAGACATACACAAGCACTTTGCAAAGTTGTTATTATTCTTCTTATTTTATGAACAAAGAGCTGAGCTCTGGAGAAGGCGGTCTGTAATCTGCCCGAGGCAGGGCAGGAAGGCAGCGGCAGAACGTCACCCGGTCACCAGATCACCAGATCACCAGATCACCTGCCTTTATTTCAGTATCTATTTGTAGATTGGTTTGAAAAACTTGGACAAAAGCATCCGATTCTGGAAGAGGTGTGGGGCCGATGGCGGAGGAAAGGCATCAGGAAGGGCTCCTGAGAAATGACGGGCTGCGGAGCTGCTGGAACAGCGCGGGAGAAGGAGCGCTGCAGGGAAGATGGCAACGGCGCAGAAGCTGCCAGGCCCCCACGTGTTGCTGAGATTGCCAGAAACGGGGTTCCGAAGGGGGCCGAGCTGGAGAGAAATCAAAGCGGGAAACAATGGATGTCTGTATGAATAGCAATTAAAAAAATCCCGTCATTAAACCACCACTAACCTCAAGCTAAATTTTATACATCCAAAATAATTTACACTTCCATTTTGTTTGCTCATGGCTGAATTCATTCTTGTTATATAGTAAGAGATTTTTTTTCTTTTTTTTATAAAAAGGATTTAACCTGGTGGAAAAACAACACATAGCAGCTTTTTTATAAGCAAGAGTGCCTGTTCATCAAACACAAACTGAACATGAAATGACCGACTAAATGCATAAAGTTCCACGTGCTTTATCACATTACCCGTAATAAACTAGGTTAATGCAAAATCAAGATGCACAGACAAATCAGAAAAAAAAAAAGAAACACAGAAATGGATGTTTTGGGAATGATGTCACCTAAGCCAGCGTGTAGGTACAGTCTGCTGCGTAGGAGAGCCGCGAAAGCATAAACAGAATATGAGGTGTGCATTAAGCCAGAAGCTGGAATAGCTGTGAACAACGGCAAAGTCCGGTTGCTCCTGGAACCTTAACGTAAGGAAACATCCTCATAAATGATGAGACAATCGCGGGTCTGTAAATGACAGTCCCGTAGGCAGGGAAGGATTAAGAACTTCCTATAGCTCCCAAAGTATCAACCTATATCGTAACCCTTCCACAAAGGCTGCTGGAAGTGCTGTCTCTGACTTAGTCTGCCCAGAACAGGGAAAAGCATCCGAATTCCTCTGCACGCCAGCCACGCACGCGCTCGAAGCGGAGAGGAGAAGGAAAAGGAGAAGGAAAAGCAGCGCTCGTGCAGGACCCTCTGCCAGCGCACCCGCGAGCCCCGGCGCTCGCCGGCCCTCCCTGCTTCCCCCGGCCTTCGCCAGCCCCGGCCCGGCTGCGGCAAAGTGCCGCCTGCTCCAGTGGCCCTGCTCGGTCTCTGCGGAGCGCGGGGAACGCAGGGTTTAGATACAAGCAAGGACAAACTAGGCTGAGGCTTCAGTGGTCATTTATTACCTTTATTTTCTTTTTATTTTGAAGTGGGGGGTTTTCTTGTTTGTCTTCTGCTTGCTTGCATGAGTAAGAAGGTGCATTCATTTAACTGGGCATGTATTTAATTTGAAAACATTCTCAAAATGCCTTCTAATGCCTCATGGACCACAGGCTGAGATACATTCCTGTAAAGCAGACATCCTCAGAGCTTTCAGGCTAGTAGATCACTCTCAGCCCTCAGATTTTCTTGCAGACTGCCACATACTCTTCTCATCAAAATTTTAATTGAAGACTAAGAACATTATTATTTAATACAGTTCCACAGACCACCTGTGGCGAACTTGCCAAGGCCTCATGGATTATCGGGGATCCTGGGAACCACCAGTCCAGAGCCTTTGGTGATTCTGACCGTTCGTCTCCAACGCTGTATTAAGCCCGTTCACGTACATCACTCTCTTAAAAGAGCCTGCACTTCAGAAAATATTTGAAGGAATCAAATGGATCTGAGTGAGCTTCACTGAGCTGAAGGGGATGAGGAAGATGAGCAGCACCACTACTGCTAACGTGCACCTCTAGGCACTCCGCATCCCAGCCCTACTAGGGACGAGCAACTGAAAAAGGTGAAGAGGTACAAAAGATGCAAGCCCAGGACCTGTTTCAAGTGACATTTGTAGACTTACAATTGATTATAAATTCAATAGCATCTGCAGAAATGAACACTAAAGAATTTGCCGCAAGTCCAAGCTCTTGAGATCCCCTTGTCGTTCCCTCTGCCAACGATTCCTCACTCCAGGCCTGAGGCTTTGGGGAAAGTTTGGGGCAATTTTGGTCCAAAAGTTCCAGTGGAATACTTGTATCATCTGTTTTAGAAGTGATCCCCTGTTTGTCAGGTAGAACTGGTGCACTGTAAGCTCACATTACAGAGGAGATATAAGTATATATAAAAAAAAAAAAAAAGCTACTAAAAATTCTGCAGATGCTTTTGAAAAGCCAGAGGATTCACCTCCCAGCTGCTCACCATTCCTGTTTTTAAATGTTTTTTCTGAAAACCAAGCAAATGTGCTGGTCCTCACCGAGGGCTCTGAGCGCTGGCTTGCCAAGCTTAGTCGCACACGATGCTCCTTTGGATCAACACGCTCACTAATGTGAATAAATTGTTTTCAGCATAGTTCTGTTAAAAACTGATGACAACAACAAACTGTGATTAGTATTCAGGGTGGAATTAAATAAAGCGTCACCACTGATATCTGCGAGTGCAGGTCTGGGCCCCGAATTATTTTAGGGCACAGTTCTACCCCCCTTCTTTTTCCTAGTAGTTAATCTCCTGCTCTTCAAATAACCCCGCCGGAGCAGATTACACCAGCCCCATGAGAGGTGGGACCTTGGCCAACAGGCATCTGTGGATTTTGGGGGACTTTCTGCATAGCAAGGTGTTACCGCAATTCAAAGCTAGAGACTCTTGCCGTTGTAACCTACGGGACTTCTCAGCGGTACGGTGACATTTGGCGTGCAGAGAGGCTCAGACGCTCCTGAACCGTACTTAACAGCCCCGTCTCCGCGCAGCCCCTCCAGCCTCAGGGTTGCCGCTCAACAGGTACGGGACTGGGAAGAAGGACGCCAGAGCCAGGCCCTCTCCCGCGAGGCACGAGAAGTGCTTGGGCAAGGTTCCTGCTGGGATAAGTTTGCGTAATTTTTCTAAGACTGGGAGCAAATATTAATGCAATTGTCTTCCTTCAGAGCAGTTTTAAAGTCACTTAAAGTCTGAGAACACTTTCCACCTGGGAGACGGGACTTTGCTCCTCGGTGTAGTTCCACTTACTCATCTGATGACTCCCAATTACTCCTGTGAGCAATGCATGCGGAGCTGAGGTTTTGTAGAGACGGGACTAAAATACAAGAGCAAATCCACCTGCTCGGAAGGGCAAGTTTCTTGATTCGATAACAAAATCAGACAGCAGCCTCTCCCCCCTCAGTTTGTTGCTTAAAATCTTAAAGGAAAAAAGATCACATTCTCTATAAATGGGATCTTAGCATGACCACAACTTTCTTCAACAAAAATACATAACCAAATTTGTGGCTTGTCTATTTGTATTACAAATCAGTAAAGGAACTAGCCCGTGAAACTCTCGCACTTTCATTCCACGCTGTTCTGAACGTTACTTAATTTCCTGGTTTAAAAATAAAATTACACAGATTAAGAGCCTTTTGAATCTAAAAGGAATGCACATATTAGAGAAGTTACTTCCTAAAATAAACAACCCGCTTTAATAAGCAGCCTCCTAGTTTTTCTGGTATTAAGGAAAAACCCCTGCTGCACAGACATCTAGTTTAACACATCTCAGTCAGCTTCACTTACAAGTTCAAAATCCAGAGGCAGACAAGATATTGGCTTGGGTTGGAATATATAACGTGCCAGTTTTTCATACATTGACGCACTGAAGTACTCGATACAGTGTTCTTAGGGAAGAAAAAAATAGTTGCCGGCAGAGTTTATTTAATGGTTACTGCTAATAAAAACTTTGCGCTAACAAGGATTTTTAAAATTGTTTTTTAATATGCTTTTAATGACCTCTACTCCTGGTACCTACCTCCTTGCTTCCAAAACTGTTTGTACTGTCCCCAATAACACTCAGTGGAAAGCTGTCGTTCCTGGCTAAATCCTTGCTTGGGTCGGCTGCTATGCCTCCGTTAGACAGGGTCACAAGGTCGCCATCGATTTTGGAGGCCACCTGGAGAGTCCAGGCCGTGAACTGACTCAAAAAATTTATATCAGAGCGGGAAGGGCCCACCTCCCAGGGCTCGGCCTGCGCTAACTCCCCAGCCGCGGGATGGAGCCTGCCGGCCCCGGCCCGGGGAGAGGCCAGGGTTGTTGACCCCGTTAGCTGACCTCTTCAAACTTCAGGAGAATTTTTCTGGCAGTTACCACGGTGACTGGGCACTCCAAGCTTATCCTTCTTACTGAAAAAAAAAAAAAAAAGGGAAAAAAATTAAGAAGAAAAAAAAATGTTAAAACCTACCTTGTAGAGATGCCTATCAAGAATCAAATACGTAAATGCTTTAATTGTTTGCTTCTCTCCTTGGGCTACTCGGGCTCTAACTGTTACAGCCGAAGCAACCGTCGAGAAAGCAGTTCAGCTAAGAACATTTTGACTTCTGAAAAAGTAATGCTCAGTGGATTTAACGAGTAGCGTTTCTAGTATCTGCCTGCGATCGCAAATGACGCACTGAGAGGTTTATCGTGAAATAATATTTCTTTTTCTTTCTGCACGTGTCTCCAAATTAGTACCATTTCTTATCAAATTCCGAACAAACTGAGAAAAGGCTCCCGGAAGGATTCCAGGCTGCCTTCGGCTTTTTTCCTTTTAAAAATGAGCTGCTGGATGAAAACATGAAGTATGCGGCAATACGTTGCTTGGGTCTCTGAAGAAGAGACCGCGTAACCCATTTAATGCACCATGAAATATTATTTAAGAAGAGCAAAAAAAGAAAAAAGTTGTCAGGCATCGTTTTCAGGCCCTCTGAACACTAACGGTGTCACACACAGCATTTACCAGGTAAGCAAGGTCTCCTGGTGCTGGCAGACACCGCTTGAAACACGTCAAGGCTCAGAGCGCTCACTAAGTAAACAAGCAAACAAAGTGCAGTCTGCATTTCTAAAACAATGAGAGGAAAACCCGCGCTTCTTAATTTCAGAGCAATCGCATCTTCTCTATGAAGCTATTATGCAAATTTTGCTTGTGCTCCCGTACTTGAAATAGCATCTTGCGAAAGGGAGCGGAGAAGAGCACGCTGCGTTATAGCTGGAAAAATCCTCCTTCGGGGCTGCTGGTGGCAAACTCGCAGCAGAATTCCCCGTTTGCCGTGAACGGCTCGTTTCTGGCGTACAGCTAAACAGAGGTTTAAGGACTGAAAGTGTAACGTCATTTTGTCTCACGCACGGTTTTGAAGCGTCTTCTGTTGTTTGAAGAGTTAGATATGAATATTCAAACTGCTGCTCAGGCTCTGCTCCGGGCTCCTCCGGGCTTCTCCTGCGGTGCTGAGCTGGCAGAGGGGAGCGAGCTGCGGAGCGGCCTCGCGGGGGGATCCCGCAGATCCTATGGGTGGAAAAATAAACGGGAGACTGGGGTGTGGAGAGCAAAAAGCACACAGCCGATCTTTTGTCCTAGATTTATTTTTCATTTCTGCTGGAAGGGTGAGAAAAAGGCAGGCCAGCGTATGTGTATTAACCAACATTAAAAAAAGTGAACGCAGGCATGGTAAAGGACTCTTTCTCCTTTCAAAACTGGTTCGATTGCTTTGGAATATCATATGCCTCGATGCTAAATAGATACATAGACACATGATAATATTATTGAGCGATTTTGAATTAAACATGAAAACAATTTAAATTAAAAACACTTAAAGTTCTCCTATTATTAGGGATGTGTTAGAAAAAGGCTAAGCCTCTCATTAAGAGATGAATTTTTTCATTTGTGTTTTTATTACGGCTATACAAGATGGTTTTATGTTTTCCCTTTATTTTCTGCGTGAAATAATGTAAATTGAAACAATCAGGTGACTGATTAATAGGCTAGTGGGAAGAAAAGAAGCGTTTGTCGCATTCTGTTTTATTTTTTGCATCCTGTTTGAACAACGCCGTGTATATAAGCATCTGCCTTTCAATGAGAGAGCCTGATTCCTGAAGTCATGCTCCGGGCTCTCGGGGCTGTTGGCGCAGACTGGGGCTGTGATGCCAGCTCATTCCCGGTGACAAACGCTGACTGTCCTGCCGCAGCCAGGCACCCCGGCAGCGCTGTGAAAAGGCCTTGCGGCTGGCAGGGCGCTGAGCGGGAAATGAGGTCCCCTCCGGCCTGGGACGGCGGCGGCTGGAGCTACAGAAAGCTGCAAAGCAGGATCAGCACCTCCTGAGGCGCGGGCTCTGGGGGACCCCCAGCTCCCGCACGGCCTGGCCCACCAGCGCTGCGTCCCGCGCCCCTCCGGCCTCCCGCCGGAGCACCCCGCCGCCGCAGCCCCCCACCGCCGCAGCCCCCTGGGCAGAAGGGAGCGACTTCACCCGGGAGAGGGGAAGCCAGGGCCCTGCTGGCCCCCCCTCCCCACGCACCCCGGTCCCGTCCTGGGGCGCAGCTCCCTCCCCGAGGGAAAGCCTTTCTCCCCCATCTCCCCCATCCCTACCAGGGGATTTCTGGCACATCACATGGCGGTTTTCTAACGATATTACAACAAGGCATTTATCTTGGCCTGTGGCTTGGGGATCTTTTGTGCGGCCTCCCCTCTTCTAGGAATTTCACACGTAAATCACTGGAAAGCAGGAAACCTTTAAGACGCAGCGGGAAGCTGTACGCTACGTTCGCCTCTTGGCACAGGCAGCTGCGGACCGCAGAGCGCCTTGCCTCGGAGGTACCAGAGCAACCCGGGCACCTGGGCCTGAAACGGGGAACTGGGCTCCCCGTTCCAAGAGCTCTGAGCTGGCAGGCTAGCCTCTGGGAGGAGGCGAGAAACTTGCTGAATTCACGGAGAAGGACTCCCTGGCGCTCTCTGTGTAACACTTTCAGTCTGAATTCCCTCAATGCAATTGAAACAATAATATTTAGACCATTTGGGGCTGAGATTATTGCTCTAATAAATTGGGTTTTTATTGGTTCATTGTGGCAAATAAGCCCCCGATTGATTTTTCTCCTAATCAGCATGGAGAATGCATGCCGCTGTAATTAAATCCCGTGTAACTGGGCACTCTGTTCGCTCGTCTCCGAGCCCGCAGCGGTATGGGACACGGCACATCCAACGCCGCACCGCCCGCCCCGGCGCCCTGCCAGCGGGGCACCGGCCCGCCCGCTCCGCTTCGGCTCCCGAAGGCCCGGGGCGGGAGCGGCGCCGCCCGGGAGGCGCAGGGGGGCTCGGGGGGGGATGAGGTCCCTTCTCCGGGGAAGGCTGGACCCCCTCCCGGAGGAGCCCGACAGAGGCGGGGCCGCCCCCGCCGCGGCTCCGCTCGCCGCCGCCCGCCCGCACCCCCGCGCCCCGCAGCCCCGCACCCCGCACCCCCGCCCCCCGCAGCCCCGCCCCCCGCAGCCCCGCGCCCCCCGCGCCCCCCGCAGCCCCGCAGCTCCCGCAGCCCCGTACGCCGCGCAGCCCCGCGCCCCCGGAGCCCCGCCGCCGCAGGCTGCCCCGGCCGGGCGGTTCCGAGGAGTCGCTCTCCATAGCACAACTCCCCCGGCTTCGCCTCCCGCAGCGGCGCGAGCCAGCTTTTTAATTGAATCCCGGGGATTTGGCCGCTGCCCCCCCCCCCCGGCAGCGGGGCCATCTCTCGGGGGTTGGCCGCTCGCCTCCAAAACCGGGGCGGGGGGGACTCGGGGGGCCTGGGCGATCCCCCCCCCCCCCCCCCCGCAGGCAGAGCGCGGCCGCGGGCTCGCTGCACCCCGCAAAGGGCGAGCGGGGCGGGGGGGGGGGGGGGGGGCAGCTGGGGGGGGCGCGGCGGGCTCGGGGCAGCGCCTGGGGAGGGGGGGTCGGGCCGGACCCTGCCCGTTCCATACGTTAATGCTCTTTTCTCTCCGGCTGCAGGGAAGCAGGCCAGCGGATAATTACCCCTCGCTGCAATCCGCAGAGCTGGCCTAATCCGAAAGCTCAAGTGCCCGTAAGTAAAACTTCAGGAAAAGTTATTGAAACTGACAAATACAGGGTGACAAATAATCAATAAAAGCCCAGTCCCACATCCTTTATTGTTTCCAGGCACTAACAGCAAGTAATGAAACCTCGGCGAGGACGGGGGCGGGAGCAGCGGGGAGCGGGGCTGGCTCCTGGCAAGCCCCCGCTTACAGGAGCCGGGGGAAGGACCGGCAGCACAAGGGGCCGCGCCCGGCCCCTGCGGGAGGGGAGAGCGCTCCCCGCCGCTTCCCGCAGCCCTCCCCGCCGCCGGGGCCGGGGGAGCCCGCAGGGCGCCGGGAGCTGCAGCCCGGCCCCCCCGGCCCGGGACCCCCGGCCCGGGACCCCCGGCCGGGGACCCCCCGGCCCGGGCCGCCCCGCAGCGCAGGCAGCCGCGGCCCCCGCCCCGCGCCCCCGCAGCCGCTTCTGCCACGGACGCGGAGCCCGGGCGCCCGAGGCGCCGCTCCCCGGCACCGCTTCGGGCCGGGATTCTCCACGCCGCGGTTTCCAAAGTTTCGGCGAAGGACGCCGGGCTGGATAAATCCGTGCTGTCGTTTCTCTCCCTTTCTGTCTCTCCGAATTAAGTTCTGATCTATCAGTTTAAACACTGGCCAGAAAGTTGATTCACTTTCTGTTAGGATTTCGGGTTAAACCGGGGGCTCCTCCCGTGCCTTTAAGCTTTTGAGCCGTGTAAATGAACTGCGGTGTCACATAATCGATAGGGAAACCGCAGCTGTCACAGATCCGAAAGCAGCCTCCCGCCGCCGCGGTAACGTGATTTGGCATTTCAAAGTTTGGCAACGTGCTCGGGGAGGCCGGGCTGAGCGGGGGACGGGGGCGATGGGGGGCGGCGGCCCCCCGCCCCGGCGCCCCGCACCGCGGCCCCGCGGCGGCCCCCGCCCGCCCGCCCGCCCTCCCCGACACACGCCGCCGAAGTTGTTTCCCGACTTCGGCGCCTGCGGAGGGCTGGCCGCGAACAACCCCCGGGGCCCCGAACAAACCCGGGGCCCCGAACAACCCCCGGGGCCCCGAACAAAGCCGGTGCCTCGCTGGCCTTCGCCCGCGGGACGCGCCCGCCCGCAGCCCGCAGGCGGCAGTGGCTCTGCCGCCCGCCCCCGGCCCCCGGCGCCGGGAGCCGCACGCTGCAGCGGGCCGGGAACGAAAGGAAGCCTGGCGACGCCTGGTTAAACCACTGACCCCCCCGCGAGGGCTGGGAACGGGGGGAAGGCCACCCCCCCGGCGAGCCCGGCGTCGGGGGGCTGCCATCTGCAGGGCGACCCCCACGGGATCGGGCTGGGCCGGGCCGAGGGGGGCTCGGCTGGGACCTTTCGGGGTGCCCGGGGCAGAGCCCCCCGCCCCGCCCTGGGGGATGCGGCGGGGATGCGGCGGGGATGCAGTGGGATGCGGCGGGGATGCGGCGGGGATACGACGGGGATGCGGCGGGGATGTGGTGGGATGCGGTGGGGATGCGGCGGGGGATGCGGTGGGATACGATGGGGATGCGGCAAGGATGTGGTGGGATGCAGTGGGATGCGGTGGGGATGCGGTGGGGATGAGGTGGGATGCAGTGGGATGCGGTGGGGATGCGGTGGGGATGCGGTGGGATGCGGCAGGGATGCGGCGGGGATGCGGTGGGGATGAAGCAGCGGCAGCCTGTGTAGGCACGGTTTTCCCCCAGCAACGTCTGTTTTTATACCGGCTTGGGTGGAAAAATCAACCTGTGTGTGGGCAGGGCGTGCTCTGGGTTGCGGGGCCATCGCTGCCCTCGGCCCCCTACACACCCCTGTTTACCCGTACACGCAGCCACACGCGCAGGAAAACAACGTACACGGCATCCTCAGCTGCTTTCTGGAAGGGGAGGGTTCTAGCCTGAAATTAGGAAGCTCTCTCAGATGAACGATAAATTTCTCTTTGGTCAGGCTACGGTGTTTGATCATATCTTTGTGTTTTTGTCCCCGCCACAAAGGGACCCGTAGGCTGAATCAAGAAATAGGATTTCAGATCGTTTGATTTGACATAAGGAAACTGTTGCGTTTGTAATATTATAACACTCTAAAGGGGAAAAATGAAACCTCTGTAGCTGAGACAAGGAGTGTGCTTAAGTACCGCTACATTTCAATCCCCATTTGGATATAATTTAAGTCTCCTCTGGCTTACAGTAATATACTCTCCAACCTTGAGGCTATCCAAAAGGGGGGATTTAATGAGGCCGAGTTTATACACTTATATAATTTAGAGGTTTCGCTGTAGCTGTAAAACGACAATTGGTACATGTGTAGTGCAAAAGAGCTGAAATCCCATCCAGGGACCAAGTTGCTTATTTCTGAAGGAGCTGTCATTTCCAGCAGGGGGGACACAATGAGGAGGCCAGGAGCGATGGAGCTCTGATCTCCACCAAGGAGAGATAACCACCTGATTAAAATAGGCCTCTTGTTCCCTCGTTACTCGATCGCCGTGTGAACTTACCTTATTTACCATTATAGGCAATGAGTGAGTCGCCCGGATTGCAATGCACCTATAGCTTTGGGCTTACCCCTCCCTTTGTTATCATGACCATCTCTCGGGCAGGTTTCTGGACCGCTCGTAAGGCGGGAGCGCAGAAACGCTCCTCAGGACGGCTCTGGACATCCAGAGCCACGTATGGGAGCGCAGGGTGTCTGCGCCCCCGCTGGGAACCGGGCAAGGGGCCAGGCCCAGCAGAACCAGCCTGGGGACATCAGGGCATTTACAGTACTCGGACACGTGCGAGCACCCCTGGGAAGCCCGGGGCACTGCACCGCATGAAGTACTGCTTTGCACCGCATGAAGTACTGCTTTGCACGCGACATCTGGCACCTGCTCGTGCCCCAGGCGAACCCCGCACGGCGGCCGCCGGAGGACGCCCTGCCGTCGGGCCACTCTGGTGGCCAGGCCTGGACCACTGGCATCGGACAACGATGTACATCTCCGCTGCGATTTCACCCGCTTTGTTCTCCATTTTAATATTAAATGGCGCGGTGTTTGCCAGATTATTATCCCCCTATTGCTTGTGCATTTGTCTCTTATGTCTAGTGTCTGTCATTACACAAAGCGTTTTGAAGAGCTAATTTCAAAAGACAGAAAGTCTACACTTACTATAAAAGTCATTAAATTAGCATGACAAGCATAAAGTTCCTAGGTTGTAATTTGGTTATAGATCTGAAATCTTCCCTGCTTTCTCTCTCCACTCGAAGGATGGAGGCTGCAGCAAGGCGCTGCCTCGAAGTTAGGACAACCGAGCCGCAGAGCGCGCGGTGGCGGAGCAGGGAAGAGATCTGGGCTCCGTCGTCGCCTTTTTGGCAGTGCAGCGGGCGACGAGAGAGACCTCTGATTTCCCCTCACGTCTCCCAGCAGCCAGAGAAAGGTGTGATCAGGTGGTCTTCTACTACAACAGGTGGGAACAAAAAATAAACACATCTCGGTGCATTTCTCATCGACTCAAATGTTGCTCGAAGAGCAGGAAGCACTCTTGCCTTCTACACCCGCTAAATGCTAAGATGGGAAGATGGGTTATGACAGCAGCCATTGGCTGTTTGCGCTAAAGCTGCAACGCATCCCCTTTATTTTAATCGCTTCTCCATTTGGGAAGAAAGCTGGGGAGAGGAGGGGAAGAGCTACTGCTACCGGCTGGGTGCGTACCTGCCCGGGCCCGGGGCCTGCAGAAGCCCCGGGAGAGCGGGCGCGCGGGACGCGGCAGCGGGGGACCCCCGGCTCTGCCCGGCCGGGCATCCCGGCCACCACGCTGCGTTGCGACAGCGAGAAAATCGGAGGAGAGACGGGGCGCTCCAGCGCGCTGCGCGCAGAGGAGGCTGCCCTGGCAGTTATTTAGGCTAAAAATCTGCTGTCAACTTTCCCCCCCCGCCAGGATCAGCAAGGTGCGTTTCTGTGGGCCGATTTGTTTGCTTTTGACCAGGCGCGCTGCGAATTGTGGAAGCTTTCCGTTTACCTTTTCTTCTTTAAGCGTTTTAATTATCATCGCTGACCTGTTGGGCATACCTACAGTATCAATGTCCCTTCTACATCGCTGCCTTCCCTTTCTCTGCGTGTTTCTGCTATTTAACACTTGCTACCTTTGCCATTAGAGTCCTAGAGTGACCCCCATGGGTATCTTTGAAAGAAAGACCCTCTGCATTCCAGCACTGCCTCCTTACCCAAGTAATAGCAAAGGGACCATTCAGCCACACGGACCACACTGAAGCATTAATTAGGCTGATGAAATCCATAGAAATGTATGGATTCAGCATAATCGAGTTTCTTCTGCTGACTATAGTTAAGGAATACGTGACCAGCTGGGAGAATAGAAAGTACTGTTAGGGTGAAGTCATGCATGTAATTGAGTATATTTAACATAACCATTTTAATGATCGGTGATTAAAAGTGCATCTACTTAAATTGTATACCTCTGCAATTTGTCCATATCAACTTTAGAGCACACACAAAGAAAAGGTCGTCATATAAATTTATAAACAAGATCCCTTCCCGGCTACACATGACTCGAGCTGGAATGATAACTCGGCCGCGGCGAGGGGGGAAAGGCCTTTCGCGAGAAAGCGGCTACGCCGGTGCGATATTAATTAATCACTGGTTTGGCCCCCTTTCTCTCCTCTGCAGTCACAGTATTAGAAGTGCATAATAAGTGAGTTTTCTTTTCATCCGTAATTATTTATAACAATTAGATCACTCGGGGAAAAAAAAAAAAATCCCTGGGTTTCTTTCCCGTATTAAAGGAGTACCGTTCCCCTCGCTTGGCAATATTGCCTGTACTTCTCCGGGTGTGTGCACGTGTGCGCATATTTAAATAAAACGGTTTTTTCCGCAGAAATGTTGCGGGGCACCCAGCAAAGAAACGGTAACGGTTCCAACTTCTGCCCCGGCCAAACCTGGGCGGCCGGAGCTGGCGGGCAGGGCCCGGGGGAGCCCCGCCGGCCGGGAACGCTGCTCCGCGGGCCGCATCCCCCAGAGCTGCTCCGGGGGCCGCATCCCCGAAACCGCTCTGGGGACCGGATCCCCGAAGCTGCTCCGGGGGCCGCATCCCCGAAGCCCGGGCGCTGGGAAGGCTGAGCGTCTCTCCCTCGCCTATTCAGCCTGCCCAGGCTGGCTGCAGCGAATAAATAGAGTCATTGTGGAGCCCCTGCACAAACCGACCCAGCGCCCTCCCCCACCCTGCTCGCCCTCCCCCCGGCCCTTTATGCTTAAGCGCGCACAAATCCGCAGCCGCTTCGCACTAAGAGGAGCCCAAACTTTTCTTCCCTTTACTGTACGACGCCTGTGGGAACGGTTTATTCGCACGTATGGAATATGTACTTATGGCAGCGAGACGGGGGTTCACGCTGGGTGAGGGAAAACAGGAGCCTGCCCGGGGCAGGGCCCCCCCTGCCCTCTCCCCGCCGCAGACAACGGTTCAAAGTAGCCAGATGCATTAAACAGCCACAAAAGGGGCGGGGGGGGGGGGAAGGTTCGCTTCGGTTTCTGGTGGAAAGCTGCAGCCGCTGCCCCGCTCCCAGCCCCGCGGCGAGCTGGAACCCATTTGGGGCCGTCCCCGCCCGCGGGCGCACCTCCGCGCCCGCGCAACTCACCGCGGCGAGAGAACCCGCGGCCCTGAAAGCGTGTTTTTCTTCCAGCTATGGTGGCACTTAAATGATAATGCGGGCAATGAAACTGGGGAGATTTATATCTTTTGGAAAGTAGGACGAGCCAGATGGTAATAGCGTCATTAACAAACAAACTTAGGATCTGCAAGTGAAGCTTGAAATTGGGAAAGAGATCTGGAGAACAAAAGGAGCTGCTGTTGCGGGCGGGGGGGAGAGTCCCTCCTCTGCCGGCCAAAGCTAAGAGCACATTCTGGAGGGGCTGCTCCTGCCCAGCGCTAGATAATAAACGACGGCTTTTTCCTCCCCTGTTGTGACTGAGAAAGGACAGAGAAAACTTTTGCAATAGGCAAATGTGGCATTTATTTATGCGTAACCCTTTGTAGTCTCAAGTGTCCCAAATGGGCCTTTAATTCAAATCCCTAGTTTGATACGGAGGGATCGCTGCTCCCAAGTTTATTTTAGAGAAACAAAGCCCCGCTTGTGGAAGTCGAAGGGCCAAAAGTTCAGTAATGATTTTTTGGAATTCATAGTAACGAATAAATAGTAAAGGTTAAACGTTATTTGCGGAGAGAGTGGAAACATCTGCGGGATTTGTTGCGTCCTCTCGTCTTGTCCCTTTTTGAGTTTTTTTCCCCTTTTTTGTTTTTACCCTAGCCGGTCCCAGGGCAGGCCCGGGTGCGGCAGGGCCGGCGGGGGAGCGGGGAGGCCGGGGGGCCCCGCCACCCTCCCGCCCGCCTCCCCTCCGTCGCCCTCGGGAGCCCGGGCCGCGCCGCGGGTGTCTCGGCGGGCAGCGGAGAGGCCTTCAGCGCGGATTTACCCGGCGGAGGGCCCGCGAAGGCCGCAGGGCCGCCCGCTCCGGGGCCTGGGCAGGAGGGACGGGGGGTTGGCTCCGCGGTTTCCACCAGCGTGGTCCCAAAAGCGAGAGAGATGTTTGGGGGCCTTTAGAAGATCCCCGCATCTCCCTTCCGGAGTGAAGTTGTTGGTGATTAGGCGATTAATGATTTAAAAGATGCCTGTTAACGGCCCCAAGTTGAGAGACAGGGACCCACGCTCTAAAGTAAAAATCTAACGCGATTTTTTTAAAATGTGCTGGAGATCTTTAAAAGCCCCGAGGACTTACCCTTAAGGCATTATTCAAAGAAAAAAAAAAAACTGAGGCTGGCGGTTCGTCACAGGCAATTGTAAAGGGTTTCAAAGGACCGATCAAACGAGTTGGAGAGTAATCTACATTAAAGTCCGGATGGCAGTGTTACAACATGCACCTGCAGGGTATTTGCTATCCGTGCCCCTTACAGAGCTACAAATCACCATTAAAGAAAGCTGCTTAAGCTTCCTCCTCGCTTCTAGAAAGACTTACTCGGCTCCTTCACTTTGATATTTATACATCTTGTTATTGATAAGTGCGGGGCTGTTCAGCGCTCCCTTCCCCCCCCCCGGGCTGCTCCCGGGCACTGCGGCACCCCCGGCTCGGGCGGGGTCGGCCCGGCCCCGCCAAGGACACGCGTGGGCGCGGGGTCCCCCTCGGCGGCGCCCCGGGTCTGGGGCTGCGCCGTGGGCTACTCACCCGGCGGCGGGGGCCGGGCCGAGCCGTCCCGCGGGGCTCCCCACCGCCGCGGCGGGCGCAGGCGTGGAAATGAGCTCGGTCCGGGGGAGGGGCGGCCCCCGCCCCGCCGCGGCTCCGGGACATCTCCCTCCTGCTCGGGGTTTTGGGGCAAGTGGCGGCAGATTCCTCCACCGCTGCGCGGAGCGCGGAGCGGGCGCGGTTAACCCTTGGCACGCCGCGGGGCCGCCGGCAGGGCCCCGCCGACCCCCGCTCCCCCGGGCAGCGCCCTGCGTGGCGGTGCTCCCCCGGCAGGGGTGTCAGCGGGAGAAGTGAAGTTGTAAAGCAACCAACCAACCCGGGAAAGGGAGAACTAAACTAAAAAAGAAGGGGGGGAAAGGAAAAAGAAAGAGAAAGGGGGAAAAAAAAAATCAAGGTTTTCCAGCCACTCGAGGCGAAAAAGGCGCAAAGGCCAAGAGGGATTCACCGGCCGCTTCCCAGCGCTGCGGGCGGGGCTGGCAACCCCGGGTCCCTGACCCTGGGTTCCCCTTTCGGGGAATTTCGGTGCCCAGGTCTGTGTTTTCAGTACTTCCCTCGAGTGGGTTCTGGCGAACAAACACGCAGACCCGCCCCGGGGCGGGCGTGGGGCCGGTGCCCCCGGTCGCGGAGGGCCGGGGGCCCGGCAGCCCGAGGCACAGCCCCGGGACCCCGGCACCGCACGGCTGCCCCGGGCCGCTGTGGGAGCCCCCGGGAGGCAGCAGAAAGGGGCTTCGCCGCGCTCGCTGCGGAGAGGATTTAGCTGCAGTTTGTCTGGGAAATGAAAAGAAAAGGGAATAAGAGGAAAAACAGGAAAGGGAGGGAAAATACCCCGACTTTGGTGTATCTGCCCCCTCTCTTGGCACCCCTGGCAGCCACCGCCCCCCCCGCTGGCGGGGCGCATCCCCGGGCGCGGGGCTGGGCGGGGGCTCGGCGGCGCTGCCAGCGCCCCCCGCCCGAGCCCGCACACCGGCCGCTCCCCGCCGAGCTGCCCCGGGCGGGCCGGCGGCGCGGGAGGGCGGCGGGGCCCGGGCCGGCCCCGGGCGGGCGCCCCAAGCGCAGGGGCCGGGCCGGCGCAGCGCCCGCGGCGGCCGCTCCGCGGAGCAGCGCGCAGCCGGGGCCGGGGGGATGCGCGTCCCCCCGCCACAGGTCGCGCAGCTGCTCCCTGGGAGCCGCCCGGGGGATGCCCGGCCCCGCAGCTCACGGCTGGTGCCGCGGGGGAGCCGGGAGGGCTTGGGCCGGAGAAGGGGGGGTCGGAGAAGCAGGACCCCCCGGGCGGGCGGGCCCTGGCACCTTCCTGCCACATAACGGCGTGCGCAGCTTGCCGTCGCCTCCAAACTGTTGCCAACCAGCCGCCGGCAGGTTTGCAGGGCTGGCAAGGAGGTGGCGAACGGCAGCGCCGAGAGCCCAAAGCCCCCCGGCCCCCCCGGCCCGCGGCTGACGGGGGGCGAGCGAGGGGCGAGCGAGGGCGAGCGAGGGGCGAGCGCGCCCCGGGCCGGGCGCTGATGCGGTGCGAAGGCTGAAGCCTGCCGCCTGAAGGGCTGTATAGCAACGGGGGGAACGGGGTGTATTTGCGAGGGGAAGATTTAGGTTGTTGCTAGGATGTGAGAACAAAAAAATCTTCAATAAGTCGGGGAGGGGGGAGGACGGGGCCGTGGGGGAGGAAGGGGGGTTACAAGGTTTGTCACAGGGAAAAGTGCAGACATCTGCTGGAACTTCCATATCTAAGCTGTTCATTTACAGGAGCCAACTTCTGAAATCTCCACAATTAGATCTGCATTGTTCTTTCTCAACAACACTGCCTAGAAAGAAAAGGTCTTCTCTGTCGGGGCCAATCCAACGAAGCGTTTGACGTTATTAAATAATAAAGCGATTGTGATTTACATTGTTGTTCAGAAAAAGGGCCAATTATCCACTGTTATGTTGCCATAAAGATCATATTAACTCGAATTAGTAATCAAACAATATGCTAGCGTTAAAAGTATAGAGAGGACAACGCGACTGGTCTTGTTGCATCCTCACTTTTCCTTGTAAAACCAGAAGCATAAATACACTTGAAAGAGGCGCAGAAACTCCATCCTTAACGGGGAAAAACGTGGGAGAGGTACCAGCGCTTGTGATTAATGGTCCCCCGTGTTGACTGTTTTCAATTAATCCAAAGCCACCCAAATCTCACATTGGTTTTTCTGTTTACAAATTAATTCTTCTTCCGAATATCACGGGAAATGTTCCTCCACGCTCCGCGAATCGGGGCGATTTTTTTGTTGCTGTAGGGCTGGGCTTAGGATTGGGATTTTGGGGCGCGTTTTGGTTTTGGTTTTTGTTTTGTTTTGTTTTTTTTTTTTCAGAGTAACGTTTTTAAAAGGCGTTTGATTTCAATCCAAAGACGAGCCTCACCGCCACCAAAAGGCAAACCCAGCCGCATCCTTGCACTCCAGCAAATTTCCCCTGCCGTAATCAAATCATTATTTTTATTAAAGCAGTTATTAGGTTTATAACTCATTTGCCACTTAAATTTGTGCAACCAAGCAAGGCGATCTAAATAGGTTCGAGTCGCCCCTTGGGTGCGGGACGCGGGCGGTAAGAGGGGGGATTAACGCGGGGTGCGGGCGGCCGCGGGCCGCGGCGGGGGCAGGGCGCGGGGCGGCTGGGACCCCCCTCCCGCCGGGACGGGGCCCGGCGGCCCGGCCCCGGGGGAACGGGCCGGGGGAACGGGCCGGGCGGCGGCCGGCGCTGGGAGCGCTCCCACTTGTTGGCCGCCGGCGAGGCGATGCCCTGCGCCGCCGCACGCAGGGCGGGAGCGGGCGCCGCTTCCCGCAGGGCCGCACCGGGGCGATCGCCCCTCTCCGGCGCGGGCGAGGTCCCCGATCGCCGGACCCGCAGCGGCGCCCGCCCGCCGCCTCCAGCGCCGCTCCTCGCCAGCGCCGTTCGCGAGCGGCCGGGGGGGCTCCCCTGGGAGCCCAGGCAACAACCGGTTCGCCGCCAGCCTCTCCCGGTTAGCCGCCCCCAGGCAAAGAACGGCTTCGCCAAACCGCTCCGGCAGCTGAAGTCACCACGATGAGGGGGGAAAAGAACTTTCACAGTAACGTGGGGGGTTGTAAGCAAGCGCCGAGCCGTTTTCCTCAGCAAGCGTACCCAAAAGAGCTTAATCTGCCTCTCGCAGGACAGGCGCAGGGGGACCGGCGGGGCGGCGCCGGGATGCCCGGAGCTCGGCCGCGGGGGACGGGCGCGCCCAGGGCGCGGCGGGGAGGGACCGGCCCCGCCGCCGGGCAGCGGGCAGCGGGCAGCGGGCAGCGGGCAGCCGGCAGCGGGCAGCGGGCAGCGGGCAGCCGGCAGCGAGCCCGCCCCGGCCGAACCGCGGGCAACACTGGGGTCCCCGAGTGTCACCGCCGGCCTTCCCCTGAGCAGACCGCGGGGGGGGGGGGGGGGGGGCACCGACGGAAACAAGCCAAGAAAAACCAATCTGGACAGAATTAATAGGAGCGCAAAGTTTTTATCCCTGTAGAAGGACAATATATTAAGCCAAAAAGGAGACAGGTTATCTCTGAACAGGATTAATATACGTCCGTGTATAGGATTAGACCATCTCATCCATTTAAAAACAGTGCCTCTCCTCCGCCCCACACCATTTTATTACATACATTAAAAAAAAAAAAATAAAAACTTTCCCCGTGAGGAGCAGTTGGAAAACGCATTTTATTAATCGAGAGCCTTTTTTTTTTTTTCCCCCTAATCAAATGCAACTGATGGCCCTGAATGAGCCGCCTTGTGAGGAAACGGGCCATTTTTTAAAACCTGTGATCAAAACAGACCTGTCTTCAGAGAGAGCACAGCAGATTTAAATGTTGGTCAAAAGGAGTCACAACTGTTCATTAAAAGCAAACCCTAACTAGTGCTAATGTATAGCCATTTTGTGAGCTCAGGACTGTGGAAAGAGGCGAAGAAAGTCTGAGAGTGTGAGCTGATGCCGTGCTGGCTGGCAGTGTGTGGTCTATTGTAGGGAATGTGCTTTTTCCACTGAACAGAGAGCCCCCCTCTTTTATTCCCCAGCTCTACTGCACCTGCACTGGATCAGGGAGCTACTGCCATTCACCACATCAACAGAGAAGACATCTCTGACAGCACTCAATTCATTACATTTCTTCCTGCTTTTCAAACCAACACACAAAAAAAAAAAAAAAAAAAAAAAGAGTATTGCCAATCAGTGCCGGGGGGGAGGCAGGGAAGAAATCTTACAATACTTTATATTCGCCACTCATTTTGGATTTCATTAGCCAGAAAACTCACTTCTCGGCCAGTTACAACTTTTTCTTTCTTCCTTTCTTTCTTCCTTTCTTTGCTGCGGGGGCCGCTGGAAGCCGGGGCTGGGGCGGGGGCCGCCTCCCCGCCCGCGGCCGGGCCCCCGCAGCCCCGCAGCGCCGAGCGGGGGGCGATGCCGGGTGTCCCCGGCAGAAAGAGCTACAAGTTGATCCATAATTCATGGCGGCGGAGCAGGCTGCGCCGGGAGAGGGGGACCGGCCGCGGGGCCGGGGCTGCCCGCCGCGGCGGGGGCGGGGAGCGCCGGCCCCCCCGCACCGGCCAGAAAGTTGCTGCCGGCGCAGCTCCTCCGAAGGGGCTCCGGGGAACTGAGGGGTAGCCCGGTTTCTTCGAGAACCGTTTTTCAGAAGGATTTGCAAGCGAAAGAAACGGAGCCGAGGGGTCTGGATTCAGGTATTTGATCTCGCCGGACCCAGCATCTCACGGGAGCGGCCCCGGCGGCCGGCACGGCGTTACCGCCGCTGTCCCCGCTCGGGTCCCTCGGCCCTCCGCCGCTGGGCCACTCCACTTTCCAAAATCCAAAATAAAAACCTTTCTGTTTGAAAGAAACAAAAAAAAAAATCGGTATTTCCCCCCTTTCTGGCCCATTTTCCTCCATCGCCAGCAAAAGCAAACACTCCTGGGTATTTTTTCTCAGGCGCTGGCAAAGAATCGCACCCCCTCGGTGGGATCTCAACAGAAACAAATCACAAGGAGCTCTTGCCTACCTGGAAAGTAGGAGGAAATCCGATTGTCTGGGTCGGGTGTAATGTGTGTATCGATAAGGAAGACACTGCCGCCTGAGAAACGGGACCCCATGAACCTACGGGTTTCCTGACATCAGCCCCGCGGGGAAGTGTGCTTGGGAAATACCGATCCCCGGGACGGGCCCGGCGCCGCGGCTGGGTGTGCGCGGCACGGGGAGGCCACGGGCGAGAGCCCGCCGCAGCGCAAGCCCCACTCGCGGGAGAGCCAGATTGCTTTTTAGGCTAAAACTAATAATTTCATAACTGATTCACATTCAATCTGGCGCCGGTGACGTCACGGGGCATTAGCATACGAGGAGGGATGAAGCCAGTGTGGCTGGAGTTGATAAGGTGCCTCCTGAGGAATTCGCTGCTTGTTTTCATACATTAATTATTTCTCTGTCTTCCGCAAGTTTGGCAATTTGTAAGAGCTTAAAGGAACGATCATTCCAAGCAAAGCCAGAAGGACACCTTGCAGAGCTGCTCCCGCCGCAGCCGCGGCTCTGGCAGCAGCC
Organism: Nipponia nippon; assembly: GCF_047370975.1. NCBI lineage: Eukaryota > Metazoa > Chordata > Aves > Pelecaniformes > Threskiornithidae > Nipponia > Nipponia nippon. The sequence goes on from NW_028262391.1 coordinate 873,117, forward strand.
GGGAAGCCCCGGCCCCGGCAGCCCCGGTCCCCCAGAGCCCCGGCCCCGGCAGCCCCGGCCCCGGCAGCCCCGGCCCCCCAGAGCCCCGGCCCCGGGCGCAGCCGGCCGGCCCGGCCGCCCCGCAGAGCGCGGCGGGGGTCGGTTCTAATTAAGCTGGACCCGGCCCCGGCCGTCCTTAGTCGCCCGAGTAAGCTCCGCTCGCCCGGCCGGGCCTCCCCAGGGCCCGGGAGCTGCCCGCAGGGAGGGAAGGCGGCTTTGCAGGATCGGGCCCGCAGCCTGGGATGCGTGTGAGTGCGTGTGCCCAGGCACCCCTCCGCAGCCTTCCCGCGGGAGAGGCTCTGCAGAGGCCCGTTTCTCTCCAGCACCCGGTGGGATTCCCCCCCTCCACCCCCCGCCCCGTTAATCACGACTTTCTGCAAAAAAAGCGCCCGCATTACGTCATCAGCCCTAACTGCTGCGGAGATGACAGGGTCACCGAGGTCCCGGGGCGGGGGAGCCCTCAGGGGGCCGGGCCTCCCCTCCCGCTCCCCGGCCCGCAGCGGGGGCCGGTCGGGCGGGGGTCCGGGCAGCCCCGTGCCCGCCGCCGGGCCCCGCGGCCGGGGGCGCGCCCCGGGGGGAGGCGGCCCAGCTCGGCGCCCCGGGGCTGGCGGGGCTCCCCCGGGGCTCTCCGGGGTCCCGCTGCCCCCACGGCCCCTGGGAACCGGCGGCATCGCCGCCTGGGCCCCCCCGAGCCCCGCCGGGCCCCGCAGGAGTGGCCTGGCCGACCCCCGCCCCGTGGGGTGCCCCCCAGGGACCCCCGAGCTGCGGGGCCTCTCGCTCCCCTGCAGCAGTCACCGGCCCGGGGACAAGCGCTCGGCGGCGGGGCCGAGAGCTGCGAGGGAGGGGGGCTCTTGGCGGCGGGGGTGCAAACAACACACGGGGAAACCCTAAAAGAATTTTAAAAAGCGGAAACTGAAAAGAAAACCAACATAAAACCAGGCTGTAAAAGCTCCCGTCCGCATGGCAGAGGTCCTGCGGGGCGGCACGCCGCGCTGCTTCCCGCGGCCGCAGTCACCGGGAGAAACTCGGGGAGAAACGGCCCGGCCCGGCCCCGCTCCCCGGCCCCGCTCCCCGGCCCCGCTCCCCGGCCCGGCCCGGCCCCGCTCCCCGGCCCCGCTCCCCGGCCCGGCCCGGCCCCGCTCCCCGGCCCCGCTCCCCCGGCCCGGCGCCGCGGCCCGGCCAGCGGCTCTCAGCGGTGCGGGCCCCGCTGCGGGAGCGGGCCGGCAGCGACGGGCCTTCCCCCGCGGCGGGGCCCGGGCCCGGCTCCGGAGCGCTGCTGAAGGGTGATGAGAAGCTGCAGCCCCTTCCCCCCGCCGCACAGCCGCACGCTGACACACGCACACTCACACGCACTCACACACGCACACTCACACGCACTCACACACGCACACGGGGCTCGGCCACAGCAGCTCTGCTGCGGGCTGCAGCAGCGACGCTCAAACCCCCGGCGGCGGGGCCCGGGTGCCGCTTTGCCCCCCGCCCCGCCGAGCCCCCGGCGCCGAGCGGAGCGGAGCGGGGCCGGCAGCGCGGCCCCCGGGCGGGGGATGGAGCTGGCCCGGCGGGGACGGAGGTGGCCCGGCGGGGATGGAGCTGGCCCGGCGGGGACGGAGGTGGCCCGGCGGGGACGGAGGTGGCCCTCCCGCCCTCGCACAGCCCAGCGTGCCGCGGCCGGCGTTCCCGTCCCCGGGTCCCTTGGCTTTGCAGCTCGCCGGTGAAGAAGCCCCGCACTCACTTCAGCGCTGCGCGTCCTCGCCAAGCGAAGTGATTCCTCAAAAGCAAACTAGTACCGAACTCCTTGCAATTCCCCGTGCCATCGTCAGAAAAACTGGGTTTAATTACCAAAACTGAAATAGCGGCGGTGCTAACTAGCAGGCGATCAAACCGCAATCAAACTTCAATCTCTGAGCAGTTAGCTATAAACTGTCAGCAACTGAAAAGTAAACCTGGTGCACACAAAGGCTCTGTTTAATTTTCTTGTTGTAATGGCTCTAAATGAGGACCCCATCACTATGCAGTTAAGCGGTGTTGCTTGTCCCCCTGAGGCGCTGATCAGTTCTTTTTAATGTGAGAAAACTGGCAGCTCGAAGCCCGTCAATGGAGCTCCCACAACAAAAGTCCTGAAAAGCTGAATGAATTGGGTTTGTAATTACTGCTTCCCTCTCCCCCCTTGCAGCTTATCTCTTATTCATTCAACATATATTATTGTCACCTAATCGCACACTCCCAACATTTTTTTTTTTTTAGTATCTACTACTGCGGACATGTTTGTTGTAGAAATTAAACAAAATAATCCTCCCTTCTCTCGCCCCCCCCCCCCCCAACAACAAAAATGTTGAAACGACAGTGGCAGGCGAGGCTGGCTGGCGCTAAAACGCGAAGACGAAGCTCTCCTGCCACCTGAATGTCAGCACTTCGCAGACAGCCTCGGAAACCTCGTACGCACCGAGGCAGGCTTCGGATTTTAATATTTGAGTTAGATCAGAACTTAAATAACTGAAGTGTATCTAATCGCGCCTATCAGTAATGGGCCTCTCTCCTTCAGCGGGACCGACGTTATATACCGCTGAAACGGCTGGGCGGCCTGCCTGCGGCTGGCAGGCGGACAGACGGACGGACGGACGGACAGAGGGGCGTGCTGCCCGCCGGGGGGCGGGGGGGGGGGCGCCCGCCGGGGCCAGGCCGCGGCTCCCCGGGAGGAACGGGCGCCTTCGGCCGCGCCGGGCCCGCCGCTGCGGAGAGCAGCACGGCTCTTACAGCCCAGCCCGCTAACAGTCTAAATAATTAATTGAACCATTGCTCTTTGACCCTTGGAAAGTCCAGTAGGGACCCGTTTGTAGTAATAATACCCCCGAATGAGCCCTTGTCAAATATTCATTTAGTGGTTAATGTGAGCGATTTCCCCCTGGGACAGTCTGTAATACCAGCTTCCCAGCTTTGGCAAGAAACCCTGCTAATCTACCTCTCCAGTTCCGCAAAATATTTTAACACCCCGGTCCTTAAAAAGCCGTAAAAAAATCACAGGGGAAACTATAATCTTATCCTTGGGCTCATTGCGGCGCGGCAGAGGGTTAGCGAGGCATCACTCCCGGGCCGAGCAGCGCCCCGGCTAGAAAGCCCAGCCCAATCCACCGGAGGGAAGGCACGGAGAACCCAAAGGTCTTCAGGAACCCAAAGCACATCCACCAGCGCCGCTCCACATCTCGGCCGCCGCAAACGAGAGCCCGGGGCCTTGGCTTAGGTGCCAATGGGGTTATTGAACGCGTCGACTTCAAAATGCGCAGCGGACGACGGCGTTCCTCCAACTAACGCTTTAAAAATACAATCGTTCAGCTGTAAGCGTAAAACGCTTGGGGAGATCCTCTCGGAAGGGATAAATGGATGGATGGGTGGGTGGATGGATGGAAGGAATCTGTCCAAGGCAGATCAGGTTTCAACCACATATATTCCACGCCGTACTCCGAAATCTAAGCTTAAACAAATTGCCCATATAAAAAGTTGCTGAATTCCCTAAGCCTGAATATGTGGCTTAGTGCCTTTTGTTTAACGGCATTAGCTCGCCTTCTCTATGCGAGTTGTAAAAGGACCAACATTTCCAACTACCCCCCTCGAATATTTTAGTTAGCACTTCAAAAAGGGGCCAGCCTGCATTGCTGTTAATTGGCTAAGATTCGCTTTTAAAAAATGGAATCGCAATATCGATTGGGCTTTTTATTCCCGGGTCTCTGCTCCCGGGGAGGCGAGCGGGAGCGGGGACGTGGGCTCGCCACCCCGTGAATAATCCCCAGGCGCGCTGCAAATGCTCGCAGCCCTGAAAAAGAACATTTTACTCGTGGCAGCACCGTAAAAGAGAGAGAAAAGGCTGGGAATCTGCAAGAATTGCTGTGCTGCCCGAGTACCGCGACGGTGCAGACATAAAAGGGACAAAGGGAGCTGAACTACAGACCCAGGCGGTGAGCAAACTCCGCATCTCCCAGTCCGGCAGTCCCAGTTTTCACCCGCACGCCAGCCTTCCAGGGGGGAGGCCTAGGAAACAGCACGACCAAATAAAAGCCACCACCAGCCAGGTCACTTTTTCGCCGTTAGTTTTTTGGTTGGTTTTGTTCGGTTCGTTGTTTTTTTTCCTTCTTCCTCCCCGAGCTAAAGCGAAATCCAGTGCCCGACAAGAAACACCAGCGAGAAGAGCGGAGCCGCGCCGGCCGGAGCGCCCCGGCGTCCCTCGCCTCGGCCCGCCGCCGCGGCCCGCCCTTGCCACCGCACCGCGCCGCGCCGCTGCCAGAAGACGCCACCGGTCCGCAACCGCACTGCCCCGAGCTCGCACCCGCTTTTTGGAAATTGTTGTTCCTGCTGTTCGCATCTCCCCCACGCGCGTTTCCCCAGGGAAGCGGCGGCCGGGCCGCAGGGGAGGGAAGGGGCGGCGGCGGCCCGGCGCTGCCCGCCCCTGCCCGGCCCGGCCCGGCCCGGCTCGGCCCGCGGGGACGGCGGGGCCCTCGCTCCTCCTGCCCGCCCGGCGCCGCCGCGGCTCTCCGGGGCTTGTGGCCGGCTGCCGGGCGCGTCCGAGGCCGGGCTTACGCCGCGCCGCCAACTTCAGACGCGGGATCCGAGAGCGAGCTGCGACAGAGCCCGAAAGCCTCCGGCCCTCGGCCGCTCGTGTTCGGTTGCCCGCTTTTCGTTGCTTCTCGCCTTCGCCCGGCCAAGCCCCCCGCCGCTCGCCTCCTCCGGCGCTGCCCCGGCGCGGGCGAGGGGCGCCCGGGAGCCGCGGCCCGGGGAGCGGGGAGCGCCCGGCCCCGCCGCCGCCGCGCCCGGGGGGGAAGGCGCCGTCGGGAAAAGGGAGCAGCGGCTTCTCCGCCGGGGCAAGCCGGGCTCCGGCTCGCAGGGCCCGGCCGGGCCCCCGCTCCGCGCCGCGCCGCTCCGCACCGCTCCGCGCCCCGCCGCAGGCAACAAGTGGTCACGGGCAACCGAGCCCGACCCCCCCGGCCCCATCGCGTCCGCGGGAGGGAAGGGAACCGGGGCGGAGCGGCGGGCCCCGCGTCCCCGTCCCCCGACGGAGGCAGGGGCAGCCGCTCCGCCGGCGCTGCCGCCCTCGCTCTACACGTACACACCAAAATATTCGTGCTTTCTATACATGGCTGCATTATTTATCGTGCTCGGTTGGCTACCGTGATACCGTCTGCTGCATGAATTATTTAAAAAACATCTTGCGTTACAAAAATAAATCCAAGACTCAAGCGGAACTTCAGTGTCCATATGTCAAAAATTTATTTATCTCAAACTGTGCATAATGGAGTAAAAACTTAACTGGAATATGTACCTGTTATAAGGATGGTATTAGTTCAAATATATACATGGACTGTCGGCAGACTGATTTCAAATAATACAGAGCCGAATCTTTAAAATACAACTACGGAAAATGAGAAAAAAAAAGAACTTAAAATATCATCACAATAAATTTACAGAAATATTACAAACCATAAGAAAATATTTCAAACACAGTAATTTCAGGTTGGTATTTTTCTCTCTCTCTCTCTTTTTTTTTTTTTTTTTTTTGCTTTTCTTTGAACAGGATGAAGTCTGGAAACAAAAAGTTATTATAAATTAACAAACGGCGTGTGAACCTGCATGGCAATTTTTGCTTTTTAACAAGAAGTAAAAAAAAAAAAAAAAAAAAATTTAGTACAATCTAAACGTTTGCCCTTTTTCAGCAAACCAAGCCCATGGTTCGCCAGTACTCATCCTACCTTTTTTGCTTTTTGTACAATTTCTAAAACAATTTAAATGTCCAAATGCTGTAAAATAATTCCCTCTCCTCTCGCAGCTGCTGCACATTCAGCTGCCACAGCCACGACGCTCCAAGTAGACTCTATTTTTAAAAAATAATTGGCAAATTCGCGCGTTTGTTTTTTTTTCCCTTCTCCCTCTGTTGCCGATGGACGTTCTGATTGCCATGTTTCTTTTGATAAATACTGTACAAAAGTTGCCTGCAAATATTAAAACATTTTCCTCTTCGCTCTTTGAGTCTAGCTCTAAATATTATTGGTAAAGACTTTTGCAAACTTTCTGCAAAGTTCCTACCGTTTTCACTAGAACTTTTTAAAAGTTTTGTGTAGTTGCTGCCCCTCCGAGATCTATACAAGTTCCTCGCCGGTTTAATTTCTGCGCCCCCCCCCCCCCCGCCGCCCCCCGCCCCGAGTTTTCTCTGTACAAAAATAGTCAAAAAAAAAAAAAAAAGTCCAGGATTTCTAATAAAAGTTTTTTTGTTGTTTGTTTTGCTTAGTTCGCCTTCCCCCCCGCCCCCGGCCCCTTTGTCTTACATATGCGATAGAGGGAGTGTGCCATTAATGGCTGTGCCAGGAACAGGTGCGCTCTGGTAGTGTTGGGACATATGAAGTCTGCTTGGGGCAGCTGGTTCTGGTACCTCGGCACCTGGGAGATACATGCTGATCATGTCCCGGAGGTCCCCCGCTTGGCACGGAGCCCTGGAGTGAGAGGAGGAGGTGACGACGGGGGGGCTGGAGCTGGATTCCGTCTTGACCACCGAGCCCATGGAGCCCAGGGCCATGCCCGGGGTCCCTTGCTGGGAGTAAGACATGCTGTAGGTAGGCGATCCGTTCATGTACGTCTGCGAGCTGGTCATGGAGTTGTACTGCAGGGCGCTCACGTCGTAGCGGTGCATGGGCTGCATCTGCGCCGCGTTGTGCGCGTTCAAGCCCGGGTGCTGCGGGTAGCCGAGCTGCTCTTGCATCATCCCGTAGCCGCCGTTGGTCCAGCCGTTCATGTGCGCGTAACTGTCCATCCTCTGGTTCACCCCAGCTCCCAAGGTGGCCCCAACCCCTACCCCGGTCGCCATGGTGTTGGTGCCCGGCGCCAGTAAGCCCCCTGGCAACGTGTACTTATCCTTCTTCATGAGGGTCTTGGTTTTCCTCCGGGGTCGGTATTTATAATCCGGGTGCTCCTTCATGTGCAGAGCTCTGAGCCGCTTGGCTTCGTCGATGAAGGGTCTCTTCTCCGCCTCGGATAAAAGTTTCCACTCCGCCCCGAGCCGCTTGCTGATCTCGGAGTTGTGCATCTTCGGGTTCTCCTGGGCCATTTTCCGCCGCTGGCCGCGGGACCAGACCATGAAGGCGTTCATCGGGCGCTTGACCCGGTCCGGGCTGTTCTTCTGGTTGTTGGCGGCCGAGTTGGAGTTGCCCGTGCCTCCCCCCGAAGCCTGCTGGGGGGCGGGAGGCTTCAGCTCGGTTTCCATCATGTTGTACATTCAAACGACTCTTGCCTGGAACCAGCCTGGAGCAGAGAAGCGAGGAGCCGCCGCGGCGAAGTCCCGAGCCGGACTTTTTTTTTTTTTTTTTCCTTTTCCTAGGGAGGGGTAGGAAAGGGGGGAGGGGGACTCCCCAAAACCACGCTTGGATCAAGATCAGGATCTTCCTCTTCGCTGATGGATTAATAATGCTAATAACTGCTATTATTGCCGCCGGAGCCTCGATTTTAAAAAACTTCTTCTTCCTCCTTTTCCCCTTTTCTCTGCCTGCCGCTCGCTCGCTCGCTCTCTCTCCACCTCGGTCTTAAAGAGCCAGCAAACTACTTTACCCCCTTTTGCAAACACACGCACTCTCTCTCTCTGCCTTGACAACTCCTGATACTTTTTTGAACAAGTTAATAGACAACCATCCATGTGATGGGGGCTTGTCGGGGAATAAATGCGCTGGCCCCGGCCAATCAGCGCTCGCCGGCTCCGCCACTGAGGACAGTCTCTACCCCTGGTTTTGCATGAAACGGGGCGGGGGCTCGGAGCCGCCGGGACGGCTCGGCGGGGGGGGCGGGCCCGGAGGCGGCCCAGGCAGCCGCTGGGGAGCCTTTGTATCCCCCCTTCCAGCAACAGGTCACACACGCCTTTTGGAGGAAGTGGGTAAACAGCATTGTTGCTACGTGGGGGATTTTTTGGTTGTGTGTCTGTTGGTTTGTTTTTTTTTTGGTTTTTTTTTTTAAGTTGGTGTTGGCTCGGGGCTGGGAGAAGCCGTGGGGGGAGCGGAGCGGGAACGGCTTCCCCCCGGCCCCCCCGCCTCTGCCCGCGGCCCTGGGGCCGGCGGGGCCGCCCGCCCGCCACCGGCCCTGCCCCTGCGGCGCTCGCCCCGGCCGGGCCGGGCCCGTGAAAGCGGAGCCCCCGGCCGGGTCCCGCTCCGCGCCCCCCCGCCGCCGGCGGCCGGGTGGGCCCCGCACAGCCCCGGGCCAGGCTGCGCCCTTCCCCCGGGCCCGGCTCCGCGCCGGGCCCCCCCGCACGACGCCAAGCGCTTCCCTCCGGCCCGGGCAGCGGGGCCGTCGGGCCCAAAGGCGGCTCCCCAAGCGCCCCCGCACCGCGCCGGGCGGGGCAGGGACCCCTGCGCAGGGGCCGGGCGGCCGGGCCCGGCGCTACCACCCGCCCGTTCCGCTGCCCCTGCCGTCGCTACGCGGGCGCACAAAGCGCGGGCGAAGTTTGCTTCCACTCCCCCTCGGGGTCCTCGTCGCTAAACCGCACTTGACGACAAAGCGGGGGGGGGGGGGGGGGGGGAGGTGAGGCCGGGGGGGCCGCTCGCCGCCCCCCCCCCCGCGGTCCCCCGCGCCGCTCCGCCCCTCCCCCGCCCCGCCTTTGGCTGCGATCGCCCCGCGGCGATGGGGCGGGGGGGGGTGCGGGGGGGTGCGGGGCGCCCCGCGCAGGGGCCGGGGCGCGGAGCGGCGGGGGCGGGGGCCGCGCCCGGGCGGCTCAGCCGCGGCGCTGCGGCGCCCCCTGCCGGCCCCGCCGCGCCCCGGGCGGGAGGCGCCGCCGGGAGCGGGAGGGGGACGGGGCGCGGGCGGGGGGAGCCGGCAATGACACCCCGACTGCACGGTTGTAACGATTAATAACAACAACAACAAACGCCGGCCGGCGAACACGGATGCGCCTTTTCCTGCGCGTGGATTACGCAAATAAGTGCGGTCGGGTTGAACGCGGGAACGTACGTACAGCCCCCGGTACGGGGCAGCTTAAGGCGTCGAAAAAGAGGTGCGAACGACGAGATGCGGGGCAGAAACGGGTCCCGACCGCCCGGACACTCCCGAGGGCACGGCGGCTCTCTGCTCGCTTCTTGTCCTCCCTGTGGTCCGCAGCCGATAACGTTATTAAAATAAAATCTTAGGGATAATTAAGTTTTTTTTGTAAAAGAAGGGGGGTGGGTGGCGGTGGTGGTTGTCCACCACAACAACCTGATGGCCGAGGGCTGGCGGTGCACAAGGCGAGCGTTATCTTTGCTCCGGCTGCAGCGGCAGGAGGTGCGCGGGGTGCAGGGCCGGGGCTCCGCGGGGTGCAGGCCCGGGGCTCCGCGGGGTGCAGGGCCGGGGCTCCGCGGCCCGGGGCTCCCCGCAGGCCCGGGGCCCGTGGGCCGCCCCGTGCACGCTGGAGGCCTCTGGGGCCTGGCCCGTTCCTAATTGCGTTTATCAAACGAATAAAGGATGGGAAATGCCCAACAATTGCGCTATCGGGAGTATTTACAGCTCTATTTTAATTAACTGTTTTAATTACCGATGCAATAAACTATCTGGCGCACATACATAATAATGCGCTACAGAAAACGAGGTGAGGGCTCGGGCTCCTCGGGGGCGTTCTGTCCCCTTCCCCCGGGTCGGGAGGGGTGCGGGAGTGCGGGCGCAGCCACCGAGAGGGGGAGCGGGGGCAGAGCGGGATGCCGGCCGCGAAATGCAGAAGATGAAACGGTCCCCGAGTTTTCTGTGTGGGTGACAATACCACCACCGCTCCCTGGAAGAACGCAGCCACGTTGGAAGGGCGGCCTGCGGAGGGGTGGTTTAATCCCAGTGGATTTACAAAATCGTTGCCTTTGCTGTAATTTATGGAAATGAAAAGTGCTCACATTAAACAAATAGTCTGCAAATGTTCTCCGTGATGGGCTCTGCGGCACACGCACTCTTACTTGCAGGTTGTGAGTTTCTTAAAAAGAAAATGAATGTCAACTGCTTGCATTTTACGTATTTACTGTTCTAATACTCGCCGATTTCTCGAAAAGCCCCAAGGATACAACCTATCGCGGTAACTGTATCGGAAAGAATATACACGTTTTCATATTATTTTTTTCCCTGAACCCACTGGTAACCAATCTAAAGCAAACTCTTAAGCAGTCTTGTGGAGATGGGAGATTGCAGCTCCATTTTTTGTCCTTAGCTGCAAATAGAGGTTTAACTTGCAGTAATTAGGTGAGAACTAGCCAAGCATCTTACTATTATGATGCTTGTTAAAAACGCTTCTTTTCTGCATCTGCATTTGAGTGTGTTCCCCTCCACTCTTAATCTTCTTATGGAAATGAAGGCGAACGGCAGGGAACCTGCAGAGACTTAGAGAATGTCCTTGTTAACTGGAATTTCTCAGCATTGCTAATTAGCAGAGTTTGACGACCACCAGTATTGGGGAAAGCTCTGTTTAGCCACTCACAAACCCTTCCGAGGAAGAGCAGACTAATTTTATTTTGTAATTAAAATCTGAAAAGGGGCCTATTTGACAGTTAGGGCTATGAGAGTTTTATCTCCCTGTGAAATAATTACTGCCTTGATAACTCAATTTTCTGCAAAATGTCAACTGTGAGCTCCAAAAGTTTTAATTTCATTACGTTAAAAAAAACAAAAAAAAAACCCAAAAACAAAAAAAAAACCAAACGCGAAGACGAAAATGTACGGAGCGATGTCCTCTTCCCCCTGCCGCTGCAGCGGCGGCCGCAGTCAGCCAGGGCAGTTGTGCCGCGCCAGCCGCGCCCCGCTCCCCAGGGAATTTCAAACCCGGGCGGGGAGGTGGCGGCGGCGCCCCGAGGGCGGGGGGGGCTGCGCCCCGGGGCCCTGCCGGGGCAGGCGGCGCGGAGCCCCGGCCCGGTGAACCCCTCCCCGGCGGCGGCCGAGCCCCCCGCAAAGCCGGCGCTCCAGTGAACTTGGGAAGTTTGGGGGCCGGGGACCCCCGGGGCTGCCCCGGCCCGGCCACCCTCTGCGGGGCCCGAGGCGGCCGTCGGGGGGATCCGGGGGGACCGAGGCGCTGGAGCAAGTGTAATCCACTCTGCTTACGTTTGGATATTTTTTATTATTATTTAAAACGGTTTAATCTCCTTTTTGTCCCTGCCTGTCCAGCAAGCAGCCCGATTGTCGCCCTCAGAAGTGGCATTACCCGCACAAACCGGGGAGGGGACCCCCCTTCGCCCAACAATTCCGCGCAGGGGCTCCGAGGACCCTCCGAAGCCGGGGCATGCGGGGGCAGCTCCGCGTTCCTCCCGGCCCCCTTTCAGCCGCCTTCTCCCTAAGGAAACCGCGGGGCCAGCACACGTGCGGCCGGGAGGCCGGGGAGGGAGGCCGGGGAGGGAGGCCGGGGGATGCGGGGCCTCCGGGCGGCCCCCGCCACCTCCCCTGCCGGCCACCACCGCAGGCAGGAGCCCGCTGCTGGGGGGGATCGGGCGTTAAAAAACAAAGCGCGGGGAGGTTAAAAAAAAACCCAAACAAGAAAACAAACAAAAAAGAACCCTCTCCACCTTTCTCCAGCGCTACGAGAAGCGAAATAAATAAATGAATGAATGAATGAATACATAAAGCTGGGATCCTGGGCCGAGCTTCGGGCGCGCCGCGCAGCGCGGAGGGGCCGCCGCGCACCCAGCGCCGCTCGCAGCCGCTGTCCCGGGCCCCTGGCCCCCGGAGAGGCCGGTTGCCCAGGGGGCTGCCAGGGCTCCTCGCAAACAGCCGCCAGCCGCCGCAGGCTCCCCGCCATCCCCCCGCCCCTGCCGCAGCGCTCCCGCACCTCCCGCCCGGGGGGAGCAGAATTGAGCCCCCGACTTCTTCTTACAGGACCTTAAAAATAAATCGGAAAATCAAGCACCAGGGGCGAGGATAAACCGAGGAATTGCTGCACCACGTAAGGGGGTGAAATTACAGCTGAATGCAGGCCCTTTAGCGGGAAAGCAGCCCCCTCGAGCAGGATCCTTTTTGGCAGTCTATTTAAAGTTATCTTTCCTTCCTAGTCTTATAAGAACAAATGAGTTTTCTTTTCCCATTGTAGTTGAATGAACTCATGTATATTAAACACAAAACCCCTCCTGAAGAACGCTAACTGCTTTGCTTAAACCCACAAAGGCACAAAAATCCAGAATTGAAGGTTTCCAATTCCTGAATAAGTCCCCTTAACTCTCTCGGGCTCACAGGAGAGAGAGAGATCGGGGACGTTTTCTGAAAGTCTTAATGCCTGGAAGGGGCTCTCTCAAATAGAGACGTGTTGGCTTTTGCTGAAGTTGGGGCTGCTATTTTATTTCCCTCCTTCCCCTTCACCATCTTTCTGCTGACTTGAGAAGATAATGGTGTAAAAAAGTGTCCGTCCGTGGGATCCCACGTGTCGCCCGCACCAAATGAAGCCCTCCTCGGCCCCGGCGCGGTTTTGCTGGAAGTCTGCCGGCCCCTCCGCTGACGGCGCCCCGTTTCCCCGCGCAGGCGGGCGGTTTCGGGGGGAGCGCCCGGGTCGCAGCCTGGGCTGCCCCGGGGGGCACCTCCGGCCCGGGGGGCACCTCGGGCCCGGGCCGCCCCACCGCGGGGCGAGAGCACAGTCAAAAGAAGGGGGGGGAGAAGGGAAAAGAAAAAAAAAAAAAAAAAAAAAAAAAAAAAAAGCCCTTTCCAGTGATTCTCAGATCACTGACACGATCGCCTATAATGGAGCCAAGACGGTGACTTTTATCTCGCTGTTCCTCATAGTCCTTAATTTGGAGCTCATTGACAGGACAGACGGTAATGACACTTTCAGAACTGTTATGGTCTGGAGTGACAATCTCTCCATCTCGCCCCTGCTTTATTGACACCATGGGCTCATTGTGTCAACTTAGGCTTGCGATTTCAGAATTCTCCAGCGACGGGCTCGTTGGGGGGATTTTAATTCAAATTATAGACTAGCTGTCTATACTGTGGATTCATATTTAGACGGCGCCTAATCGGAGCAGGGAGACGGCGCTATAAATAATCGCACCGCCACCTCCCCTGCGCCTGCCCGCTGTCCTCCTCCCCCCGGGAACCCGGGGAGCCCCGCCGGGGCGGCGGGGGGCGGCGGGGGGCAGGGGCCGCCGCCCGGGCAGCGCGGGGGCCCGGCCCCTCCTCGGCACCGCCGAGCCACCGGCGGGGCGGGAGAAGCGCCGGAGGCACAGGGACCCCTGGAGCCCCCGGGCTGCGGGGGGGGGTCACAGCCCTTTTGCCCGGGAAAGCACGGGGGAGCGGGGCCGAGGCCCGGGGTGCCGGCCGGGGGCAGCGGGGCCGGGGGCGGCCGAGGGAGGAGGAAGGCAAGGCGCGGGGGGAACCTGGCGTGCGAGGCTGCTTTTCGGGTTTGTCTCTGCCAGTCTCCCCTTCCACCGCCCGGGAGAAAGCCGTAGGCAACGCCGGCAGCCAAAAAACCTCCTGCCAAATGACATAAACAAACTAAAAATGCACTTTTCCTCCAGGTGGAGATGAAGGAGAGGGCGCACAGAGCTCCCCCCCTGCCGCCAGCTGCCTGCCGAGCCCGGGACCCGCTCCCCGACCTCCAGCACTTGCTCCCTCGGGTGCCGCCCGCAGAGCAACCCGGGCGGCGCCCCCCAAAACCGCACCTCGGGGGGGGGGGGGGGGACGGGACGGCCGCTGCGGCCCCCGCCAGCCCCTGCCCTCGCCGGGGGGCTCCGCGGCCCCCGCCAGCCCCTCGCCGCCGCTGCCACCAGCGCAGCCCCCGCCCGCCACCGGTTCGGCGCGCACCTTTCGGCAGCAGCCGCCGCGCCGCGGGCGGAGTGCCTCCCGCTGCGCCCTGCGCACCGGCCGCGCCGCGCTCTTCCCGCCGCAACCGCCACAGAACATCTCTGTTTATAGCCGGCCTGGCAGATCTACACAGATGTACGGTTCGGAGTTATATATACCCAAGGCACGCTAACTAAAGAAATAGTAAAGGAAATCTGGGAATTCCGTTGTGCAGGAAATCTGTGCAGGGCTCTTGCTATTATTTATAGCAAATGCTATGTCTTTATTTTGGGCGCTCTTACTGCAGAATTGCCTTATTAGGAGTCTCAAGCGGAGATCAGACTGAGAGAGCGCAGAAAGTATACTCAGCGCGACAAACAATGGTCTGGGAAAAAAAAAAGCCACTCGTATATAATTTCTAAAGTGAAAAGTTTCTGGTGCGACCAACAACCATAGGATTCATTTAACAGAAAAACTGCGGCGTTATGACTTTCATCCGGGCTGCCAACAGCAGATAGGAAATGACCCCCATTTAGCAGAAATAATTTGGTTTCCATTAGCGTTTCTCCCCGCACGCAAGAGGCACCGGCCGTGCCGGCACCGCCGCAACCCGCCGCCGCCAGCCCACCGCGCTGGCAGGTGCCGCTGGAACGGGCGGCTCATTCACCCAAAAACTTGGTGGCGACGCAGCACTTCACGGATTTTGGCTAATCGTTTTTCTGTCGAACAGGTTGCTTTTAAACCTGTCATCTCCACAGTGAGGAAGAAAAACCCCACTCCAAGCACTGACTGAAGACAACGCTTCTTCCTTTTCCAGGAATTGGGGGAGGGGGGTATTTTGCTCCTTCTTGGGGGGAGGTGAGAAGATTTTGTCGCTTCGGGTTTAAAGACACGGCATTTCAGCCCGTTTTTGGCGGACTGAGGGGGAAGGCAGGCGCCGCTCGCCCCCAGCACCTCAGTGCGGGCGGCGCGGCCCCGCAGCAGCACCCCGCTCTGCCCGGGCGTGGGACAGCAGCACGCACCGCCACCCCGTAGGACCCAGGCTCTCGGGAAGCTCTGCTGAGAAACTACTCGGTGGCGTTTTAGTGGCGTCTGCGTTGGTTTTAAACGTTTGCGTATCCACAGAGCAAACAGCGCAAGCTGGAGGCGGCTTCCCCTGCCGTGACTGCTGGGCTGGGCTGCCCGCTCGCCCCGCCGGTCCCCGCCGCACCGCGGCTCCTTTGGGCCCCGCCGCGGCCCCGTCGGGCTCCGGGGCGCCGGCCTCGCCCCCCGCCACCCCCAAGCCCGCCGGCGCCGCTGCTCGCCCTCCCCGCCCCCCCCCCCCCCCGGCGGGGCGCCCGGCGCGGCCGATAGGGGGCGCCGCCACCCGCCCGGCGCCGCCCGGAAGCGGGGGAGCGGCCGGCGCGCGGCGGGGCCGAGCGCGGATCCGCGGCCCTCGGGGGCGGCGGGAGGTGAGAGGCTAAACTCGCTTTTTTCTCTTTTTTTCCTTGTGCGTGCCAGTTTTAACCAACTAGGAAAACGTGGAGCTTTTGTCCTGTGATGTTTCCCAGAAAGAAACTGTTGTATCCGTTGTGAAATTACATCGTTTCAGAGCCGGCGAACCGGCCGCGGAGCGGCGAAGTAATTTAATTAAAAATAAAATAAAAAGCCACCGAGGACCCGCGCCTCCGCAGCGGCACTTAAAGGCTGACACATGCCCCTCCGTCCCCCTCTCCCTGGCGCTCCCCGGCTGCCGTGGGATGGGAATAATTAACGCAGAGGGAGGCGGGCGAGGCGCGGGCGCGCAGCGCGGGTGCGGCCCGCTCCGCGGGGGCAGGGCGCCGCACAACAGCCGGCCGCCAAAATCCGACCTCAGATGTTGGTCTTTCACCATAGTAAGCATAAATAAAACGGTAACCGGCTACCCACTTTCCCCCTACTACAAAAACTCTTCACCTGTATTTAAATAGCACGTCTTTAATTACAGCGGTTGGGGATCTATGAGGCTGAAATGAAATTAGCAGTCATTACCAGTCCTTTAACTCCGTGGTGCTTTTGATCAGCACTAAATTAGCTTTCCAGTCCTAACAAAGGCTCTATAGCAAGCAGTGGGCTGTAAATAAGACAGCTCGACCTGCCCTCAACACCTTTTCTCTTGTCAATCACAGCTCTATCATTCAGCCCAAGATTAACCTTTATCTACCAAATTCTTACCAAAAAAAAAAAGAAGAGGGTGGAAAACGAGGGGAGAAATCCAGCCGCAACTTTGCTGACTGTAACTAAGAAGAGCTCCCCTCCAAATGGCATTATAACGAGCCGAAATGTCAAAATCGGTCTTTCCGGGCGCCGGGCGTCAGAAGGCAGCGCTGGGCCGGGGCGGTGAGGCGCCCCGCTTCATTCCCAGCCGCCCCCCGCTGCCAGCCCCCTTCCAGCCCGGGGGCCAGGAGCCCCGGCGGCCAGGAGCCCCGGGGGCCCGGGGCCGGACCGCGCCGCGGGGCGGGGGGGGGCGCAGGCGGGCAGCGCGCCGCGCCGCCGGCAGGGGGCGCCAGAGAGCAGCGGCCGCGGGCGCCGCGCCAGCGCTAGCGCTGCGCGCCCCTGCGCCCCCCGCGCGCCCCTGCGCGGCCCGCGCACGGCCCCGCCGCCCCCGCGGAGCGCCCCGGCCGCAGGCGGCTCCCGGGACGGGATCGGGCGCCGCTGGAGGCGGCGGGACGGCCCGGCGCCCGGCGGGACGCGCGGCTGGGAGCCGCCCCCCGCTCCGCGGCTCGCCCCCCGGGGGACGCCGAAAGAGCGGCCCCGCCTGAAGCGCCCCGGGGCGGGAGGGGGGCGGCCCCCCCCGGGCCGTGCGGGGCAGGGGCAGCCTCGGACCGGCAGCGCTTCTGCCTCGCGGAGCGGTGGCGACCCGCCGCCGCGCAACTGCAGCCCAGCCCGCGGCCGCGCTCGGGTGCCCGGGCTGACGCTGCGGAGCCGAGAGCGGCGGGCCGTAGGTGGGAGCTACGTTCCCCGATCAATTTAAAGGTCACGGGGGAGGAGGGGGGAAAAACTGTGGATGTCAAAGTTGTGCTGCAGCTACTTACGTGTCGGTGCCCGCGCAGGGTGGTGGCTCGTTAGCGCCTTGATTGGCAGGCTGCAGCGAGAGTCCGCGCCGGCTCCGCAGCCCGCTCAGCCCCGGGGCCGCGGCACTTTTCACCGGACAGAGGCAGCTGGAGGCAGCTCGCACGTCCCCTTCTCCTCTCCTCTCCTCCTCCATCCAGGACAGAGAACGAATCCATTTCGGTTTTTCTTCCCCCGGCTCGCCTTCCGTTTGCCTACACAACCTCCAAGTCCTAGCCCTAGCTTTTAACTGCGGTCCCTGGAACAAGAGGGGAAAAAATCGTTTATGGCTTAAAAAATCCAAATGGCTGATTTTGTGTGTGTTATAAGAATGCACCCGCAACAACAAAAAAGTCACTTCTCTGTCCCCCACCGTACAGCAGAAGAATAATAAAAAAGCTTTATATTTTTGCAGTGGGTATTCAAAGATAATTTGATGCCATTGTTTCTGCTACAGATGGTTCTTTTTAATACAATAACACTGCTCTTTGTGCATACTACACACAATAAAAATCGAAAGCGTTCTCCTGAATAACCATTTTGTTCTCGCTTGTATACAGGCCAACAAAAGCCGCCGTGAGGTAATGGGTTCTGTTTATTGAAGCCATAGAATGGAGGTTTGATAAAGATTTTTGTATATAGGGGGGAAAAATTAAAATAAAGACCTCGCAAGGTCGAGCTGATCCCTGCCTGTTTATTACCGCCGAAATATTTTATCGATATATTTCTTTGAGTTGCAGCTGCAGGGATCCCCCCCCTCCCCCCGCGCCCCGTCCCTAATCAGCCCAAACATCTGTTTCTTTGAATTTGGGGAGATCTGTAGCCGCAGCCAGACCGAAAAACCTCGACTTCGGCAGCGAGCGGGGCCAGCCGGCTCCGCGGCGAGGGGCCCCGGCCGCGCAGCGTACGCGCCCGCCTCTGCGCGCTCTTTGCGCGCCGCGGCCCGCGCAGCCGGAGGCGCAAAGGGCCGGGCCGGGCCCGCGGCGCGCATCCCCCGCGCAGCGCGGCGGTTCCGCGGGGCTCCCCGGGCCCTCGGGGGGCTCCCCGCAGCGGGGGGGGGCCGGGCCGGCCCCGCCGCAGCCCCCGGGGCGCTCGGGGCACCGCGGCCGGCGGCCGGAGAGCAGCTCGGGCGCTGCGGGCTCCGGCGGCCTTCCTGCGCCCCGCAAACTTTCTTTAGCTAAGTAACGACTAAGTGGGCGCCGCCGAGGGGGGAAGGAGGCCCCCGGGGACGCCACGGCCCGCAGCTGTCTGCGCCCTGGAAAGGGTTTCACGGGTCCGGCGTGGGCGGCCCAGCGCCTCCCGGTCCCTCGCCGCGGAGCTGGTGACGGCTGCCGCGGCTGGGAGGGAGCCCCAAGGCAAAGGCAAGGGCTCGGACAATGGGGCTCTGCGGGGAAGTTGTTAGTCCGGGGCTGTGTTTGTCTACCTTTCTATGGGAATTAACGCCACGGCGCTCCGTGCCTCCGGAGCCCGGACTGACAGTAATCCACCTCCGTGACTTCTGCCCTTTGTGTTTTCACAAAACTCGGCTCACTTGTAGCACGACAACGGCACGGAATAATGACTTTAACCTTCAAACGGTCTTTAATTAGCTTTCCCGGCAAACTCAAAGGCGCTCAAACGAGCCCCTTGACAAAAACTGACCCGCGCCTTCGAATTCCACTTTCACTTTTGGGACTCAGACGTTATTGGTTCGCAACTCGTCTGAAGTCATCTAATAAGGGATTATTGAGGAACTATTACCCACACGCCAATTAAAGCCTCTCCGATGAAATTCGGGAGACAAAGATAAGCATCAAAACGGAAAATTAAACTATTTGCACATGGCTTGTTTTTCAACAACCCATTTTCCGCCTCAGGATAAACATCTTCGCGCCCGCCCGCTCCGCCGGGGCGGGGAGGGGGCAGCGGGGCCGGGCAGCCCCTCCGCCCGGCGAGGCTGGCGGGAGGGCGCCGGGCCCGCCGCCGCCGGGCAACCGCCGGGCGCTGCGCAGGAGCCGCCACCTGCAAAGAGACTGGGGGGGAGCGGGAGGAAGGAGGCGAAGTGAAGGAAATCGGGCAAGAACTTTCCGAAACTGGCAGGATTCGGGAAGAGCGAGCCGCTTCTCCCGAGGCGTTCCGTTCCTCAGGGCAGCGAGGGAAAGGAGGCAGTAGGAAACGCGCGTTTTGCTGCCTACACTGGTTCTTGGGGTGAAATGGGAACCAGACCCCGAGCACTGTAATACCGACTTAGCAAGGAAAGATCATTTTTTTCTTGCCAGACAAAACATCCCGATGGCTCAGAAATTTTACGTCGTTCTTAACCGCTGCGTACAAATTCTGGAGAGAGTTTCCAGGCAAATTACAGCAGCGTCCTACGGCAAGCTGACAAAGAGATTCCAGGAATGCCACGCATCTAGGAGGGAAACACGAATCCTTCTTTTTAGCCTGAAGCACGAAATTGGCTTAAAGCTCATTTTGCAGATAACCAGAAACGAAATCATCAGTGCGTGGACCGGGTGGCTGCAACTTTCTAACGCCCCGCAGCAATTTCTAAGGCTTTCTGGCGAGGACGGGGGGGGGGAAAAAGGAATGAACCACAGGTTGGAAGGGCTCTGAAAGAAACTCGCGTCTTAGGGCGCGTTTTTCGCCCTGGTCTGAGCTCCCCCACGGGCATCGGCAGCCTTAAGCCTGCGCCGAGACCGATCCCACGGGAACGAGCGTCCTATACTTTGCCTTTCACAATTCATTTTAGCCTCGGAAAAAACCCACCTGCGCCCAGGTGCATAGATAAAATAACGGATCGCCCCAAATCTGCGGAAGGTATCCGCGTCTCTGCCTTGCAGAGGGGAAGAGAAGCGCCCGGCGGGGCGCTTGCCCGACAGGCTCTCCCGCCGAGGGGCTGAGCGCGGTGCCTGCCCCACAGCCCTGCCCGGGGAACAAATAACGCCTGAATGCCGGGGTTCCCGCCCCGGGCAGGCCCCCGGCCGGGCTCTGAAGGAGGAGGAAGAGCCGGGCAGCCGCTGCTGGCACCTCTCGCCCCCGGCCGATGCTGCCTCCCGCGCCGTGCCCGCAGCGGCTCCGGGGACCGCTCAGCCTCCGCCCGGCCCCGCCGCCCAGGGACCCGCTGCCGCCGCCCCGGGGCTGGGCTTCCCCGGCGGAATCCGGGCGACCAGGGACGGGGACGAGCCCCTCCGGGGGGACGCCAGCCCGCCTTCCCCTGGGGCTCTCTTCCCGGGGGGACAGGGCTTCCCGAGTGACCATTTCCAGAAGCTCGCATCCTCCCGTGTCGTTGCAGCAGCGTTCAGGCTTCTCTAACCCAAAGCCGCGTGTGGGGAGGGCGGCGTGCGGCCGGCGCGGCGGTGCGCCCATGGGCACCGGCCCTCGGCAGGGCCCGGCCGCCGGGCAGCGACCCCGCAGCGGGGCTTGGCTCGTTCCTCCCCGTCCTCCGGACAGGGCGGGCAAAAAACCCAGTTACTTAAAAGCAAAGAACCTGTACTTTACCGAAGCGGCTCTTGAGGAGCTGCAGGTTTGGGCCGCGGGCAGGCCTTTCGCTGTATGGAAATGTATGGAAGAACTTGAGATGTGCCTCCTAAAATTGGCCATTTTTCGACTTTTTTTTTTTTTTTTTTTTCATGATTGCTATGAGACACTCGAGACCTGTTCATTTATTCACTGCAATATTTTTGCTACAGGCAGCTGCGGTGCCAAATATGCCTTTACTGAAAGATGACCACATGGTACAGGATAAATTTCTCCTGGGAAGAAGAGCAGAAGGTATAGCACCAGTAACACTCTAAGTATTTGGTCTGAATATCTCTGGCACTTGACACCTTCACATATTCAATTCTTTAGATGGCAACTTTCTTTAGAACTGGACTGGACTTTTTTTGCATACTAAAGATGAAGTTATCAAAGAAGCGAAACTTGTTTGCAATAACTAGCAAATGCCTGTGTATGTTACACGTCTGCATTACAAACACGTATTGAATCTGAAAACGTTTTGGCAAATAACAGCAGCAATTAAAAAAACCAGACAACGTGCCCACCTGCGCACACAGTACAGACACCCTTGGCACCGTGCGCCTCATACCCACGCACACGCCACACGCTCTGCGTATGGCTACGCAGCCTGGTGCCTGGCACGTACCTGGCGCAGAGCACTGCGCAGTTACAGGAGTCAGAGACTCCCTTCACACGCACTTCCACACGTGCATCCCGAGTTCGCCTGTGTCCTTACATCTTAATCGATGTGAGAAACACAATTTTGAGTGCTAAGTTCTGAATATATGGCCACGGAGTAAGGTGACAATCCGCAACCTACACGCAGGTCATTTCTCAAAGCTTACATTTTCATTACGTGCTTATCGTTGCTGTGAACAGACTGGAACTGGAAGGGAGAGCGCCAATCTGGGCAGCAGGCTCCCAGCGAAGTCCAGAGGCTCCTTGCTGGCCATATTCTGCCTGGCACTTTCTTCACCATCATTGACTGAAGATACAGGGTGAATTTGGGAAGGTTCATTTTTTCTCTGTGGTCTGTGTGTGGTTTCAAGGAGTCTACCATCATCACCTCATCACGGCATCATCTGCTGATCCCCGTAACCTGTGGTGACTCGGTGACTTCATGAGGTAAGTTCAGTTCACTTGGAAACACCCAGATTTAGACAGTCCCTCACAATATTTGCCTCCTGTTAGTCTCATTTTTTTCCAATACCTGTTGTCACTCTAGCCATTATAGATCTCAAGATAACAACCAGGGTCCGTACTGGGCCACAACACGTTGTCCTTAACACTTCTTCCTCTGAACAACATAGGCCCTAAGTAGGAATCCCTCTGCAGAATTTGAAACCCTCCACCGGTATTAGAGAGTAGCGATTCCAAGGTTCCTGACGGGTCAGGAAATCCAGGTTATTTGAAAGAACATTCATAAATGAGAATATGCAGAAAGGAGGGATAGCTATTTGCAGCAGGAAAAGGGCAAAACCCTCATACTGTAGCTGTCACTGAATTAAAAAGTATACAACCGATTAGATATCAGCCGTTTCTATCAAATCCAAGGCCCAGGAACCTAGGGGGAGGGAAGTGTGTAAGAGCAGACACTTAGAAGGTAAAACACCCCAATTAACCTCATTATCTGTTACAAAACTGTACTATTAATATTCTGGGTTTTTCAAATTACTGTTATTGTTGTTGTTGAAGAGAATCTGTTGACTACAGCATGTGTTTTGCTGTAGTCTCCCAAATCAGCATTGCCCTTCTTAAGGACAGGGGAATGTATCTTAAAACATTCATATATTTAAAAAAATATGTATTGTTATTTTAATAGGCACTGTGGATAGTTTAATTTGTATCTGTATTAAATTAAACATATGGTGAACAGGGTATAATAGATTTTCTATAATTTAGCTGCCAATGTGGCAACAGAAGCCAGTTACTCTCACCAGCAGACCTGTCAGTGGTTTGTTTACTAGCTTATTTGAATTAAAATAAAGCTTCGCTTCTGCTGACTGCACATCATTATCTATGAGACCATAATCCTGCTAGCAAATCCTATATCTTCCAGAACTGGCTCTTTTGTTTGGGATTACTGAGAGCTTAGCCTATAACAAAGAGGAATAAGGCATCCCTCTCATCCTCGTAATTAAGTGTGGGGAGTAATTTAGAAACAAACCCAGAAAGATGTACAATTTGGAGTTCTGCTTCTATACAGGATTGGGGAACAGAAGAGGCCAAACGCTGATTATGTTAGCACAACGTTTAAACTATTGAACTACTGTACAACAGGAATCCAGCTTTTTAAAACAAATGGCAACTATCAGTAAAGTATTAAGTTGCTTTCCACTAGAAACATTTTTTTGCTTATCTAAAGGTATGCTGGAAAATTTGGGTGGAGCTTAAAGATTGAAGACTATTTTAAATCTCAGTTTTTCTACAGGCACACGCTACATACACGTCACTTCTGTAACAGCTCCATTTTGGAATGAAGGAGCATAACTGAATACGTGAAACTTGATTTGTATTGTAAACTGTCCTTTAAATGATTTAACTCTTTTTAAATAAGAATATTCTCTAGGAATAGGAATATCTCTGGCAGCCGAGTGTGCTTGTTTAAGTGCCCTATTTTAATGCTACCAAGATTTATATTTTCCTTTGGGAAAACAAGTTGTT
Source organism: Nipponia nippon (assembly GCF_047370975.1). Classification (NCBI taxonomy): domain Eukaryota; kingdom Metazoa; phylum Chordata; class Aves; order Pelecaniformes; family Threskiornithidae; genus Nipponia; species Nipponia nippon. The sequence goes on from NW_028262391.1 coordinate 896,094, forward strand.
TGAAGTTGTTAGCATCTTACAGCCACCTTAGAAATGACCACAGCGTTCAGGAAGAGAACGAAGGCTATTTTAACATAGGTATTCTGAGGTCGGTCAAAAGTACATCAGCAACCTTTCGACCGCATTGCTCTAGCTGTATTCACGTCATCCAACCGTCCCTCTGCTCGAAACAAGAGTTATGTTGTATACAAGTTGTAGAAATTAATAACTAGGTCACAAAAATAGAAGTCTCAGGAGTATACGGATACACAATATCTATTTGCAGAGGGCTAATAAGGACAAGGGTTGATTTATAAAAGTCTTCGACATTAATTGTCACAGATGGGAATTCTGAGGACCTCTGTGAAACCAAACGAGGCCCTAGTGAATTATAAAGCAGGTCCTTAGACTTTAAAAACATTTAGGCAAAGTGACAGTTCAGAACATCTGTTAGCCTTCTGTCTGAGCATAAACTGGATGTCATGGAGTGCACAGCTGTAGGCATTTTCTGCCTCTTTTTGCCAACATCTGTCACAGCGTTACAGTAATATAGGTAATTATCAACACCTCATATAAACTGTTTGCTATTTTAATTTCTGAATAAGTAAAATTAGCATTATACCCTTTTGCAAAAAAAAAAAAAAAATCCAGAAGGGAAAGAATACACGTTCCCTTTTAAAGCTGAATGATGGATCTGATCATTTTAAGAGAGCTGAAATTCAGAAAAAATCTCTCCTACAAATAAGGTCCTTAGGATAACATAAAAGACTTAGGTGAGAACAAGTTTAAATATTCTCCCTTTCTCTCTCCGTCTCTTCAAAAAAGACATCTGAGTCTCATCTGTCATAAGCAAAGAAGAGCAGTAGCAAGAAAAGATAGGGAGCCGTTAATCACCTATGGTTTTTCCCGTGCGCAAGCAGCTGCCAAACGATGTACGTTTTACCGCAGTAACAAAGCCAAGGGCTCGTCAGCACCAAGCAATCTTACTGTCAGCTGGTCATCCTCCTCCTCACAACATCTGCAGTAAGAAAAAGAGATCACCTTGCGGCGATGCGCAGAAGCTCGACCTCACCGGCCGAGGACGGGCTGAGCGGGGCAACAGCCCGCAGGACTTCCAGAAAGACAAGCACGTCCCGGGGTCCCCCAACAACCGAACACGAAGGGGTACGCGGGAAGAGACGCTCCAAACAAACAGGCCTTCCAGCCAGCTTTTCAGGACCACGTTTCGTCCTTTTACACATCAAGAGATGGAGACCACTGCCCAGTCCTGAAGATCGTCTACCTGGCTGTGGACAGCACAGAGAAGATTTCAGAAAGTGACCAGGTATTTTGGGTTCCTAAACTCTGGAGGCCCAGGCAATACACTTTATAAGAGCATGATTTGCAGAGGGCAGTTGCTTATCGTTTGTGATAATCAGGCTCCTGTGAGAAAACCAAAATCATCAGCCACCTTTGGTAACAGTGGCCCACTTGGTGGTTGTCTTAATGAGAGCGATTTTGTCAGTCTTTTAGAGCACCGGATAAAGAATGGTAGAACAACAAAGCCATGCTGTCAAACAACAGCAGAGGAGACCATGTCAGTCTGAACTTGCAAGTATGAGCCTGGTGGCAGAAAATAATCATGTGGCAATAAGTCTCACAACATTACATGGAAGCGATGGTCATATTCAGCTCATACTTATTTTGCTTTCACCACAAAAAGAATAGCACCTCTGCTAGAAGTTAATGTTCCAACATGGAAAACCTGAAAAAGTGCCGTTAACTCTTTTATAAAGAGGAGGCATATGGAACAAAGTGGTCGCTAATATGCTATTTTTAGTGCCTGAACTACAGTCCAGAAGATAATACCCAATTACTTGATATAGTGCTCTATACACTGTCTGAACAACAATAGTGGACTGAGAAGCAAGAGAAAGCACCAGAATATGGTTTTGAAGTCATTCAGATTTCATGTATTTTATTTTCTTCTAAAAATAAAGGCTTTGAAAAGAGGTGCAGTGTTGTCCAGGTTGAAGGAGGGGGGGGGCAGAGAAGAGTTGAAAGGGAGACGAGAGCAGATGGAGGATGAGAAAGAAGAGAGAGAGACCTTGACTACAGGAAAAGATAGCTAGGGCACCGATAGCCAGAATCCAGAGAAAAGAAAAAGAAAATGCATCTGGGGTGCACAGTCAGAGAAAGGCATCCACGTGGCTGTAAGCCTGTCGTATCTGTTCCCGTAAGAAAGACCAGATTCAGGACAATCTATACAGTTGGGGCCAATACAGGATTTTACCAATTCTACGGGCTCCCCTAGTTCCCACTCCGCTAGACTGTGAACAGCGGCGGCTGGGCTGCAGATGTGTATTTTTTCACAGCCTCTGCTAGCAATGCAGTAATTTCACCGAGGCCCTAGAGGACAACTCTGTGCCAGCACCGTTTGAGACTGATCCAGCAATTTTGGAAGGGGATGCACAGAAACCCTACTGTCTTGCTTGCTTATTTTCCCCTTCTTGGTTTCTTACTGCCTCTTCAGCATTTATTACATGCTCCCTTCTATTTTCTCCTCACGCACAGTCAAAATTAGCTGAAATTGTGGACCTACTCCACGTAGTCTGAGGTCCACCACTCTAACAAAGACAATTCAGTGACAAGGACCGTTTCTACTGTGGTCCTAAGCCACTTGGGAGGTGTTTGTACGTTGGGACTATTTCTTTCGAGAGCTCCAGCCCTCCACCGAGCAATTACCACTCTGGCTTTTCTTGCCTACCGCAACTCCACATCCAGGTGGATGCTAAGCAGATTTTACCAAATTACAAGCGGCGGGATAAATATTTTCCTCCTACTTTTGGTTTCAATGCTAAGATTCTTAAACATTTATTTTAACACGCGCAAATAAAACTATCTTACGTATTCCCATCGCCCTACTACCTAAATGCATTGTTCAAATGCCAAAGAGTGCGTGAGCTATTGCAGATCGCATAATGGATGCCTACACATTCGCTACACTAGTAATATTTGTTATTGAAACAGACTGTTTTGTAAAGAGCTCTGAGATACCTAGGCCATAAAAAGTGTGATATAAAACAAAATGCTATTCAGTTCAATAGATGTCTGATAAGAAAAGAACCCTAAAATTTGAACAGTTCCTCCTCCCCTTAATCAGCCCTAACAATGGTACCCCAGTCTCGGTGCTCCTGCACGCAGCAATATCTGTCTTTTAGAGAGAGGAATAGGAACGTGCCGCTAACAGAGCGCGCTCATTGGTAGAACATTGTGAGGTGTTTTATAATTGATAGTTTTCAGCATCAGCACAAAGGTAAGGGCTTTAGCCTTGAATACTACCCACTAACAATATACCCACATACAGAAAACTAGTGCTAAATGTATTTATTAAAATAAATGCTTTAAAATAGTCTGCTTTTCATACAAAGTAATTATCTTACACTATGTGCAAAAGGTACTTTTGTAATCAATGGTATACAACCAGCCTCAGATGCAACCACACACGCGCCCCATTACACACAGTGATGCTCATCAGATTGCATGGGACTGAATCATTTCATTATGTTCTGTAGCTTAATTCTGCAATTCCTGTAGCTTCAGCTGGAATTCATCCAGATCAGCCCTGTTTTCTGAGATGAAATCAAAATACTTCAAGGCCACAACCACCAAATAATACCATCAGCTCTAAACAGAGAATAAGGTATTTCATACTTTTTAAAGGCTCATAGTTCCTGTCCTAATAGTGCCAGGGCAACAGGGATTTTTTTTCTTTTCTTTTCTTTTTGGCACTTCTAGGCTATTAATTACCAAAGGACAAGAGAAATATGTTGTGGGCATGAGTGAATTTTGTAGCAGTCAAAATAGAGAGTAGCAGCCAGCTGGAGAATTTTAAATGCTCTAAAAGTCCTGCCTAAGAAGCTAATCACTAACAAGCTAATGCATTACT